>NC_134703.1:213703649-214051982 GCF_043290135.1 Rhipicephalus microplus
GTTTCCTTTCCTGTTGTATCTTCATATTTGTTTCCTTTTTTGTATCACCCACCCCTGCCTAAGGCCTTCTGTGTGAGGCTGGCAGCACTTCTGAAATAAATAAATAAATAACAGGACCAGCATCCCATATTGAAATTGGTTAATTTTGCCATCAAAACAAAACCTGATGGCTGAACAGCCCGTGCTAAAAGCTATCACTCGACAGCTTGACAATGCCGTGGACACCTACAAACAAACACCTTTGCAGCTTCACAGCCGCACGAAAAAAGGCATAAAATTATCACTCATCACAGAAAGCAGTAATACATAGTAATACAGAGCTAAACAATACAAATGCATCAGTACGCAAAATAATGTTCCAGTGAAATTTCGTGATTGATGTCACGGATGCGAAATGAAAGTCCGAAAAATAAAACATCAGATATAATATAATTAAAGTTAACGGTTTTTATATTACAAAGTACAACATAATCACAATAGGTGAATGTTTTATTAAAAAAAGAAACTGTGAAGCTACATAGTACTTAAAAATCTTGGCAAAGAAAGTGTTCAAAAATAGCTTTTTTTGTGGTGTGTTCAAGAACAATGTTGTTTCGACGTAATTATTTAGAAGTTGTGGCAATTCATCTTCAAGTAATCGCCAACTATACTGCTTTTTATATGTTGAAACAAGCCATTATGCACTTTGCCGAGTTGTGTGAATGCGTTGGCGTTTTTATAAATTAGAAACTTGTTGCTAAAAGAATGTGTTTAGGGTTATTCCATGCTTATAGACAACAGATAAACAGTATTTGTATAATTTTTCGACCCGAAGTATTTTATATTTGTGAAAAAGCTCCTTTGTGTGTTGTAATTAAGGGACATTAGGAACAATCCTAATCACCTTTTTTTGCAAAATATGTAATTTAAATATGGTTTTCTTTAGGTGAAATATCCCAGATAAGATGGCAGTAGTCAAGCCAAGACTGGAACAGCGAATAATAAAGCGATATTATGGTGCTTGGGGGACGAACAGACTGATAGCGGAAAAGGATACCAATTATTTGAGATAGTTTGGAGATGACGTGGCAAACCTTGTCATTGCAGGAAATTGATTCATTAAAAAATACACTCAAACTTCTAAATGTAGAAATGCACATAGAGTCAGGTCCTCAAATTTTAAAATTGGTGCTCCATGCAATCGGACTTTCGCGATAACTGTGAGAAGCTGCGTGATGAACTTACAGGTGACAAGTGCCCGCCTCCAGTAATTGACAACAGCATTAATTACGCCACAACAGCAGACAGATACGAGATTTTCACCTCGAAGAAGCGCATTTCACAGAAACCACCTACTAATTTAATCTGAATGCATTCTCCATCAATACCGAACATGAATTATATATTACGAAAACATCACAGCATCCTCATGCAGAGTATTTTTGTGAAAAGCATTTATTGTGAACTACAAGCGCATGGCATACTGTCGGTCAAGGAACCTGCACGACGAGCTGACATCATCTAGGACACCATCCCCTCATTCCTTCCGTTTATTCTGATTGCAGTGCTTCTCGTTAAACGAGGTGCAAGGTGAGCACTCACAGCATCAGCTGCTATCAGAATGGCATCAAATTTTACAATGAAAATTAAAGAGAGCTTTGACTGCGAGACCAATAACTGTGTCCATTTGCTGGAATCTCACCTTGGAAATTTCAATATATAGGTCAAACTTAAACACCATTAAGATTACGTTTCAATAACCACAAGGCACACATGACAATATATTCTCACTTGCCCCTTTTGAAGCACATCAGCATGCCAGGACATTCGCTTGACAAACCATTAACAGTATTGGAACCTGGTTTTTGATTCCAACAAGAGAGAAAAGTGCGCAAATCCTTCTTTATCTATAAATTTAGAGACGTATCATCTCATATTAATGAAAGCGCTAGAAAGCTGACACTTATGGCCATATAATAGGTAAGCCCTTGTCATATATTTGCTAATTAACTGTATTTTTGTATTTTGTGTGCTTGTTTAAAACTGTTCATAATCACTTTTTCGGCGCATCTGGTTGTGTCCATTTCCACCTCTGGCACAGTCTTTACACTTTATACATCACTTTTTTTTTTAGTTGGTTTGCCATACTTACCGTTGGTACACTTCATTTGTTACACACATTCACTGTACATTTTCACCGCTGTTGCTGTTTTCCAATTTGTTACTGTTATTTTACACTTATTTATGTTAGACTTTTCAAATGTATTCAGTTATCACATTTCCAGTACTTCATTTTTTTGTAAATCTTCACTGCCCATTTGCACTGCTGTTGCAACCCCCCCCCCCCCCTTTTTTTTTAGTTGTTGTGATCTTCTTACACCTATTCTGTTAATCTCTTTTGATGCGTCCTGACGCACCTTGCTCATTGCGCAACCTACAAGTTCCACACAGTGACCATATATTTCCAGTGCTATATTTATGGCATTCCTTCATACATGAGTTCTCACGTCCAGAAGTGCGTGCTTAGGTTACTTTGTTGAAAGCTGTGCCTTGCTCGCAGTTTTTATGCGAAATATATCGCACGAGTGCCTACATTTATTGTTGGCTACGTGATACTATACGCCACGTCTATGACGATAGTAGTGTAGCGCCCGTCGTACTGGTGTATAGAAGTGCGTTTTTGCTGGAACTGTGTATTCCCAGACGAAGGCAAGGCGTTGAAAAAAATAAATATTTTCACACATTCGTCATTTATCAACCCCCCCCCCCCCTTCGTATATATTATTCCACCGGTGACATTGATAGGGCCGAGGCTATAAAAGTGAGTGCAAGGCGCCTCAACATTACAGCGCTTAATGTTCAAAGCTAGTTATTATTTGCCTCCAGTCGATGGAATGCCACATCGCAGCAGTGCACTCACCTTGATGCGGCATGAGGGCGTAGGTGAACTTGTGGTGACCCATATCAGCTTCAGGGTCCGGGCTCTTGGGTGCTCGAAGCAACGAGAGCCGCATGACGTTTCCGTGGACTGCATGGCCATACTTGCACGTGTTCAGCAGTGCAACGCCGTGACCATGTTCGCTGAGGTCAATCCACTTGTGGCCGTACACCTGCAAAATATTGCCACATTCGTCGTGCTTCCAATGTGTTCACCACTGCACTGTAAACAAAAATATACCCAGCTGGAAGGAGCTGGGGAATGATGCTGCCGCTCTGCTTCGGTAGCCTCACTCAAACCAAAATGTCTTCATCATCATCATCATCCTGACTACATCCACTGCAGGACAAAGGCCTCTCCCACGTTCCGCCAGTTAACCCGGTCCTGTGCATGCTGCTACCAATTTATACCCACAAACTTCTTAATCTCATCTGCCCACCTAATCTTCTGTCTCCCCCTAACACGCTTGCCTTCTCTGGGAATCAGTTAGTTCCCCTAATGACCATTGGTTATCTTGTTTACGCGCTACATGCCGGGCCCATGTCCATTTCCTCTTCTTGATTTCAACTATGATATCCTTAACCCCCGTTTGTTCCCTAATCCACTCTGCTCTCTTCTTGTCTCTTAAGGTTACACATACCATTTTTCTTCCCATTGCTCGCTGCATCGTCCTCAATTGAAACTGAACTCTCTTTGTAAGTCTCCAGGTTTCTGCTCTGCAGCTAAGTACCGGCAATATACAGCTGTTTTATGCCTTTCTCTCGAGGGATAGTGGCAATCAATTTATGTTTAGATGTGAACCTATTTCAAACTGTTTCTAAACATACACGCGGTACCCATGTTATAGACCTTTTTCTCACGAACGCTCCTGAAACTATAAGTAACATAGAACACCTGGGTGGTTTCAGCGATCACCATCTGCTTCAAGTGACGATAAACATAACACCACCCACGGCAGGTCCATAACAAAGCGAATTCGAGACAACAATGAAGGCAATTTTACTGCAATAAATACGAAACTGAGAGCATTTTTTCAAAGCACATTGTGGACCTCATTTTACAATAGATCTGTAAAAGAGAACTGGTTGTTGTTTAAAAATGCTTTGTGCGCCTTGGTAGACAAATATGTCCCACTCGTTTCTATAACAAACGATAGATTAAACCCCTGGTTTACAAAAAAGCTCAAGCGCATGAGGAGCAGAAAGAAACAGCTGTATAATATCGCCAAGAGCCTTCGAATCATCCTCATGGCAGAATTACAATTGCCATGAATCTTTGCCAAGATTCTGCCATGGCAAGAACCCTTTCTTTGCCATGGCAGAATTACAAATGCTATCTTAAAACATATTGCTCAGCTTTAGGCGAAGCTAAGGACAAATATTTCTCTAATGACCTTCCTGAACAACTTAAAAACAATCCAGCTAAGTTTTGGAAAATAATAAGCCCCAACCGCGAATATATTGATATCTGCCTACACAGCTGCAGCAATGTTCCTCTTCCAAATAGCGAGTGTTCATCAGCTCTTAATTCCTTCTTCAGTTCCGTATTCAGAAAAGAGGACACTTTAAGCAAACCTTACATTTCTGATTTCAGATACCAATACATGAAACCTATAGATATCACATTAAAAGGACTATCATCACTCATAAATAACCTTAAGATGTCTTCTTCTTGTGGCATAGATGGCATAAACTCAAAAATGTTACGAAGTACAGTAACAGTGTCAAGCGAAATTCTTCTTCACATATTTAAGCAGTCACTCGCGACTGGCCTCCTTCCTACAGACTCGAAAATGGCAAATATAATATAGGTACTTAAAAGTGGCAATAAATCATCATGCGAAAATTACCGACTAATCTCCTTGACATGCATTTCTTGCAAGTTACTGGAACACGTTATCGCCTCGCAGATCTACAGACACCTTGAAACTCACAAGTTCTTTTTTCATAATCAGCATGGTTTTAGAAAAAGCATATCGTGTGAAACACAGTTGCTTGAATTTGTTACAGACCTACACACTAACTTGAACAACAACCAACAAACTGACTGCTTTTTTTCTGGACTTTTCGAAGGCGTTTGATGGCGTCCCACACTGTCGCCTTATTTCAAAACTTTCAGCTCTTCAATTGGACTGTTTCACTTTATCATGGTCCAGAACTTTCTTTCTGATCGTTACCAGTTCACCATTGCAAATAACTTCTCGTCCTCCTTAACTGAAGTATCTTCTGATGTACCACAGGGAAGCGTCCTCGGTCCTTTGCTCTTTCTCATCTTTATTAACGGTCTTCCACATAACGGGTCCTCCTCTATAAGAATATTTGCTGACGACTGTATTGCCTATCGCACAATAGTTAATACAGACGACCCTCTGGTTCTTCAGCACGATCTCGAACAAGTTAGTAACTGGTGCAGTAAATGGCTAATGTCATTGAATATGTCAAAATGTAAACTAATGTTATTTACTCGGAAGCCTATAACTTCCCTACATTTATACAATATAAATAAAGACATTGTTGCAATAGCTACACAATATAAGTATCTAGGCATTATATTCACTACAAATCTTTCTTGGTCAGAATACATCACCTGTGTTTCAGCCAAAGCCTCCCAATCTTTGGGTTACTTGCGACAAAACCTAAGAAATGCTCCTTCGAATGTTCGCAAATTAGCATACCTTACCCTCGTTCGCCCTCAACTCGAGTACGCTTCCCCTATTTGGTCTCCTCACCAAAAATACCTTACTGACATGTTGGAACAAATTAAGAACAGGGCAAGCCGCTTCATTTCTAACGATTACAGCTATCAATCTAGCGTCACACAAATCAACCTAAACTTTCATTGCAATCATTGAGTACTCGACGTGACATTGCCTTGCTGACACTGTTTCACAAATTCACTCATTCATCTCGAACAACACTAGCATGCTTGAAAACACCCTACTTCACATCACACAGGCTTCATAATCACTTTAGCTATACCCGCATTTACGGATCAACACGTGAATTCAACTGCTCTGCACTTCCACGTGCAGTCCGATGTTGGAATTCCCTGCTGGATAGCATCGCATGTCTGACAAACAATAATGCTTTTCGTAACGCACTGACCAGTTATCTGACCTACGAGGTGTAAAAATGTTTGCCATTACTGCAGTGTGCTCTTTTCGTTGTAACCTTTTTGCAGTCTCTTATTATATTGCACCGTAGTGTCGCTTATATATTTCTTTATTATCTGTTTTATCTTTGCTAGTGTTGTTGATTTCTTTTTTATTTTGTACTGCTCTTCTTATTATGTGATCTGCTACATGACCGCTGTTCATGAACTTTGTCTGTTTGTAACTACTACGGAAGTCCACTTTTTGTACTCACCTTCTTACACAATGCTTCAACGAAGGCCTGTAAGCTATTTTTAAATAAATAAATAAATAAATCTACCTGTCATAATTTGAGAGTGCTTGCCAAATGTGCTCCACCCCATTCTTACTCTCCTAGTTACTTCAATCTCGTGGTTCGGCTCCTGCCCTAAGTAGGCATAGATTGAAGTGCACTAATACCTATCTCAAAGCGCTGCTCTTTTCTGAGGATGTTGTACATTACTTTAGTATTCTGCAGATTAATTTTAAGGCCTACCTTTCTGCTCTCCTTGTCTAACTCAGTAATCATGATTTGCAATTCGTCCCCCGAGTTACTCAGCAACGCAATGTCATCGGCGAAGCGCAGGTTACTAAGGTACTCTCCATTAACTGTTCCCATTAACCGAAATGTACCGGTGGATATACATTCGTTTTCCACAGTTTTATTACAGTGGGCGACGGAAGAAGGAAACGGAGGAAAACGGGGCCAATTCTTTGTAGAAGGACTGAAAGTGGGCCCAGTTGTTGACAATACTTGAACATATTTTGACTCGACGCACGATGACGCAAACACAAAAAAAGAAGGAACAAACTGCAACATAAATTCCCTGGATTCGCTCCGGTGGTTCCTCCGCAAATGCTCCGGCGCATCGCTTATGCACCAGTGGATGCTCCAGAAATGCACCGGTACATTACTCAGTAGCTTTCATTGCCTGTTGGAGGAGTGACGTAGGCAGCATCTTCAGATGGCCGTTCAACAAAAACCAACATGGTGCAGACCAAGACAGTGCTGTGAGAATTGTGTGAAGCCTTCGGCTATGTTTGGGAAAGAAAAATAGTTCTGTGCCTCTTTTAAATATCACAAAGGACTACAAACGGCAACGAAGTTTGCCATCGACAGAAGAGAGTTCTAGGAACCTTAATCATGTGAAGGTTCCGGGTAGCGAACGATGCATTGTGAACTCACGAAAAGTGATCGATCCGGCAGTCGCTAGTGCAGCGCAAAACTGGCGAGTGATCTTTTCTCACCTCATCCATGTTATTAAATGCTAAGCATTTCTTAGCGAACTTCGGTGACTTTGAGCGTACCTATCTATCTTTCTAGCCGCTTACGTTTTGGTGCTCTCGTGGTCACCCCCAAAACTTGGTGTGAACCAAAATTAGAATGAAAGGATAAGATGGTTTGAGAAACATGGCACGCTAGTCAGGACGTGAATAATGTCACAATCTTATCACGTACGTCGTCAAACACTTCCCGCCCGACAGTGGCACATACCAACGGGAGGGTATGTGCCGCTGGTATAGGCCACAGGTGATTGACACTTAGTATCTACCCAGGAATGACGAGAACACACATGGGCAACTTTAGCGCGCGAACAATAAGAGATACCCGTCATTGGTAGCGTCAACCCAACAAATGCAAAGAATAATTGTGAAGGTCCCAGCTGAAATCGAACCCAAGCATTCTGCGTGGCAATGAAGCATTTTACTACAAAGCTACGGCAGGTCTTGGAACTACTTTTCAAGTACATACTAATCTTCATGAAACATCAATAGTGGTTGCTGTGCTGCCTACCCAAATTTATAAACATTACATATGTACTCCTTTGATACAGCCGTCACGTCGTGTTAACGTCAATTGTGATTAGTTGCCGTGCACTGAAGTTGATTTATGTAGCAGTGTCTAGGGCTAGCACCTTCGCGAGCATCAGCGCTTCATATCAGCTTCTGGTGTTGCTACTACGCATGTTCCAGTAGGCATCATTGCGGAAGTGCAAACAACTAGTTATATAAACATCTGCAACTCTTCAACTTTTCTCTGTGTGTGCAAAACTTGTACATATATTTAGCATCATTTCATGATGTGTCGCTAAATACAAAAATCTCAACACGGTCACTTCCTCTTCGCATGCTTCGGATAACGTCGATTCCCAGCATCGTGGGATCTGACGAATTTTTTCTTGTCAGGTGGTGCTAAGATGTGGTAATGTTGGGTTGATAATGAAGGAGGTTATCAATAATAGGCTAATTTTACAGAACACCAGTAAAAAAGTCAGTGGAAATCTCAATAGTGGACCACGTGTTTTTTTTCTTAGCATAACATCGATCACACCACTGTGATACTTCGAGCGCTGCTTAGGTACACAATAATAGAAAATATCATAGTTGTGGCTTGATTTAGTTAAAGGTTAATGACCGTTAGAAGTATACCCAACTGGTTAAAAAATCCTTACGGTCTTATCAGTATGCATAAATGGTAATACTTGTCCTCATAAAGACTAATAAACACCACACTGAGGTCTACCACAGCATATAATTTATTTTAATTTATGACGTAAACTAAACTATTAAACCATAAATAACTGAAATCAGCATTATTCTTTATAAATGTAGTGAATTGAGCCAGCACATTGTGCCTGGTACAGACGTTTAGAACGCATACACGCACTCATGTTAGTGAAAAAATTATTTTGATTGTTTAAGTGGTATCCGAGATATTATTCTAGAAGTATAAGTGACCGTTTTGGGGCTTGTCGTGCATTCAGATTAAGAAATAGAAGGGGAAAGGAGCTGATTAGATCAGTGATGAGGAATGCGAAAAGAAGTCGCTTGGCAAAATGGGTTGTGGGGCGCTTAGGTTTCTGCGGAAGGGGGGGGGGGGGGGGCGAGTTTTCGGCATAGTTTGAGAGTAAGAAAAAAAAACACTTATTTCTGTAACGCATTTGACAGCACGGCTCGAAGTCATAGGACGGAGGGAACATGATAGTAAAAGAAAGAAAAGTGAGGTCACTTTCTCCAAAAACTAGCCCTATTTCCCGAGTTGATGAGAGAGTGCTACAACGCTCTCTGAATTTTTCCACTTTTCAGTCCTGCTGCCATGGCCGTGAATCGGAAAAGATGAGAGCGAAGATTTCCTGACTAAACAGGTAAAACTGTCAAAATGTTTGCCTTCATGTACCCTTTCTCTGTGAGAACAAAACTCTGCTTTCTATCTCTCTCCGACGAACAGGGCTCGAATACGAGAAGTAGTTTTGACTTGGAAAATGCGACAACGCAGGCCTGTGAACAAAACATGGAAAAAAAAATTCTTGGAATCCTGCTGGGCATGTCGTGACGCCAATACGTGCATCACATTTCATGACCTCCAGACTGGTCGACCTTCTTTCATTTCTGTCAGTGTATGATGAAAGTGCAGTTGGCTTAGATGGTGTAATGTTTGTACCTTTTATAAGTTATTTTGTTACACAGTAACAAAGCTTTTTTATTTTGCGTTTGAGGCTGTTCCTTTTGAAGCAATACATTTTCATGCAATAACTACTTTGAAAAATGTTCACTACGACAAGAATCAAAACAGAGTGGTCAGTTCAAATAAAAAAAACAAGAACAACAATGTCAGAAGCCACTTCTATCGCAAGGAAGATTTAAGGTACGCTTTTCTTAATGACAAGCCGCAATGATACAAAATATAAGGGCCAAATTTGCTAGAAGTATGACGAAGAATGCATATCAGAATGCCACTGTAATAATTAGCAATTTATTAAAATAAAGAAAGTGCCATTACAACAGCAAATAACGAGGTCACTGGTAACATTTGCATTCAAAGCACGTCGAGTTTGTTCACACGCAGTACCGGCAGATGCGCTTTCAGCATTAGTTTCAAACATGCATTGCAGCGTTTCCTGACTAGAAAATTCATACTTGCCGCAAAGTGTTGCTGGCTACGGCAACACATTTTTGTCTTGAAGTTCTGTTATGTTACTGATAAATGTCTGTTGCGGTCAGCGTACCAATGGGCGCACGGCATTGTTACTTGATCTCGACAATCGCATTTCACAAATGTCTTGGCCTAATGAGTAAGTATCATACACCCCGCTTTAGGGTTAACGTCTCCGTGCCTAGATCCCTGGAGTGATTGACGCAAACTGTAGGTGGCCAACGTGGCCTTTATTTGTCGCTGATATTAGCTCAAGAAAAAAATTTTGAGGCTTGTCGGGCATTTTCACGCAGCATTGTGCAATTTCGACAAATTTGATGGCTTTGGCGCAGATCGGTGCATGACTGAAGAATTGTATAAAATGAGCGCAATTGACGCAGCTGTTGCACCCCTGCTTTTCTCTCAAAACAAGCCTCACCTTCAGATGCATTGTGTCGCATGAAGAGGTTGAGTGAAAATATCTCAGTTTCTTTATTTTGGAGACTTTTGGAGACATGAATCGTAATGGCCTGTATACTGGCTTTAGCAGAGTGTGACATTGGGCAAGTTGGTGCATATCTCAATAAATTACTTGTGGAGCAACTGATACTTGCAAGGAAAAGGGGAAAAAAAAAGAAACAGGATAGGGCGCCAGACTTTAAACTCGGTCATTTTTCGTCACATCACCCAAATATATACTATGCTTTCAGAATGCGCACAAAGAGGGGGCACAGCACAAGGGATTATCGCACATTTCTACCTAGAAACAGGCATTCCTTCTTGTACAGAGTGATCGACGAAACACAGACACATTTGTTGCTTTTACATTGTATGTAATGTGCCTCAAGTACTTCACGTGCTAACGTTTCCCTGCTTCGTCCCAACACATGTGTTTCTCGGAACAATGGTGTGCAGCCACACGAAGCACAATGTAATGACAAGTGTGAACCCATGCCATTCTTAATTGATAATATAAGCTTCTTGAGGCGATCATCAACACAGGGTCCAGTTTGGCCTATGTACACTTTGCCACAGCTCAACGGAATTTTATAGATAACACCCACTATGCATCGCAGAACTAGCTGGGCGTGCTTCTTATCGCATGAAAAGTTAACGTTTTGCGAACAAATGCGGGCAAAAAGCTTCGACAGCTTGTTGGGTACCAAGAAGACCACTATAATGTCATGCCTGTTAGCAACTTTCTTTAAATAGAGGGCAATTTTGTGCATGTAAGGCACAACCAGTGGTTTCTTTTTCCGCCATCCTCAGGCTGTCTGCTGCATTCTTTAAGCTTCTGGAGCAGAGATTCGGACACACTGGTTACGACCCTTAAGACCGTCGAAGAGAAACTGGCGGCAACTTGCTTTAAAATCTGCTCCTGAAAACTGTCGTCCATAATGTGCTTGCACGGCTTCAACAACGCCGACCGGACACACAATGTAGCAATGGCTCTTTTTATGGTTTTATGGTTTTCGAGGGCGCAGATTTGTCACGCAGGAGGTCATTGCGTGCACGAGGGCTATACATCCAGCACAAATGTGTAGCATTTAATGACAGGCTGATGTCTAAAAACTGCAAATGATTGACTTGAGGTAGCTCATGCGTAAACGTCAAGCCTTTCCCCTGCTAAATAAAAATGATAAAACATTCCTTACATCGTCACAAGCAGTCACCGAGTCATGGTTGTTTAGAAATACAAGAAAATCGTCAATTTGTCTAAAAACTTTAGGGTCAAAGCTCCAAGTCGAGGTTTGTAGCAAGTGCGTGGTCAGTAGTTGAAAGAAAAATGTTGCATAAAACAGGAGCTACGAACCAATGGCAATGCCTTTGCGCTGTACATAGGTAGAGTCATTAAAAGAAATAAATGTGCCACTCAAAGAAAATTTAAGCAGGGACAAGAAATTGTCAACTGATAAACCGCAAGAGTTCATAAAGTCAGTGCTAACATTGAGATCAATGCATTCTCAAACACAGGGAACAAGTTCAACGTGTGGCACAGAATCAAATAAATCCTCAACATCAATAGTAAAGGCGTACGGAAAAGCACTCCTACTAGAAAAATCTGTGACGACGGCTGAATTTTTGTGGCAAACGTGTCATCAAGGCAAAGCTTATTTATGTGCTTAAACGAGAGGGGAGTGATCAGGAGTTTCCATGTGCGCCTTTCCGTGACAATAGACCTGAATGACCTTTTCGGCTTGTGTGGTTTAACTGAAAAAAAAAAAAAAAAAAACTTGAGGGGTATTAATTTTGCACTCACCAATAGCTTTTGCTAGCTGGCGCAAATTCAGTTCCTTGCACAAAGATACAGCACGACTTTTAACCTTGGTAGGGTTCGCTGATGAACGGACAAAGTTCTTCTTAATAGCGCAAGAGGCCTTCTCCCGGTATAGGTCTTCTGGTAAAACGACAAAGCCTCCTTTCTTGTCCGACTGGAGAAGGAATAGTCCATTTTCTTTGAAGAAGGACACGATGTTTTCTGTCAAAAACATCTGTCGAGCTGTATTCTTATTTCTGAGGATTGTGTCAGCTCCCTCCAGAAGGCAACGACCACAGTCCTGTTCTTCAGCTCTCAAGGAAACGCGCCGGCTTTGAAAACAATGTAACTGCGACTAGGCCATCCTTTCCGGAAAGCGTCAGTAGCAGAAGGCCTGCAGCAAATCCTGTTACCACTCTGCTACAACTGTGGAGAGCCAGGGCACATTTATCATTTTTGCCCACATTGCCGAGCTGAACACCGCAGTAGTGTACTTGCCGATACTCGCCAACAGTTCGACAGAACCCGTGCTCCCATTGACGATGACCAGAATGGCCGGTGAGAACGCTCTGCTACCTTCCGGATGCGCTCACCATATCCAGCTCGTGTTACTACACCAAGCCACTGTAGTTTTGCTGACGCCACCAGAGGTCGGTCTCCCTGCCCACGGTGGGGAAACTGAAAGTAGCGACTTCTGGGGGGAAGGTTGCAAGCTGGCGAATTGCCGAAGATCCTCAACTGCTGCCAAAACACGTGAGAGACAACAATGACGATACTGCCGAGAAAACTGTGCGTGCCAATCTAGCTGTGACGATTGATGGCTTTGAAGTGATGGCCTTAGTCTACATGTGTGCAGACTTTTTCATCATGAGTTAACGATTAGCAGACGAACTCAAGAAAGTCAGGAAGGAATGAACGGGCTCTTATATCAGAAATGCTGGACGCCAGATAATAACACCCACGGAAAAATGTACAGCAAGGCTCACGATTGAGAATGTGGCTTTCGTTGCCACATCTGTGATCCTATCAGAGTGCTGCAAACCTCCGATACTGGGAATGGACTTCTTAAGAAAGTACAGTGCTGTGGTCAACATACATGATGGTGTGATTACACTCGCCGCTGAAGCGTGTGACCCATGATCCAGACTAAGAACCCAGGGTGTTACGTGTGGTCGACGACGACGTCTGCATGCCACCACTGTCATATAGTCTTGTTTTCATGTGTTGCAGGGTGCACTGTACTGAATGCGCCATAGCCGAACCCATCACTGCCTTTCTTTTCTGTCAAGGCATTGCCATCGCTCGTGACATCGTCAGCTCAGTGAATGGGCGTGCAGAAGTGCTTCTGACTAACTTCACGAACGAGCGCCAGCACATCGGTAAAGGCTGTGGCATACCTCGAGGAGCTTGACTACTCTCACGACTGTCTTGTTACGCAAGAGGAAGCCACAGCACAATTAGCTCTGCATAAATCAACAGTCGACATCGGTCTGAGTCTAACACCGACTGAAAGATGCCGTCTTATGAAGCTGCTCAACTAGTTTAAGGACTGCTTCTCATCGACGTCACGAGTAGATCGAACGCCTCTGAATAAACATCGCATTATTACAGAAGACATAGCAAGACCAATCCGACAGAACCTATGTAGCATCGCTCAGAAAAGACGTGAGGTAATTCAGCAGCAAGCCAAGATGCTATAGGATGATGTAATCCAACCATCAGAGTCCTTGGGCACCACCAGTGGTACTCAGGAAAAAGAAAGATGGCAGCTTGCGTTTCTGCATCGATTACAGTAAGCTGAATCACGTTACAAAAAAAGACGTTTATCCGTTACCGCGGATCGATGATTTTTTGGACATACTACGACAGGCGCGCTACTTCTCGTCAATGGACCTTAAAAGCGGGTACTGATTGACTTGTGGGGTTTAATGTCCCAAAACCACCATATGATTATGAGAGACGCCGCAGTGGAGGCCTCCGGAAGTTTTGACCACCTGGGGTTCTTTAACGTGCACCCAAATCTGAGCACACGGGCCTGCAACACTTCCGCCTCCATTGGAAATGCAGCCGCCGCAGCCCGGATTTGAACCTGCGACCTGCGGGTCAGCAGCTGGGTACCTTAGCCACTAGACCACCGCGGCGGGGATTAAAAGCGGGTACTGGCAAATAGAAGTAGATGAGCACGACCGAGAAAAGACTGCCTTTGTGGGGCCATACAGGCTTTATAAATTCAATGTTCTCCCTTTCGGCTCAGCCCCAGCCACATTTCAGAGACTCATAGATACCATTCTGTCCGGTCTGAAATGGAAAACATGCCTTGTGTACCTCGGTGAGGTGATTGTTTGTTCGACCACGTTTGAAGAATATCTAAACCAGCTATTGTCAGTCCTTCAAGCCATATGATCCGCTGGACTCACACTAAAACCGGAGAAATACCACTTCAGCTTTTAAGAACTGCAGTTCCTGGGACATATGGTCAGTCGCCAAGGTGTGAGGCTTGACCCAGAGAAAACTGCAGCTGTCGCAAAGTTTGCAAGGTTTGTTGATAAGAAAGCCGTCACGCATTTCCTGGGTCTCTGCGCCTACTACCGGCAATTTATAGCAGACTTTGCACACATCGCCTCTGCACTCACCCGCCTTACAAAGGAAGACATCGCGTTTGTATGGGCTGAAGAGCAAGAAGCTCCATTCAACAAGCTGCAGCAGCATCCATAAACTCCACCCGTCCTCCCTCACTTTAAGAAAAAATGTTCCGACAGCCATCCATACAGACACGAGCAATGTGGGCCTAGGTGCCGTTCTTGTCTAGTGCCAAGACAGTGCGGACAAAGTAGTTGCCTATGCTAGCAGAACGTTGACATATGCCGAGTCCAACAACTCAACAACGGAGAAGGAGTGTCTGGCTGTCATTTGGGCAGCTGCGAAGTTCCGTCCGTTCTTATATGGCTGCGCTTTCCAAGTCATAAGCGACCACCACTCTCTTTGTTGGTTGACCAACAAGAAAGACCAATCCGGATGTTTGGCACGATGGAGCTTACGGCTCTAACAGTACGACATGGCCGTAGTTTACAATTCTGGAAGGCAACACTTAGATGCCCACTATTAGTCAAGATCACCGATTGAATCCCCGGCTACAGAGGATGATGAATGCACAAGTTTTTTAGTAGTTCTTGATGCGGCTATCATTTCTTGGCAACAACAAGGTGATCGGGAGCTCAACTGGCTCATAGAATTTTTGAAAAGATGAGCCACCAATGCACCGAGAGTGTTTTCGAAGAACTTATCATTATTCTGTTTACAGGACGGAATTTTCTACAAGAGGAATTTTTCGTCAACAGGTAGATGCTATCTGCTGCTAGTTCCTGAAGCTCTTTGCAGCTATATTTTACAAGCCTGCAATGACGAAGCCACTGCGGGTCACCTAGGTTTCACAAGTACACTCACACTCGTCAAAGAAAAATACTACTGGCCAAGAATCGCAGCAGAGGCGAAACATTATGTCCGAACATGCATTGACTATCAGCGGCGCAAGGTACCACTTGTCAGACCCGCTGGGCTATTGCATCCTGTGCCAGTGCCATAAACTCCATTTTCTCAAATCGGAATGAATCTGCTGGGCCCATTGCCAACATCAGACAGCGGCAACAAAGAGTGGCGAGTGGCGATGGACTACCTCACCTGATATGCGGAGACCATGGCGATTCTGAATGGCACTGCAGCTGAAGCGGCACAGTTCTTCACTGAGAACATTGCCCTAAGACATGGTGCTCCGGCTGTCATCATAATAGACAAAGGTATCACACTTACAGCCGAGCTTTTGTGCACTGTGCTTACGCTCAGTGGCACAGCACATAGGAAGATGACAGCTTACCACCCACAAACGGATAGCCTTACAGAACGACTTAACAAGACGATCGCTGACATGCTTTGCATGTACGTCGACGTGCAATACAAGAATTAGGACCGAATCTTGCCGTACATCACATTTGCGTATAGTACAGCACGCCAGGAAACAATAAAAATGGCGCTGTTCGCAACTAATTCATGGCAGAGAAGTTACTACAATGCTTGACGCCATGCTGCCTTATCGTTGGAATGATTCAAAGACAGATGCCGCAGACTTCACTGATCGTGCCGAGGAAGCAAGGCAGCTTGTCCGCGTCAGGATAATCAACCAGCAGCAACTTGACACCCAACGGTACAACTTTCACTATCGATTTGTCGCTTATGAACCAGGAGAAAAAGTCTGGGTTTGGTTTCCTGTACGATGCCGAGGCCTCTGGGAGAAACTTCTATGCGGATACATTGGACGCTACTAGGTTTTGCCCTGTCTTAGCGAAGTGACATACGAAGTCGTGCCCGACGCCTCTTCCTGTTCGAAACGTCGCCAGGATCCGCCGGAGACAGTGCACGTGGCTCGCATAAAACCTTAGCATTCTGAATGATGTAAAAACACGCTAGCCGCATCTCTACTTGTTGAGCATTGGGACGACGCTCACTCTGACGGGAGGGTATTGCTGCGTGCATAGCTGCGTCTAGCTTCGAGATAGCGACGACAATGAAGGTCGTGGATTTGCACGAGAGGCACAGCGCAGGCGAGTCATTAAGACGACAATCTTAGCGGCTCTCTTTTGAGAGCGTCTGTACGAGTTCTACTCTCCTTGTTCCTAAATAAACCCCCAGTATTTTACAACCCGTGACAATAAATTTGGGAGTGTTTCCATTCCCGATGAGGTAGGCTGCGTTCTTAAGAAAGGGCCGAAGTTTTGCCTTCAGCCTGAGGTCTCTGCACATAAACTTCTGGCTCTGAACCGGCACATTTCCTTGAGTGCTGAAGAACAGGACCATGATCGTTTCCTTCTCGAGGGAGATGACACAATCCTCAGAAATAAGAGTACAGCTCGACAGATGTTTTCGACAGAAAACATTGTGTCCTCTTCAAAGAAAATGAACTATTCCTTCTCCAGTCGGACAAAAAAGGAGGCTTTGTCGTTTTACCAGAAGACCAATGCCGAGAGAGAGCCTCTTGCACTATTGAGAAGGACTTTGTCCATTCATTAGCGAACCCTACCAAGGTTAAAAGCTGTGCTGTATCTTTGTGCAAGGAACTAAATTTGTGCCAGCTAGCAAAAGCTATTGGTGAGTGCAAAGGTATTACCCTTGAAGTTTTTTTCGCAGTTAAAACACACAAGCTGAAAAGGCCATTCAGGTCTATTGTCTCGGAAAGGCACACATGGAAACTTCTGGTCAGTCCCTTCTCGTTTAATCACATAAATAGACTTTGCCTTGATGACACGTTTGCCATAAAGATTCAGCCGTGGTCACAGATTTTTTTAGTAGAAGTGCTTTTCTGTACGCCTTTAATATTGATGTTGAGAATTTATTTGCTTCTGTGCCACATGCTGAACTTGTTCCTTGTGTTTGAGAATGTGTTGATCTCAATGGTAGCACTAACTTTATGAACTCTTGTGGTTTATCAATTGACAATTTCTTGTCCCTGCTTGAATTTTCTTTCTTTTAATGACTCTACCTATGTACAGTGCAAAGGCATTGCCATTGGTTCGTAGCTCCTGTTTTATGCAACATTTTTTTTTTTTCATCTATTTACCACGCACTTGCTGGAAACCTTGACTGGAAACTTTGACCCAAAGGTTTTTAGACAAATTGACGATTTTCTTGTATATCTAAACAACCCTGACTCTGTGACTGCTTGTGACGATGTAAGGAATGTTTTATCATATTTATTCAGCAGGGGAAAGGCTTGACGTTTACCCATGAGCTACCTCAAGACAATCATTTGCAGTTTTGAGACATCAACCTGTCATTAAATGCTACACATTTGTGCTAGATGTACAGCCCTCGTGCACGCGAAGACCTCCTGCTTGACGAATCTGTGCCCTCGAAAACTGTAAAACCGCAAAAAGAGCCATTGCTACAATCTGTCTTTGGTCTGCGTTGTTGAAGTCGTGCAAGCACACTATGGACGACAGTTTCAGGAGCAGATTTCAAGGCAGGTTGCAGCGAGTTTCCTTTCGATGGTCTTAAGGGTCGTAACCAGTGTGTTTGAATCTCTGCTCCGGAAGCCTAAAGAATGCAGCAGACAGCCTGAGGATGGCGGAAAAAGAAACCACTGGTTCTGCCTTACATGCAAAAAATTGCCTTCTATTTGAAGAAAGTTGCTAACAGGCATAACATTCTAGTGGTCTTTTCGGC
The DNA here is from genome assembly GCF_043290135.1 of Rhipicephalus microplus. Lineage (NCBI taxonomy): Eukaryota > Metazoa > Arthropoda > Arachnida > Ixodida > Ixodidae > Rhipicephalus > Rhipicephalus microplus. The sequence continues at coordinate 213,722,080 of NC_134703.1, forward strand.
ACCCAACAAGCTGTCGAAGCTTTGTGCTCGCATTTGTTTGCAAAAAGTTAACTTCTCATGGGAAAAGAAGCACGCCCGGCCAGTTCTGCATTGCATAGTGGGTGTTATTTATGAAACTGCGTTGAGCTGTGGCAAAGTATACATAGGCCAGACTGGACATTGTGTTGATGATCGCCTTAGGGAGCAGTAAAACCTCGTTAATTCGAAATCACTGGGGCCGCAAGAAAGCTTCTAATTAAGCTGGTTTTCGAATTAACAATACATACAAAAAGTGGGATGCAAGGAACTTAGAGCTATTCAAAGTAATTAGTGCTCGTCGTTTGCTGTGCCGGCTAGCTTGCGGCTCCAAAGGTCATGTTTTCTAGCAATACCTGGTCTTTATTTTGCCGTAAGCATAGAGAAACAGTGAGCCTCGCTGCTTCCACCAAAGAAAAAAAAAACGGAAAAAAAACATGTGGTCGTAATTGACTAAAATATGCAGCTGCAGAAAACGACATCTTCACTGTAACACAGTAGTGACATGCGAGCAGAATGTCATTTGCTTTTCGTTTCGTCAGCACGTCATGATGCGACCATTTTCACATTCTTTCAATTATAATTATGAATTTATTAATGGCCAGTATGATGAAGCTCACGATGTGTTTTGGCTGGAAAAAATTATCTTTGAAACTTTCGAACTTAGTTTCCGAAGTAGATGTTGCTGGCAAGAACTCTGCCAGCAGTGCAAAGACACGAATTGCTGGAGCAACCGAGAATCGGAGGTTCGCATACATCGCGATTTCTGCAAAACTGTCCTTTATTATTTTTTTACAATTCCAGAAAAAATGGGTAAACCATGACTTGCTGACGTTCCGAGAAACATGCGATAAGCTGCCCGCACGTCATTGCATGTTGCAGTGAAGCACAGCTCGTTTTCTGCAAGCGCACGTTTTGGTTGACCATGAGACCGTTTTTTCTGTTTTTTTTTTTTTGCGCTGAAAGCAGCGATGCTGGAGTGCTTCAGCTGCCACTCATTAGTATCAATATGTTGCATTGCTTTGTGGCTATTAATATACGCCGTTCCGCGGATTCGCGGCGAAATCGGGATCTGGAACATGGCATCCGAAGTTTTCGAATTAACCGGACTGGTGCAAGCCGACGCTTCAAATTATCCACTCAAACTTACACTGCAAAATACGGGACCGCGGAAATCTTTTGAATGAAATGGGATTTCGAAATGACCAAGTCCGAATTAACGAGGTTTTACTGTATATTATCAATTAAGAATGGCATGAGTTCACACCTGCCATTTATTACATTGGGCTTCATGCGGCTGCGCACCACTGTTCCGAGAAACACGTGTTGGGACAAAGGAGGGAAACGTTAGCACGTGAAGTACTTGAGGCATATTACATACAAAGGAAGGGGAACAAATGCGTCATTGTTTCGTCGATCACTTTGTACAAGAAGGAATACTTGTTTCTAGGTAGAAAGGTGTGCAAGTGTGCTTGCAGCAAGTGTGCAGCAGGTGTGCTTGCAGCAGTTACCCAGCAAGTGTGCTTGCAGCAGTTACCCAACGAGTGTTCACAAAGGCTCTCAAAGGCCACTCTTCTAGCTTTCGCTGTGACTGTGCTGCCTCTCCCAAACGCCTGGCGTTTGTTCACATTTTTTTAGCACAGCGTAGCCAGCCAGTATGCAAACTGACTGACCTCTCCATCTTTCTGCCATTTTCATCTCCTATGAAGTTAGCAACATGAAATTTTCAGTTGAATTCATGAGTTCCGGAAAACGCATTAGATATTTTTTTTAGTATGTGGGAAGAAACTCGGTTCATGTATAGTGCTCATACAGTCTTTGTATCTACTTGTGCATTTTTTTTAATGGTGCCGCTAACAATAGGAGTTCAAGCAACAAACTAGCCTGCCTTACTGCTTGGACCAATTAAAAGTCCACTAAGAGTCCCGACCCCAGCCCATGAGTCAGGCATGAGTCAGGCATGACTCAGGCTTTCGGCATGTTCGTGTATGTCCACACTTATATCCCTGACAACAGCGAGCCACAACTTACCTCGTATTTTGCCCAGTCCCATGACGTGTTCGAGTGGGTTGGTCGTTCCACGTTCCCAAACTGGATTTCGTAAGTGGCCCGCCGAGACAAGATGTTGACTGGAAATTCCACCTTCAAAAAAAAGAAACATTGGTAAAGGAAACGGTTTAAAAGTTGCAATATTGCAAGGTGACCACATTTTCATTCTCTTCGCATAGACACTGAAAATATCTCAAGGCATCACTTGAAGCGAAGCTGTACAAAATTCTTGCTGCCAAACATTTCAGCCAAATTGCAAGATTGGTTGGTTAAGTAGACAGACAGAACCATAATTTCAGCTAAAAACCAGAGGAAAACAATGAGTTTCACTATACTTCCACATCAAGCAGCTGCGCAGTGAACCGGTTTTTCCGGTCACTTTAATCCAAGTGCCAGCTTAAATAATCTGCACACTATTAAAATAATCTGAGCGCCAAACTATTTAATTTATGTGCAAAACATTTAATCCAATCACCAACTCAATAAGGTCGTGTGCCAGTGAATTCAATCCAAGTGCCACCATGTTTATTCCAATTGCTAACGGCTTTAATGAAGGTGTCAGCCAGTTTAGTCCATGCACAAAAAGCAGAATACGGGGCGTAAAAGTTTGTAGATGAGGGCTTGGCTCGGGTGGAGTCACCTTAATGGCAACGAAAGAAAAAGCAGGGACATGTTAACGATTATGTTTTGTTCGTCACTAACGCTCATAATTGAATTTGTATAGCATTGCATGACCAGGACAGGTGATGTAATGCAAAGGGCAGACTATGGTTATAGGAAAGCCAAAATACATACCAAGATATGAAAAACCCGGCCAAGGGCAGTGATAGGTCAAGAGCACGTACATGCTTGAGTAATTAGGAGGCCCTCACAGGGCAGAGTGAATCAGAGATAATTCAAAGAGATTTTCGTCCTGCAGTGCACATAAGATGTAAACTAATGATTCTGATGTGAACAATGGAAGTCATATTCTGCAATCACATTAGCTGTTATCTTTTTATTCAAAAAAAATTATGTGTATCCGATAAAACACGTGTGTTTCAAGCAAACACGCTTCAGCAACACTAGCATCGTCTGTGACATAAAAACAGGAGTACTCCTTTGATGGTTTTATGAAAAAAACTTAATTTCATATGAACCCTAATAAATACAAGTTCAGTGTTTTAAATGGTTATTTCTGATTAAAGAATGGATGAATATCATCTATCGGTCACTATCATTATCACAGGGCCAAGAAGACGACAGCAAATAAGCAGCCAAATGTCATCTGCTCAGCAGACGACATGAGTCTGCACACGCAATGCTGTACACGATCAGCCAGAATAATGCAGTAGCGATGAAGCATAGACTAACATGTACTCTATGTGCAAATACATTTAGTACCCGTAAGTGTAACTAATACACAGGATTTTTTGAACTTGAAGTTATGAAACCAAGGCGTTAGGGGGAACTAGCACTGTACCTCCTTTCGTTAATGCTAGCATGTATAGGCAAGTGAAAAGTTCTTCCTGTCGCTCCACGTTTACATTATTCCAACATTTAGACTGTATAAAGTGGCAAACCATGTGTTTATGGTGCATGGATTAAATTGACTGACACCTGAATTAAAGCTGTTGGTAATTGGATGAAACATGGTTGGCACTTGGATTAAATTCACTGGCATACGGCCTAATTGAGTTGGTGCTCAGATTAAATATGTTGGTGCTTCAATTAAATGTTTGGAGCTCCTCTTTTGTGTCCCAGTGGTTGAGGGCAGGCACTTGGTCGTAGGTCTCCTGCCAGGTCTCCGGGTCTTCGAATGATGACCCACAAAAAGTTGGTGGCTCCGCTCCTTTGGCTGATGCATGAAGATCGCAAGATTGGTTATCATTGTCGCCGCACTCGAGCTCATGGCCTTGGTCTTCCGAGCTTTGTCTTGTAGAAGCCTGTACTCCGGTGGTAGATATTGCTGCGTGAGGCTTCTTTGCTGCTCCTGGCTGGTGTTTGTGTCTTCTCCGCGACATTGGCTGGGTTCACGGCTTGACGGGGGTGTCCGGTACATGAACGAAGCCGTACCTTCACCAGATGCCACAAGGTCATGACTTGGACGAAGGAAGCAGACTGTAATTACAAGATGAAACTGTTTATTCAGCTGAACTTGTGGCTCAGAGACTGAAGGTCACAATACAGCAATGCCTACTGGCACTGATGGCGCCGAACAGAGCGACAGCCATCGATCAACTGACAAGCTGCGAAGCGCGTTGGCACTAACACTTGACATCGAATATTCTTGCATTATCGCTAGCGGCGATGTAGGTTTCAGAATAATCTGTAATGTTCACAAAGAGGGCGTAATCTTAACAAAATGATCAACTGCAGTCTTGAAGCCTCTCGAACACTGTAGAAGCCGTTTGCGCTGAAAATAACTGAAAATAAAATGGGGCGATAACAAAGCTTGAAGTGAGAATGCGGCAATATTTTAAAGATGATAGTCTTTCTTGAGGAGCTTCGACAAAAAACTTTGGTCTGTCTGACTATTTGTCTATTTGTCCACCCTTTGCGATCCCCTAAAATCTAAACGGCACCTATCGATAACCGAAACCGCCGACCCCATCTGTAGCGCCCACTAATATTGTTCAAGGTTCAGCATTCATACTTGTGCAATTGTCAATTAAAAAGCAATTATTGCGCATATCTGAGGCACTATAACAACACGTCAATAGTCTGTATGAGTGTCTTTTTACAAAAAAAGGCAGACATAAGTATTTATAAGGACTGTAGCGCTTATCACGCTGCGCTGACGATGCAACGCTTACACGAAAATGCAAGTGTTTCCAACGCTTTGCTAAGACTGCACTGCACTCCCTAAGCATGCTCACATGCTCTGCATGCATGTTTGTCTGGTCGCCCTGCACGTCCAGCCTCACCTGTGACTTTCACCGAAAATTTAGGAAGATTTGAAGAACATTTTCACTGCATGAATCTCACCATAACCCAGAGCGTTTATTCGACAACCTTTGCGGGTACAAGTGATTTAAGCTGCCAAAGACAATGTCTTTGCTCTACTGCGTGTCAATGGTGAATGGCCGCATTTCTATGACATTAAAAGTAAGGTGACGGCGTGAATCATATATGGATGTTACTGGTAAAAAGCACATTTGCTGTGGCAGTTGTGTCTTCTCGGATGATGTGTGTGTGTGTGTGTGTGTGTGTGTGTGTGTGTGTGTGTGTGTGTGTGCGCGTGCGTGCGTGCGTGCGTGCGTGCGTGTGTGTGTGTGTGTGTGTGTGTGTGTGTTTTTTTTAATTCGATGGCTTGGATGCCAAGCTTGTCGTGTGACTTTAAATGTATTAGGGGGCCAGTGTGAAGAGCCTAACTTACATCTACCCTGTTGACAATGTTCAGTTTCATAAAAGTCTTACTTTTGCCGAGGTTTTCATCGGAAGTTAACAACGTCGCATCGAAAGATCAATGCTACCTCGAATTTTTTTTTACAGTTCCTTTGAAAGCAAAATGATGCGCACACAAAAAAGGTATTTTATACTGACTTCGACCATGCATGATTCCTGCAGCGCATGAATGTTTCATTTCAGACAATATTCACACCTGATCACGCAGCATGTTCACTGATTCGTATGTCGCTTGGTATTCGTCATATTATACAGTACCCACTAGAATTGAGCATGTTTTGGTTACAACGAGATTTGTCCCTGATAACTGCATCTAATTTCACAAAACAATTGAAAATTTTATTGCCGCCTTCATTCTTTTTTTCCCTAGTTTTCATAGTGGCAGGTGTATATTGTCCGCGGCTCAAGTGCATGCTAGGATAAACTATTTCATGTGCCAAAACTATGCTATCAATAGAAGGCACGCCGCGGTGTGAGACTCCAGAGTAATTCCTGCCACCTGAGGTTTTTTAACGTGCACCTAAATCCATTTGAAGCGTAAGGCAAGGTGCGATGACGACAACGAAGAGAGGGTACAGGCACTGAGTGCCACTTCTTTTTACATTGAGCGTCATGCAACCGCACGCTTCAAATATGCAATACCAACACGCCCCTGCCATTCTTGCATGTCAAACTAAGCTCAGTGCTACGTTTCGCGCCCATGAAAATGCAGCTGGTGCACGTGCAAATCGAACTCACGACTTTGATCCTAGCATCGCAACATGTCAGCCCGCTGACTTATAGGTGTCGCTTGAAAGACCTGAACGTATAAACGCTCAGCGCTAACACATAGTATAAAACTGTCGACACTGAGTAGCGACGAAAAGTCTACAGCCATCAGCTGAATAAAACACTGGCAGGGCTCACGGTACGATATTTTAACTGTGGCATATTAAGCTAGCAAGCTCCGTCGCTGTCGCATTACAAATGATTGTCTCTGAAGCCAGTGCCCAATCTGGAAATGTACAGTGGTTGGCTATCTGCTGTGGCTTCAATTTACCATTGCACTTTCATTTTATGAGTTTGGCAATCACGTTTATCCCCGTTCATAGTTGGTAACATTGTGCAGATAAAAAATTCTTCAAAGTGACACGACCGCGAAAGTACTGACAAACTGCCATAATTCACTCTTGAAGCCTTTGCTCCTCGCACTGCTTGCATTGAAAACAGTAGGACTTCACGGGCAGTTTACAGCTCTAAGTCATTTTTATTGTAGCAGCTCACAATGCAGCAGGGGCGTTTGCCTGCTTTCCAGGATGACGAAGGAGCGGCACCCATAGCGTGCACAATGCGAGATAAGATAGCCTTAAAGCACATGTTTTCTGTGGGCTATTGATGGGAAAACCAAGCAAGTGCAGCCCGTCCGAGTGATCGGAGCTTTACCCTCTCTCCGCTTGGTCGTCAAACGGCGCTGCGCGAACTTGAGCCTGTCTTGCCTATTAGGCGTGAGGACATATCGTGGCACCACCATGCAGAGGCATCCCTGTGATGTGTGTGGTTGGATTGCTCTGCTGCCCTCTCGTGCACAGCCCATAGTCGCTTTCACGTCTCCATTTTAAAAATTATTTTATTCTCGTACTTCACTGAATGAAATCCGTAAGGTCCTGCTGTAGCTTCTTCCCTGACTGTACGGAGTGATAACTAACTGCCCTAGGAAAATGTTATGCTTCTCACAATGCCTGACTGCCAGTGTCGTCTGCTATGGCCACCTAAATGAAAAAATCATGGCAGCCGAGCGTGCCGCCTCTGTAAAAGGTGACAACTCATTCCGTGCTGAATTGAAGCATCAAATGGGCATTAATGGTAAAGAAACTTATCTTTGCTGCAAGAAATGTGTGCACCCACGCTGTTTCATTCATTGTAGGTTTGGATCTAAAGACGGGCCGCGGTTAACATGACAAGCATGCGCAAATGACATTATGTTTACTACACATAACCCTACGAAGCAGAGCGTAAGCGGATTCTCCGCTTTGTGGCTAGTGATCAAGCATTCTTACAGCCGCATGCAGCCGCAACTTTTCTTATATGATTGCGGGCAAACGTGAAAATTACGCACGCACATGCCTCATTCAAAGTTGTAACTTTTCTCTGTGGCACAATCCTAATAATTATTGTGCCGATTTCTACTGTGGTCACACGTTGCACATTCGATCGCCATCTAACCACCCATGGGTGAAAATTATGAATGATTGGTTCAGTTCCGCAGCTTCTACAAAGCGGTAATTTGTGATTTGAAAATGCGATCAGCCAGTTGTATAGTTTTACACCCATGAGCATGCTGCCAGGTCTTGCGTACCGTGATATAAACTGCAATTTCATGTTTCAGTAAAATTGCCTGTGCCCATTTTTTTTTGCAGTTTAAATGATAAGCTGTGTGATATTTTATGGCAGCTCTTCGAAGGCAAATCAGTTTTCAAAGCTGACCAGGTTTTCGCCTGTAGATCAAAACAGCATTAAGAGGAAGTGACAGTGGCTATGGGCCTATTCTACAGACGTAATCTATAAGCAAGGATTCCTGTGAGCTGAAGTCACGGATGGCAGGTGCGTTGGCAGAAATTTTTTCAAAGGGGGCACCACCTTGATCGGCACCGGGGGCCAGGCAGGCCGGCAGGTGTGGGCAACGATAATTTTGTGCGCTGAATACCATGAGAAAATATCAAAGGATGAGGCACGTGCTTGGTGTGCCACCCCCTGGCTACGCCACTGGTGGATGGAAACCTGCGTGGTCAGGTACAGGCATGATGACGAACACCCAGGAAGGAGGACGGTGCTGGCGCAGACTGTGGTAAAAGTTACCGTGGCGAGAGAAGTAAGCTTTAGCATAGACTAGGGTGCACATCTATGATCTAAGAAAAAAGATTTAGTCGAACAGGCTTGCCATACACGCAAAAGCAACTGGCCACGAAAAAGACTAGAATAGGGTAAAAATAACGAAGACAAAGGGAATAGAACTGTACTTCCGAGCTATATCTTGACTCTGACAATTCAGAGTCTCATTTTAAAATATACATATTCAAACTGTTCGCACATTTATTTTTCATTGTGAACGAGGGTTTCGTGCGGAAACTGGAACGTTCTGCTTCTGTGTGAACTTTCATGGTTTGTGCTGACTTTGACCCCATGGGCTCCAAATAACAACCACAACAAAAAGGAAAAGATGACAAGTGTCCCTGCCAGCAATCCCGACGGAGGCATTGCATACATAGCGCACTGTGGCACGCCGCAGGTAACGTTTACTGCAACTTTCGCATTGCGTGATCTTAGAATCAAGTCAGAGCAATACGGTGCTGTTCAAAAATTAAAACACCGTGAATTCACCCTTAGAAACAACGCGTCCAACTATCAGTGCCCTTCCCCTTCTCCCACCTCCCTCCCCTGTTCGCTCACAAGACAGGCGCGCACGCATGTGACCGCGGTTGGAAAGCCGAGGTTCGCTCGGCAGAGAGAGAAGGATAGTGCATACTTCTCCATATATATATATATATATATATATATATATATATATATATATATATATATATATATATATATATATATATACACACTTGAGCCCGCTTATAACGAAGCCCAGCCTGACGCGGCATCTGTTCGCTATATCCCAAGTTCGTAGTAAATTAAACGCAAATTTTTAAAAAGTTGCGAGCAAATACACAAAATTTTTTGCCCGAAAAAAGTCCGTGACGTGCATGTTTCGAAGAGCAGAAGCAATAAGGGCGGTCTCGCGCTCGCTTAAACCGGCAGGGTGCTCGTTCACCGAGGCCCGTGGCATAAGCTGCATGAGGCACCGGCTCTAAAGTTTCATCATTCTCGCAATCCGATTCCTCCAAATCGCTCTCGCCACGTACTTCATTCACAATCCCCTAATCTGTACACGGTTCCGCACTATCGGCATCATCATCGGCCGATAATGATGCCGACACAACAGATGAAACCGTTGCGACGAATGAAACCGTCACAACAGATGTCCCACCCGCTCTCTCATTTCGAAGTCGACGACGCGCTGCCACAAATTGCCACCACAGTGGTTCTGTTCCGAAGCTTCAGATTTGGCATCGGGCCCGACGTCGACCAAGTCGGCCTGGCGAAAATAGTTTCGCGTGCATGTAGCCGCCACCGCCGCCACACTATCTCCACAGCTGAATACATGGACGCCCGAAACGGCAAGTTGGCTGCCAGGTAGTCAACAGCAAGCGCTTCGCAATGCGGCACTTAACGTGTGGATTACGCCTAAACCAAGCAGTCCCATTTTTAACGTTTTATTGAGCGGGAGGAAAAAGTGTGCAAGGCCTCCCACCCGCCATCCTGACCACACACGTGCACGTACACCAAAAGCGAGCAAGACGCGCACACACGACACACATGCCAGAATGCGTGGAATGGCTCTAGGCCCGTTTCTAGTCAGAAAACGAAACTTCTGAATTGGAGCCAGCGTGGCTGGCATCGCGGAGCGGTGGAGACGAGCGAAGGATGATCAAGAGAGGAGGGCAGATTCGCAAAAGAAGGGCAAGGAGTTGCAATAGGGTGAAGAGAGGAGGATGCGGCGAGAAGGCGACCTTAAACACGAAAACACGTGGGAAGGAGGCAGGTCGGGTAGCTTGCTTGAAAAACTCGGGCGTAGAAAAACTTGAAGGAGTGCCTGAGCGTGCGGAGGTCAAAGCACAGCCACCTGTATCAGCGGTCACGGCAGTGTTCAGTGCACTGGCACTGAACACCGCCGTGCATTGGCACTGAACATTGAAGTACCTACTGGCTAATGCGAGTAGTACGTGTTTGGTTTATATTTATGTGTTATATTACGTGTTCATTACATTACGGTTATATTATGGTTACGTTACGTTTATATTACGTGTTTGGTTTGGCCACTGAAGTGTCTTTCATTTTCAAATTCTTGGCTGAACTTATGTGGGACACCCTGTATATAGGCACTGGATCTTCACCTCCAAGGTAGTGCCGGTGGGAGATTTCTCCAATGCATTGCTGAACAATGAGAATTCCCAGCGTGCGCATTGACTAGAAGCAGATGGCGGGTCTCTGTGTCCAATAAAGTCTTCTGTTCTTCACTGCCCATTAGCAGCGCTTGGCATTTTCCAGTAGGAAAACACAAGTCCATCAAGCCTTGCACCTCCCGAGGTTACTCTCCTGCGCAGCGCCACGATTAAGGCCAGTGTCAATGTCGCTACCAGTGTTAGCGTTAAGGCCCATTGCTTTGCTTCTACACGTGGTTCTCTTTAGCGGGAGACGGCGTAATTTTTTTTTGTCAGTGCAACGCAAGCAGGCAGTCATTTCGTTCTGTGACAAAGAAATTCGTCGGGGTGAGCTCTAGGAAGATAGCACCTACAAAAGAAAAAGTAAAAGGTAGCGTGACACCACATGTTACTGAAAATTGGTAACCTAGGTACTTAGGTTACCCATTACAGTTCTGAAGTTGTAATAAATATGCTACCATGTTACCAAAAAAGTAAGGCAACAATGGTGTCCAACACTAATTTTAACTGACACTACACGTACACATTTGTATGCGCGCCTGATCAAAGAAGCTGCCCATCCGTTTGTCGCATAAGACACAAATTATATGAAGGAGGGGCAAACTCTAAAACTGCTCTGAAATACTGGTGAATTTAAGACTGCAAAAAGCAATCTGCTGCTTAACATTAACAATAAAATAAAATGTACATATTGGCACCCCTCATGCTTTCTCAGTGGCACAAATACGGGAGGATCACTAGTTCACTTCACCGAAGAAAATGGCCGGCAGGGCACGTTGATGCATCTTAGCAGATAACTTATCATGAGAGTATTCTTTTACTTGCTTTTTGAAAACAAGAAACGTTGTTGGTGGGCAGCTGAGTGTGTCACACACTTATTGAAAGGGGAAATTTCAAGCTCTGTGTGATTTAGAAGTAAATATCATTCCAAAAGTAACACCAACCACAGTAACAGCTTTTTTTTCCTTGAAAACAAGAGTCATACCTATCTGAGAACAGCGAGGTGAACTACCACCACACTGTCAACTTCGAGGTCAATTAGCAAAAGCGGTGTCTTATGGAGTGCTGGCTCCTTCAGGCAACAGCCAGTAACGTGAACTCATCTGCAAACGCGCTGTCACGTTTCTATTTCATGAAATACGGCACATCACTCAAAACAAGCGTGACCCCATGACTTGAAGAGAAGGCGTAATAAACTGTGCTGTTTTCTAGTGCCCTCCCTGCCATTCGTCACCCCTTAAGAAAGGTTCAAGCTGGACCTGCATGTTTTTGTTCTCATTTGGAAGCAAAACACAATTTCTTTTGCTTTTATTAAACACTGTCAAATAATATTATTAATAATAATAAATACCTCTAATAATTACTGCAGTGTCACTTCGCCATTCGCGCTTGCAGAAGACATACACGCGCACCGTACGTGTGTGATTCTGTGGGGTAAATACAACATGACGCCATGAAGGAGAAAGGTGCCAGGCCTGCACAGAACATGCCATACACTCCTCAGCCCAAGTTGGAAGAGCGAGCATTGGGGAGTACATTGTAAACTCTAGAAGGGTGACTAAAAGAGAGGGAGATATATGGTATGAAGAGAGGCAGAGAGATTAACCGAAAAGCAAGTATCTGGTAAATTTGCTACCCTGCACTGTGGAAGCCAGGACAACATAATGCAAGGTTTTCTGAAAATTCGGGAGTCTTCGGTGCAAATAGGAAAATCGGCAGGCATGTGTGTCTCGAACAATCACGCACGTTGACGTTGCGAGACCTAGGTGCACAGCTGCCAGCCTCTTTTTCGCACATCGTTCCAACTTTCATGGATGTCTGATTGCGAGCACATATTTTGTATGGACGTGGCAGGCACTTCCAAACACAGTACAATGATGCTTGCCCCGAGTACAGCTGCACGCGTCGACTCAATGACAAAAACACACGCATTGCCACAGGTTACAATGCTAACGCCACCTGTAATTTATATGCACAGGCACATGAAGGCGCATTGAGAGCTGCAAAATTTGCGCCTGTTATTTTGGAGGCTACAGAGCGAGGGTCATTCCCACGTTTGGGTTCTTGTGTCGTGCTTGATCGCTGCATTCGTGCCTGCCTGCTAGTAAGTATGTATCAAACGTCACGAGATGAAATTGAATTTGTAACAACCATACTACATTACGATAGAGTTAATGAGCCTCGGCCAGGACCACAGGAAAATTGGTATCACCCTGATATAAGTACGAGCCGTGAACGTACCACTGAAGTTGCTCTAGTCTATAGGTGCAGCATATTGATATACTAAAAAACACATAGAATGGGTAGCGTTTTTTTTGCATAAATCACACGGTGGAGCAGTAGTTTCTAAACTCATGCGTTTAAACGAGTTGCCACGACGCCAAGAACCATTTCTCACGAAATAACACTGACCGGTGCGAGGCAATCTTGTATTGCTTTTTCACTTAACTCGCGACATTCATACCGTCAAATGATTCGTCCGTAAAAGAAGATAATCCACTGTTCCTGTGAAAGGTTATAGGACATGGCTAAAGGCATGTAATACATTCATGCAATCATCCTGATAATTTTGTTAGCTTCACACGACATGAAATGTTGTTACCTTGAGAAACTTGTGGTTTTCCTTCCATTCCACTTCTGTGTCAAACCTGAGATAAGGGTGCACTGCGTCGATGATAACAGTCTGCGTCATGACGCTCGACACACCAACTGTGAATTTCACTCTGACAGCTGCTTTCAGGGGCCCCTGCTCCAATATGGTAGCTGGTTCGAGTACCTGCCATTAAACAAAAAACAGATACATCTCGACACTGAATCGTCAAGTGGCTCAGGAAATAAATCTCAACGCCGTATAGCCAGCTTACCATCGATCCACAATTCACACACTTGGTCATTTCCAACTGCCGTTCGGTAATCTTGACAAGCGAAAGGCAAATAAAGTGAAAAAAAAAACAAAAAAACATCTTCACGTCAGCAGGGACCAAATCTTCGAATATTGCGTACGACGATTCAGCAACGGCACTAATAGGCCAATAATTCTCGCACTCCGTTTATTGGGGTCATTGAGTATGTTCAATCCTTGCAGCATCAGCAAGTTTTGTGCTGTCGCAACCTGCTAGGTCCGGTCCTTACAAACAGGAAATTTGTTTTCGGGATCCTTGATTCATTACTGTTTATGTCATAATTGTTACAGCTCAGCTCAGAAATAGAAATAGCTCTCTCTTAGTTTTCCTTTTCTGTTAGCTGTCTAACAAGACATAAATGATCCTCTCATCCATTCTCCTCCTTTAAAAGCAATATTAAATACCCAACACATTCGCTTATATTTTACCTTGCCAAAAACATGCTCTAAGGGTATACTACATTTTTGGCACACATGTTCCGAATTCCGGTTGAGGGTTATATATTTTGTGAATGCTTCTACATCATTAAAACACTCGAGAGCACTTGCAATGCTCAAATGAGCATTAGGTTAGAAAGACTGAAAGCAACAAGACTTCGAAAAAATCGCGATGACTATGGGATATGAGTGGCACCCAGATTGAAAAATCACTGCTCTCGATATTATGTTTATGCTCCTTCAGTTTATAAATTCCATGGCAGACGTGCAAGAACCGAACTAGAATTCGAAGCAATTTTAGGACCAGCAAAATGCTATTTTTCGAGGACTAAAATACAAATTTGGAGCAGGTAGAAAAAAAAAACATCCATTTTTCATGATAACACACCAAGTTTAGAGCAGTATAAAATAGAAGGCTTATATTAAAGAATGTATATATGTAAACACCATTCAATATCGCTTAAATCATGTGGAGGGAACATGTGCACTGATATTTCAATAAAAGTAGTATTTAGAAACACCCACTAAGAAACATTACAAAGTCCACATTAGCATTTGCCGCACCTCTGAAACCCTTTGACAGACTCTGCGAACTTAAGTGTCGATCTGCCAAGCTGGTGACTTTGAAATTCAGGGGATTTGTAAAACATAAGAGTAAAAGTGGCAAAAAAAAAAAAAACGAATTGCCACACAGTTTTTTAGGGGGCAGAAATATTATACACTGCTACAAATGATTGCCAGTAGCTTTTCTACACATGAGTGATCATATGAGTCCTCACAGTTATGTGTCGCATTTATGCCTGAGTAATTAAACAAAATGTGCTGAGTCTCGTGCCTATAGTAATGCCAACCCCCTTCCAAATCATAGAATTTCTCGCAGGGCATCAGCGCCTTGCACAGGTTGAAATATGGCAAGGGAACTTTCGAAAACCGCTACACCCTCTCCCCCCTATTTTAAATGCGAATGAATTTCTTAGTCAGGCTATGTAAGGCATGCGGCGGCACCTGCGCACTATCAGCGGGTTGGCAGATATTCTCTCTTGGCTCCCACTCCCTCTCTCAAGCGTGCATGCTTATTCTCTCTCCTAGCAACTGAAGCAAGCGGTGCAGGCGGAGTAGTGGAGAGTAAGTGCAGAGAAGGAGCACACTCTGGCGAGTGAGGGAGCTCGCATCGCGGGAGCTAGGAGGAGCTGCCGCGTGTAAAGGCAGTGTAGGAGAGAGTATATGCAGTGCTTCACTGCTCCTCTCGCGGTTTGCTCTCTCTCCTCCATGCGCCCCACTCTCCCGTCTGCTCACTCGTACGTATATATAAAAGGAGTGAAGTGCGCACCTCATCCTCGACCGTTTCCTGGCTGACGAATGTGTAAATAAATGGTTACGGTACAAATCCTCATCTAGTCATTATTTTTTGCCATTAAATTACTATGCTGCGCACTCTCGGCGCACGAAATACTTTCGCATTTTCTCAGGGGCATTTTCTTTTGATGGGGTTAGCTTGAGGGCATAACTACTGGGCTCGCTCGCAAGGTGCATTTGACCAGATGAAGTAACCAAGGCGCACCGCACCTTTGGCCCAGCGACAGCACCAGATATCTATGTGGCTTTCGCATCGAATATTTATGTGGTTTTAAGGTAAGTTCGTTTGCGTACAAAGAGTTTAGGAGTGCAATAGACTTCAGAACTTCCTGAAAAAAAAATTGGTAAAAATATGCGATTTGTCCCGTATTTCACTGTATTTCTCGTACTGAAGAAAAAATTCTGATGATGCGGCATTTGATAGACCACTATGGTTAAGTAATGAAGAAAGTACAACCACATCATGTTTTGTTTTAGGAAAGGAAATAATTTTTTAAATCGCCCTCAAAAGGCATCCTACATTTATTTGTCGTCACATTACCCTCAAAGCATGTGGTCGGCCTTTCAGCTGACGCTTGTCAAAGCAAGCAGCAGTGTATAAGATGTATGTCAGTGGCTTGTGAGTCGTCGAAAGTCTTGCTGCTTTGATGTCAAGGCTTCGAATATTGAGTTCGCCTTATGCTGTGAGCTAGCTTGGCATGCCCGTTGGAAAGTATGTTTAAAGCCGTACAGCCGGCTGCAGTATCGTTGGAAGATTGTACTGCAAGGCTTTCTGCATAACCAGTGTACGTAAGAGAAAGTGTACAAAATGTGCTTTGTCTCAGTCTCTGTGTACTATTAGGTCTGTGTGCTAGGGTGTAGCCCGTAACCTCAAAAGGATAGCTGGCAGGTGTGATGTCGACACTGTTTTTTCTGCCCCTGAGAAGCTGGCTAGCATGTGTAGGGCTATCAAACCGCGAATTGGAGAAACCACCACCTGCGCGATTAAGAATTAGAATAAGTTTTTTCCATGAGTTCAAGGTGTGGTGTATTGCCTACCATTGTCCCGTGAAAAACGATACATAGGCCAAACTGGCGAATGTTTAAATGAGCATCTCGAGAAACACGCTCACAGCGTTTCCTCCACAGGCCAGGTAGGCATTCATTGCCGATATTGTGGGTGCGTCCCTGATTTTCATTTATGTGCTGTTGTCAAGCGGGACCAGCTAACTCGTAAAATACTGTAGGCCCAGGAGACAGCTATGCTGGGTGAGTAGGCCTTCAGTTGCCCTTTCAGAAAAGGAGGTTGTATTTTTATCAAGTTGATTGCACGCGCAAGGAGCATGGTTTTTATGATGCTCACATATAATTTATCTTCGACTATCACTTTTCTTTCTTCTTTTTTTATTTCACTGCATATGCATGGTTTGAAGAGTAAACTTTCGTGGTAAGTTCACGCACTATACGTGTCCTTCTTTGTGTGGTTTCTTGTTTTTCCCATTGTTTCCTTGTCATACCAACACTCCAAACAACCCCTTTAGCTAGAAAAGGCCAAGACACTCTTAGGGGCATCGCTAACAGCCTCCGCTTGCAATCTCTAGCCAACACCGAGGTCCCTGATGGGGTAAAGACAGTGGAACAAAAAAATCTTAGGCACACGAAGGGCAGGGAAGTGGAAAGAGAACGAGGCAAGCAGAAGGGCACTGAAGGCGCAGACTGGGTTGCGGAGCCGGGCCTCCAAAATGGCCTACGCCTGCTGGTTCCCGTTCGCAATCGAGGCGATCATAGCAATATCTGTGAACACCGCCTGTATGCCTATGGTGTTCGGTGCTGGCAGGTAACATGGCAGCAAAAGGCAGGCTACGGGCCAGAGTTCTGCGTCCAGCTGCCTGGCCGGCTTGCACTTGGTTTCTCGGCGTGTCACCCAGATCATTTCCGTTTTGCCACTGGCCGCAACCCACCTGAACTCTAAAGTCAAGGCCTGCCTCTGCTTCATTTTTATGCAAGCATTGTCCAAGACTTCGACAGACTCATGAGCTCAAACTTCTATTATTCACAGCTCCACCGCTCAGCCGCGTCCAAACTGGAATGTGCACAGGTGTGTGCATAAGTCTGCGTGCAGACCACGGAATCACGTGGCCGAAGGCATCGACGCACTATCTAGCGATGAGACGCCTGCTGTAGTGTGCAGGCATGTCCCGTCGTATTCCTTGACCTCTCATGTCACTCTCTCCGACGAGCTAGTAGCCAAAAAGACACTTGGCTGTCGCTGTCTTTGCTCCATCAAATTCGCGCCATTTTTTTTTTTTTACGCAGAGGCTGCGATAGTGTCCGTTCCAGCACCAGGATCGCGTAGTTATTTATGCTGGTTGATTCATAGCTAAGCCTAGCCAGCCTCCCAAAACCTGATGAAGGAAAGCACACAAAACTAAATTTTCTCGGCTCAGGTTACCGTCGTAGCGTTTGGTCAAGCTGACCTTAAATGAGCCTAGTTAAGTGAATGTAAGTGTAGACGAATCTAGTTCAGCCTACTAGTTGCGCGTGGTATCGCCTGATTGATTTGGGCGTAAGTATACCTGATTGATTTGGGCGTAAGTATAAGCTTATACCCAGTCCAGGTTGCTGTTTTTATGTTAACCCATATGTACCCAAACGTAGGAAAATTAACAAAACTAATTTATTTCCCCTTATGATTGCTTGTATGACCTCAGAAAACAGAATAAGACTTCTATTGAAAAAAGAAAACACTCTTTCGAACATTGGTTTTGGAGCTGCCTTATATGTAGGACACCAATGTTTGACACACCGTGAACAAAAAAAATTAGCGCCTATCACTGTCATACGAAAGTTACTGCACACCAAATAACTGACAAACAATCAACAAAAATATCAGCATCAAGAATAATTTGACTATATATTACTTATATATATATTTTTTTCACGGTATGGCACTCAGCTACATGCACACCAAATAACCATTTTGTGACAGCAAGCACGTTGCTATTTTTAGCCCAGCAGTCACCTAGACTTGGATGTGACGAGGACAGGGTATCGTAAACACATCTTAGGTAGTGCTACTTTTTTGACAGAAAAAAACATTCGAGTAACACTGAAAAGTTTTATGTATGTAGGACACTGAGCATATACGGGTTAAGTATAGTAAAGCTTTGATGTGCCCAGATTGATCGAGAAAAGCAAACCTACAGCCAAATCAAATTATGCAGAGTTGATCATGCTATCATTTCATTTACCCGAGCAGAATTAGTGCAAATAAGGCAAACCTTTTCGCACCAACTAATCCAAGTTGACTTCCCCATGAACGAGATAATCAGGTGCAGCCATGGACCATTAACCCGAACGAGCTGTGACACGATGCCTTAATGAACTGGCAACTGGAGACCGACTACCTACGTTAAGTTATGTATTGACAGCTTTGACATAGTTGCTTTGATAGACACAGGAGCTGACTATTCAGTGATGCATGAACTATTCACTGCGAAAATGAAGGAGGTGCCAAGCCCTGGATGATACTAATTACTCCTTACTGACACTATACCAATCAAACTAATTTATGTCAATTTAATGTTAGTTAAGATGCGTACTAGTTATGCTTGATTATTTGTCTGATATCCAATCACACACAAAACATACTGGAGTTTCACGTGGGATAATTAGGCTATCTATGCATAACTATAATGAGGCAGCACTAAGGTAAGCATGGAAAAGCTGACTAAGTGTGGTTGA
Source organism: Rhipicephalus microplus (assembly GCF_043290135.1). Classification (NCBI taxonomy): domain Eukaryota; kingdom Metazoa; phylum Arthropoda; class Arachnida; order Ixodida; family Ixodidae; genus Rhipicephalus; species Rhipicephalus microplus. The sequence goes on from NC_134703.1 coordinate 213,740,974, forward strand.
TCATAGCATCATCAAACTAGTCCGATTATAATTAGATGTAATTAAACAATTAAAGTAATTGAAGTTGAATTTTTATGAGCTCAGAGAATCCAAGCTGAGAAAGACACTAATTAGTAATCACCGTGTCTAGTATCTTACAGTTAAATTATATCTAATTAGCCTTAAAAACAAATTTTAATTGTGTCCTCAAACTTATCGCACTTGTTTCATCATAACTAGGCTCATTGAAGTTCATTGAAACAAAGGCAAGCTGAGCTGAGAAAACTTACTTTGTGTGCTTGGCTTCATCAGGTTTTGGGAAGTTGGCTATGTTTAGTTATGCTGATAAACTGGTATAAATAACAATGCAAGCCTGGCGCTGAAATCGGCACCGTTGCAGCCGCTACATAAAAGAAAAGAAAAGAAAAACAACAAAACAAATTTCACGAAGCAAGGACATAAGAGGCCGACTGATATAACAAGATGCACATGTACACCGCAGCAGGCGTCTCTTTGCCAGATAGCGCATCGATGCCTTCTGTCACGTGATCCCGTGCTCTGCACACTTATGCTCACGCCTGCACATTTTTGCTTATATAGAGCAAAAAGGACGAATACAGAAAACAGATGGGACACAAATGAGCCTTCTGTTTTCTGTCTTCGTCGTAATCAAAAGAGTGGATTCGTACCAACTGGCGCAAGATTGTGAAATACATTGTGAAATACCCCTTTGTGTGTCTTTATAAGCGTATTACCCTGTGCAGTAAACCTTTTGTTAAGTGTGTTATTTGATATGGATAATTTTTCGCTCTGTTATATTAAAAGGTCTGCATGCATTGTTTGAGAAACAAACCACTTGTCCTTTTTCATGCTTTCGGAAGCTCTGCCATAGAAAGCTATTATCACAGGCAGGCAGGCGAGGTCACGCCAAGCCTAGCTACCACCTCCCACAATTCACGTCAACTGAATGTCCTTTATTTCTGTATGTCTTACCATCACTTTGCTGACAACAATATGGATCAGCTGAACGCAATTTGCGCACCTTCTTGCATCATTTAAACACCGGTTAGACTGTGACACTGAGAAACGTAAGGGCAGTCAAAGCGCACCTGCTTAACCGCTGGCCTTCCAGTCTCAAGGTGGTAGTCCATGACGTCCCAGGCATCCCAGTAGAGCGGAATATCATCGAACATAACAAACACATTTGCTAGTCTGTCTGCACAGACAAGCTCTTTGGAACCACCCAGGATCTTCAGCGACGAAACTTCACAGACGTTGTTCAACTTGGCCTCCAGGAACTGGTTGCGCAGTCGAATCACGCCAGGAGCAGTTTTCACTGAAAAAGCAAATTTTTAAGAGGAACTTGATGGCAAAAACGTTATATCCAAAAGCAATTTCGATTCGACTTTATCTACCAAACCATGACACCTCCTTACAAGGGCTTTTTCGCTACCCCTAGTGCATGCTTTACCGTTGAATAAAGTTCTACAGACAAAAAAAAAAAGAATTCTCTAATGTTTTTTGAATGGCCCGAAAGATATAGAAAATTGCTTGTGTTTGTAAATACTGTGGGAACCTCGTGCTTCGGTTATCAAGAGATAGCGCCACGTGTTGCACAGTAGCGGTGCCCGTGGCCCATTTGCGCTCTTCAAAAGGGCCAGACTGGGTGCTGCCCAGGGAGAGCCGCCTGGGCTGCTACGAAGGACGGAGACTGTCACCCACGCTGGCTGATTACTGCTGCTTGGAATCGTGGTCGCTGCGTAGCTGTTTCGTCCTTGGGCTGACCCTGCCGTAAGCCGTGTCTAGTTAAATGTTTGTTTTTGATGTGAAGCCTCCATCATCCTCGCTTTACCTACGGACAGGGTGCAGCAAGCCTGACACCCACAATTGGGGCCCAACGTGGTTTTTGCTCCCGCCAGTAGGAATGGCATGGTGGACGTAGGTCCGTAGTTTGATTTGGCTGACGAGCTTACATCCACAGGAGCTTTTTTAGGTGCGTGTGGTTTTTGTTGTGTGGTATCGTTTTTCATTTCATGATGCAAGCAGACGGAAAGCAGCTTCGTTCCGGAATGATCTTACTCGTCGGCGGGAAAGAGAATTCATCTCTCCAGCCGGCGAAATAGCTGCTGGCACAGCAGTTGGACACATTTGAGCGTGTCGCTGAGTTATGCAACACAATCATATACTGCGTGAGCAGTCTGGCCATGGAGCCACAAAGGGTAAGTGGGCTCCAGCTCTGACCGCAGGTCAAGCTGCCCACAAATGCGGGCTTTACGATGACCCTAAATTCGTAGCTGACTTTCTATATGAAGTCCTAAATTCGTAGCTGACTTTCTATATGAAGTAGACAGCTATGCCAGAGCTACTAGAACCTCAGAACATGATGGGTCGAATCCTGTCGTAAGCTTTATGGGGTGCTGCAGGATGATTGTGGAGGCTACAATCACCTTTTACTACATGGGCAGATTTTCCGAGACGAATTCCTGCCCCCTAGGTACGAGCAGCGAGTCCAGGGCGAGCTCGAACTGAGAACCCAACATCTGGACAAAAGTTTGCTCGAATATGTCCGGAAGAAGCAGGAATTGCATCACTGAGCAGCACCGACTGCCTCGAAAAGGGACAAAGTCGCTCGGGTCATTCAACAGAGTCATCCCAAATTCAGGCCATTTTTTTTTACAGGCACACATTCGAAACCCTAGAGCAGCTTGCACGGGAGGCTCATGGTGTACAAGACGTCCTGTTAGCTGACAGCACTTATGTGCCACCGCCATTGCCTCTATCTGCTCTTCAGCCATCACTGGCTTAGCATGCACCCGTTGCCAATCCCTCATGCGACCTGACGAGCCCAGGCACAGTCACAGTGGTCTCCTCTCTCATCCTGAACCCCTTCGCATAAGAGCAAGGGCAGCCTGGGGCCCCATTCAATACCATATCTGGGGTCCGCTATTCCTGGGAGCGAGCGTCCCTGGAGCAGTGTCAAAGTGCAAAGCACTCGCTCCTTACTCGAGCCAAAGAGCATAGTCGGCTAGACCCCAAGTCCCGATGTGCCGTGTTCCCAAGTCCTGCGAGAGTTGACTGAGACAGGCACTCCTGTAATAGCTACTCTGGGGACCACTTTGCCGAAAGGCGTGACTTCAGTACTGGATAGACTAACTTCCCAACGCAGACATGGGCAAGTCGTATCCTACCAGTGCTGTCGTATTGGTCATGTGTGACAGCAATGTTTTGTGCGCCGTAGCGCGAATACAGGTCATTCTAAAAACTCCTGTGGCCGGCGACACTAAACAATGGCAGTGTATTGCAGCCCATGGCCATCAATGCCAGGAGCGTGGAACGCTGCCCGGTACCTGTAGACAAGGAACAACAAGCTGGTGAGCCAGTCATTGTTTTCACTGTTTGCTGCATAGCACAGGTGGGGTCACCAGAATCTACAATGAACATTAAAGCACATGATGACTGATATGTGGGGTTTAACGTTCCAAAACCACCATTTGATTATGAGAGACGCTGTAGTGGAGGGCTCCGGAAATTTCAACCACCTGGGGTTCTTTAACGCGCGCCTAATTCTGAGCACATGGGCCTACAACATTTCCGCCTCCATCGAAAATGCAGCCGCCGCAGCTGGGATTCGATCCTGAGACCTACCAATCAGCGGTCGAGTACCTTAGTCACTAGACCACTGTGGCGGGGCAACGTTAAAGCAAGCACTGAGAATTATCGTACCAGCACTTCTCGATATTGACTCAGGAGTCTCTTAAAACGGGGACGCATTGCTGGAACAGTGTAAAGGTAAAAAGCTGGAGCTTTGTAATGCAAATATTCCTTTGAGAATGGCATTAAATCATGTATCAAATGCTGAAGCTTGTGCTGGCTTGCGGATAAGCTTTAATGGAAAAATGAAACGCTAGCGATTTGTTTGTTTGCCTGGTCTATCAGTGTCAATGCTTCTCGGCCGAGATTTTCTTGCAGATGAGGGGTTCATGCTCAGCTTTCCGGCAAGAGGATACCGCTTTTGTGGACAGTCTGAGACAATTCCCTTTGCAGAGAAAAGAGACATAATGCCGATACGAAGAAGCACAGAAGTCGTGGGAGCCATGCAAACCACAGTGCCATCAGCCGTCGTGCGGTCCCTCAGCAAGTTCCCGGGCCCAGAACACCAGCGAAAGCAGTTGGAGGGCGTGCTGACACTGTTCTCGGGAATTTTCACAGAACATCTTGAGAGGACCGATGTCCTTGTGCATTGCATCAACAAGGTGACTGCTAGCCTTGCTGTTGTAACCTGAGACCGCTGAGCCAGCACAAGCGAGCCCTTCTCAATAAAGCACTGGACAAGATGCTAGACGCTAGAGCTGGGCGACCCTCGGAAAGTCCGTGGGCCTTCCCAGTTGTACTGGCACCAAAGAAAGACAGTATGGCATGGTTACTGCTAGCTCAACCTGGTCACGGTGAGGGATTCTTATCTTATGCCAGAAATATCAAGCATAACCTCAGCTCTTGGAAATGCGAAGTTCCTCACCACTGTAGATTGCTCTTGTGGGTACCTGCAAATAGAAGTTCACTCTCAAGATATCCCAAATACGGCATTCGCAAGCTATAGAGGATTGTTTGAGTTTGTGCATAAGCCTTTTGGTTTTGCTAAGAGTCCGACTTTCTATTAGCGCATGATGGATATGGCTTTGGGCAATGCAAAATAGAATTATGCACTTTGGTACCTTGGTGATGTGACGATGTTTTTGTGCACGTTTGAAGAGCATCTTGAACACTTGCATACAGTTTTACAACCCATGTCAGCAGCTGGTCTAACAGCTCCTTCTGGGAAAATGCAGCTCGCTACTGACAAGATCAACCTGCTTGGGTTTGTTGTTGACAATGGTGGACTACAGCCAAACTCAGATAAGCTCCGTACAATCGCAGATTTCCTACCACCCCGAAACACTAAGAGTTTGCAAAGGTTTCTGGGAATGATTGCTTTTTATTGTGAATTCATTACACAGTGCGCAGACATGGCTCGACCACTAACACAGCTGCTGAAGAAAGGCGCTAAATGGCTCTAGAGCAGCGAGCAACCAGCGGCTTTCGACATATTTCTGATAGCAATTTCCAGCAATGCCTCCCTTCAGCTGCCAGATCTAAACAAATCTTTTTTGTTGCAGACCGATGCAAGTGACTATGGCCATGGCACAGCACCTTTACAGGAGTGCGTCAGCGCTCATAGACCCGTTGCTTTTGCGAGCCACACTTAGACTGGTGCGGAACGCAACTACCTGAGAAGGTATGTGTGCCCATCATTTCTACGTTAAAGAAGTTTGAGATGTTTTTGGGTGGGGCTTAGTTTGTTATTCAGACTGACCATCAAGCACTGTCTTGGCTGAAACGGTTACCTAACCCCTCCAAACGACTGGCTCGATGGGCGCTTACTTTGCAGTGCTACGATTATGTCATTGAGTACAAGAAGTGTAGCACTAACACAATTGCTGACGCACTTTCACCCGTGCCGTTGAGCCCCAGGTAGAGCCGGAAACCCTGTGTGTGGTCACTATGCCACCAGAAATCATGCATTCCCTTTGGGGTACTTTGGTGACTGAACAGGAACTTCTTCCCGCGCAGCTGGAAGGTGGCTTCTGTCGTAAAGGGTCAGAAAAGCTTGCTGCTCATGATCCAGCTGACACAGGAAGTGACAAGGAAACAGGCCGCTACCTGCTTGGCGAAGGAGGCCTGTTGTTCTAATATTTTCGCCAGGTTGTCGATGGTAACGTGAAATCACATTTCGAGTTGTTATCCCACGCAAACTTAGCAAGTCCTTCATAACGTACTACCCCGACAGTGCTCTAGCTGGTCACTCGTGAGGGCAGAAAACTTATGAGAAGCTGTGTCGCATAGTTGTGGCCAGGCACAAAACAAGATGTGTTACACTATGCGCGTTCTTGTTGAGTTTGTCAAAAGCTAAAACCACGAGGTGGTTTACCGCTAGGACCAATGCAATCAGTTGAGAGTACGTCACCATGGCAAATAGTCGCATGTTTTGTTATCGGTCCATTTCCAATGAGTCCGCGGCGAAACTATTAACCTGCTCGTTTTGACTGACCGTTTCACGAAATGGGTGAAATTGTGTTCTTTGCGCAAGCTGACTTTGCAGAAAGTATAGGACTGCCTTCTCGAAACCTTCACCAGGTTCGGATTATCTGATCACGGACAACGCAACATACTTCACCAGCAAAGTGTTCATGGATTCTTGTGACACCCTGGGAATTCGTCACAAGCACACGTCTGTGTATCACCTGCAAGCCAGCATCACAGAAAGGGTAAACCGAAATCTTAAATATATGCTTGTCATGCATATCAAGCGTCACAAGGACTGAGATCTGAAACTGGCAGAGATAGCGACTTGAACGACAGTGTCGGCCAACAGGTTATACTCCTACATAACATAACTTTGGCGAAGAATCGAGTTTTCTGCAGGACAATGCTCTAACACGTACAGACACCACTGGTAGATCTTATGGAAGGTTTGCATATGACTTGAGATGCCAACTGATGGATGCAGTACAACAAGCCAGACAGCACCTCGATGTATCCTGCATGGAACAGGCCGGACAATATGATAAGCATCCAAAGTACATTATTGTTAAGCTTGGTGTCAAAACACACACGTTTCCTCAGTGACATTTCGAAAGGTTTTTCTGCTTCTTTAGCAAACAGGTGGGAGGGGCTTTATAGAATAACTCGGATATCCAAGCTTTCATACATGTTGACAGATTGGATGACCAATCAAGTGTATGGCCCTATTCTTGTCCCCGATCTCAAACCTTTTTTTTGCACGACAAGATTCAGCTTCTAGGAATTCATCCATTCCTCACCGGAGCTTGGCAACCCAGTCACCAACACGGCCCAGCAAGTGGTACAATCTGCGTTCTCGATAATCTAGGGAAACAGGGGTATGAAAAAATGGTGCATTTCCTTCCTTGTTGCTTGTTCTTTTTCTTTCCTTGGGCTGTTATGTTCGCCTCATTATTTGGTGCAAGATGCAAATACTTTCGTTGGTGGCAAGAAGAAAATATTTATTGGTTTTTTTGCCTTCCCTAACCACAAGGTCCCTGCAGCCGGACATTACCTGCAGACTTTTGGTCCCCAGCTGCCTTTTTGAGGGAGGAGGGATGTGCGAGAACCACGCCCACCGGCTATCAAGAGATAGCACCGCGTGTTGTGCAGTAGCGGTGTGCATGGCCCACTTGGGCTCTTCGAAAGGGCCAGTCTTTTTTGCAAGACTTTTTGTGCAATATTTTTATGCTGTGATGCCGACGATGAAAAATTATGCCTAAAACGTTTGCAATGTGTTGAAGCACTTGATGATGCACTCGTTATGCAATTTGCATTTTGTGATGCCTGGTTGTTTCTTTGCTGTAGTAAAACCCTTTATTACTCATATTATTGCAATTTCTTTCTTGATAACAAGCCTGTCTAAGGCCAGTTAGCAACGGAGTTCCCGCACTGACATGGCTTTGTGGTAGAATGCTGGGCTGGCACGCAGCGGATTCGGGATTGAGTCTCATTGTGACCTTGGCGTTTTTTATTTAGTTATGTCCTTGTTTTCTATTCCACATCTGAAATTCCCTCCTTCCCCCCCCCCCCCCCCCCAAAAACTAAACTGTGGAGATGCTGCCAGTTTTCCGAGTCATTGCACTTTCAGAATAAAAGATGATAGAATAGATTTATTATCAGAAATACAAGGATTCTGGCGATACTATTGGCTAAAAGCTGTGGCAAACAGCTTGACTGAACCAATGCTTTTTTTAAGGCATACGTTATGTTTGTATGAAAAAAACAGCAATGTTGTCAGAAACTGAAAAATAAGTTAAATAATAATGCAAATGTTCATAACAAGGTTTAGATATTATAAAGAATAATGGAAATAAATTTGATGCACAAGAAAGAAATATATGCAATAGTTACAAGAACTCATACATGATTGGCTCTGACAAGTGAACATTGAAAGCAATTATTCCGGAAAACAAGAGTCACGTTGAATCATTAAATGTTTATAAAAGCATCTGAAGTTCCTTCGCTGAAAAGCATTTGACATTTTTATATTGCTTTAAAACGTGTGGCAGGTTGTACTGTAATGATATTTATTACAAAACCTAGGAATATACCCCATGTCATTATTTCTGGTATTGGCGGAAGTTTCAAAGATGCAAGAAACGTTTTCTTGGCACTTTTAAAGAAATAAATGAATGAAGTAAGCGAGAGGTGTAGAGATATAGTATTTTAATGATTTCATGGTTTAGGAAAGCTGGCCGTACTGACTACAAAAAGCCAATATTGTAAATGTGCAATAGAAATATTCTCATAGTGTTTGTATTTCCACTACAGTGAAACCTCGTTAAACCGTAGTTGGCCGGAGCTCGGAAAAAGTACGTACTAAACGATAGTACTGCTTAACGGAAATCGCATCAGGCCGCTCACTTACCTGTCAAAAAAAGAAACCTTCCGGTAGTGCGATGAAAGAACAAAAAACGTGCAGTAATTTATTAACTTCGCATGAAAAAGTCTGTAATCTTCATTTGATGACGCGGCGGCCTAGCAGCAACGAAAGCGGCCTCAAACTCACTTATGCTGTGAGCCAGCTTTTCCGCCAGCCCCCTCTTCTCGGCAAGTACCCGCATGAAGCTGACGCAATGCGCAGCTTCCGCCACTGTCAAACCTGGACCACCCGTGTTGTCGCTTTCCATGTTGTTTTCATCACTATCATTTGGCGACACTTCGACAACCGAGGTAACAATGGCTTCGTCGGACATGTTCAGAGATGTCTACACATCGCTGTCTGCGCCTCTGAAGTCGGGGAAGGAAATGCCTTCCGTAACGCCCTGCCACTCCAGCACTTCAGCTAACAGAGTTTTGCAAGCTTCGTCTACGATGTCTGAAGTCTGGTCGATGGTGTCACTGACGTCATCTGCGTCGCCCGCACACACACTGAAGCCAGCACGCTTGAAGCGATTTTGAACTGTCGTTGCTTCAACCTGCCGCCACGAGTATTCGAGCAGGTGAATCGCGCCAATCAGGTTGATGGAGAATAATTAGCCACATTCAATGGCGAGAAGAAATCTGCGCAGCAGATTCTTCTTGTAGAGCTGTACAGCACGGATCAACCAGAGAACACCTATGCACGGCGCCAAAGGGACAAAGAGAGCAAAGCAAGCGCACACTGTGTTTGCGTGTTTGCGAAAAGCGCCATCGCGTGGACAACACCAGAAGCCTAGCCGACCGAGTGCTTCTTGTTGCAGAAAAATCCAAGAGATGGTGCTCACCAACACAGCCGCCATCATCATCAACACAAACAAGCGAGGCGTGTTTCGATCTCTGGGGCTTCCTGTTCTGTCGGGACGACCAGTGGGAGACGACATGCCGCGGCAAGTGCGCAATGAAAATTGGAAAAACTACTTATTAACCGATACATACGGGATAAGCTGGTACGGCTTATGCGGATACAAAATGCATTATGTTCAATGGATGCCGAGTCGGGGACTTGACTTCACTACTTTTAAAATGAAACTATTGTTTACGCGGGTTCGGTTTAACGAGGTTTCACTGTAGTTGTCCACACAAAGCTACATTAACTTAAATCAGAAGAAAGTAAAGCATAAAGTTTTGCTCTTGGTAGAATAAATGTGACAGGTGACAGTTTTTTGGAGATATTTTCTATGTGTAGGTGTGAAGAAAAGTAATGCCTAGTAATTTATGCTCATCCAGAATTTTTGTTCTTTACCAACAAGCATTACCCTTTGTTTGCAAGTCAGAAATTTGTATTTTGTGCGAAATAACATTGCTTTTGTTTTCATAGAATTTATTTTTAGGAAGTCAGTAATCGAACATTAAGACCACTTAACAAGTTGATCGCTGCTTTGTTTCCTTAATTTTTCCGAATGCTGACTACTGTAAGCATATCACAAGATCACTGAGAAATAGTTCGTGAAAAGCGGTGGAAGCTTCTACATTTCTCGAGAACTGTAAAGAAAGACGGGGACTGAGTGCACCTTGTTTTTGACAAGCTCTTGTTAAACAATGATGTTTACATGTGAAATGCACACGAAAGCTGATCGGTCCTTTTCTTCTGGTCCAGAGATGAATGACCTTCTCCTGTATCATTAAACTACACATCATCTACCAGCTTGCCTGTACAAACTCAATGGAATGGTGACAATAAATGCCCTTTTCTATACACCAATTCCAGGAGTATTGTCACAAATGGTACTGCTCTCTCATCGCTCACTAATGCACGTCAGGCTGTAACGGTAATGTTAATAATTGAGACGAGGCTCACAGACAACATCCACAATAGCAATATAATCACGAGTGTATCTAAATTGCAATTTTTTCACTGTGATAGAAAACAATGAAAAGGGGGCGGCATGCTGATTGCGATAAGGGAAGAATTCATGGCACAGTTCTTTTCTAGAATCTGTTTGAATTTCAATGAAGAGCGCTGGTTTTCGTGTGATTATTGGCGTTTTTGACCATCCACCTGATATGTCTGGTGTATTTACAGATGAATATTGAAAAGTACTGAGTGAAGTATGCACACTTTTTTCAAACTCGATTATAAAATTATTTGGCAACTTCAACTATTCAAACATTGATTGGTGAACCCTCTCCATGTCAGCTGCAGAAGCAGCTGCAAATCCTTTTCTGAGCATTTGCCTTGACTTTTTATTAACTCAGCTAATCGACCAACCAACATGATCAATGAAAAGTTCTGCCAATATCATTGACCTAATGTTAACAAGCAATCCAGATGTTTTTTCCAACATAACTCATGACCAAGGCATCGCAGACCATGACGTTATTACCAGATGCCTGAATTTTACTGCTAGCAAAAGAACAACCACAAAAAAAGGTGTTACGCTAAATCCAATTTTGTTGAAATGAATATCTAATTAACAAAGTTTTCAGATTACTTCTTGAACAATTTTCACAACCGCTCTATGGAACAGAATTGAAACCTCTTTCAATCTACTCTCACTCACCTCATTGACATGTGCATTTTTTTGTTGTCTATTACCTGCAAAAATAGTTCTCCTTTGTTTATGGACCAACTTTGGCGACCTAATAACAAGAAAAAAACTATACCAACGGGCGAAACTGAATGAACTAGCGAGCGCATATGCGAAATACATGACATGCAAAAAGGAATATCAAGCACTGCTTAAATCCACTTGTCGAATTTTTTTTTCTCATGACTTAACGTCCTCGTTAAAAAATAATCGTTGCCGATTCTGGCAAGTTGTGAACCTGGTAAGCCGGGCTGAGATTAGTCTGATGGACCTTAATGGTGATCCCATACGTGACTGATAATGCGCTCAAATTCTCAATGGCGCGCTTGTAACGGTCTTCACTTGCTAAAAACTAAGCTTACTGCCTACATTCAGGGGATTGAAAGAGATCACTATGCACGAGGTTGTCGTCAGAGAGTCCGGTGTTTTCAGCGGTCGCATCTCTGATGACTGGCGCATAGCCAAAATCATGCCCATCTATAAATCTTGTCATCACGCTTCTCCTCTTAATTATCGTCCAATCTGATTAATCAGCCCAATTTGTAAATAACTTGATCATATCGTACATACTGAAGTCATCGCCTTCCTTGAAGATCACAGCATTATTTTTAGACACCAGCACAGCTTTCGCACGGGCTACTTAGTATGCGACACCCAACTCGCCGGCTTTATTGACGATGTTCATAAACTAATTGACGTTGGTTTTCAAGCTGACACCACATTTAAAATTTTCAAAAACATTTTATCACGTTCCACATTAGACGTTGTTTGCCCAAACTTTCCTGACTTAACATTCACCTTAAGATAATCGCATGAATCACCGATTTTCTCTCTTCACGAACTCAGTTTACATCAATTAATGATTCTGACTGAGGTTTTACTGATGTATCCTCTCGAGTTCTTCAGGGCAGTGTGCTTGGACTTTTATTTTTTATAATACATACATTAATGATTTACCCACTTGCTCAATGTCAAAAACTAGATTATTTGCAGATGATTGCGTGCTTTACCGACGAGCAACATCTCAAACATATAGCCAATTTTTACAGACCGATTTATATGCCATAAAAACATGGTGTTCAGGTTAGTTGATACCATTGAACATTTGGAAAACTATGCTCAGGTCTTTTACTAATAAGCATCGCATACGGACCACCCTTGATAACAGTACAGGACCCTTGATAACAGTACCGTTGAACTCGCCACCATATACAAATACGTTGGCATTAATCTCCAGTTTTATCATGGATTAACCCCATGAATACTACCCTCATCTCTGCTAATCGCACCCATCAAACATAACTTAAAAAAAGCCCCTCTACATGTAAAAAACTAGCATACACAACGTTGCTCCATCCAAAATTAGAACACGCATCTGCCATGTGAGACCCACGACAAATATATATCATCAATTCTTGCATAACCATGCTGTGTGATGCATTTTTTCTGATTATTCTCATTACAGTAGCATGACCATGTTAAAGAAGAAAACTGAGTTGGCGAACTTGGCACATCACCAAAATATTTCTCAGTTAACATTGTTCCATAAACTTTATCATCCTCATTCTCTCCACAATGAATTATTTTAGTCTTCCCCCTTTTGTGATATAAAGTCAAACGTATAAACTGCCAGTCTATCCTCATTCAATTTTGACATGCACAATAATGGAGAGGAACACATTACCATAAGACATTGCCACGGAACACAATCTTAGCATGCTCAACTTACCACCTCGTATGTTAATTTTCATTCTCTTGTCATTTGAGGTGGCTTTCTCGTGAATCTGGTTGCTGTTTCATGATGTCTGTGTTTGAAAATTATTTTTGTACGCTGCTTCTCTCCATTTACGTTACCAAAAATATTTTCCAACTGTTGAAATGTTTAAGAAAACCATGTAGTATGTCCCCCTGCCCCCTGCAATACCGTCATTATGAGGGCCTTTGGTTTTTTTTTTTTTCTACATAAATAAATGGACAAAACAAGAGTAGTGTCGCTAACATATATGACAATTTGAACAGCGATATGAAGATTGGTAATGTCATTAATGTAGAGGTTAAAAAGCAACGGACCTAATACCCTACCTTAAGCCCGCCCTTTAGTGTGGGAAGAAAACATGTCTTTTTCGTATATTCAATTGTTTGCAATCAGTTAAATAAGACTTAAATAATGTTAATGGAATACCCCTAAGGTGATTCCAATAATTTCTGCTAATTACCATATTTTAGAAGCATATTAGGTGATTGCTGAATCTTGAGCTAGTGTTAGTCAGATATGGGTACACTAGTGTGAACTGCTCTGTCAACTTGAGTGGCGAAGCTACTGATAATGTAGTAAAACAAAAGTGTTTTATGCCGGGGTCCACCACGGCTTCACTAACATATTTCCATCATGGATATGATGTAAAACATAAACTGACAGATTGCAATTAAAGAAACGAGAAGGAAAGATCCTGTCGGGATGCATCGCACCAGCATCGCCTCGATTCGCAGTGTGTGGCGCTAAATACTATGCCGTGAAACGAATGTTGAATATGATGCTAACCGCAAGCCATTTATATACACCAGACACCGTTTCGCAGTCCTCAAAACTCTGAAACTTTACCATGTCTTCGTTATCAGTTGCCAAATGGCACAAAGGGCTTGTGTTGGGTCCCCTCAGCATTGGGTGCTCTCTAATGGTCGTCCCCTCTAGGGAGGGTGGTCTCTGTTGAGCAGGTTTATCAGACACGTAATTCGGGAGAGGACAAAGGTCACTTAGCTCGTTGCCGTGGATGCGTTTACGAAAGGGACGTACTGCTGACACACGACGAAGAATTGTGACGGTTGTTTGTGCTTGTCTCGTGTACATTTGTGCTCTTGTTTCATGCATCTTTCTTTCTGTTTGAACAGCGCACTTGAAGTGTCGAGCTAAGACAATTATTAGTCCGCCCTCGTCCTGAGTATTCTAATTTCGTGCGTGCTTTCTGCTAGAGCTGTGCGCTGCAAGTTTTGACCTGCTTGACTGATGTGACTTTGAAATTTGTCGCTGTAGCTGAAACAATGCACAATAAATGCTCGACTACGTTGGTGAAGACACGTTTCAATTCGGCATTGTGCCAATTTCTAGATAGGGGGATCAGCTAAGTTTTTTCATCTTCGAGTTGTCAGCGCTGATAAGTGCAAGCCCTGCCAGTACTGAATTTTCGCTTTGTTCAAGGGGGGATAAGTCACTGACCACAGTTTGTAATAATAATTATATCGATATCTGGCATTTTATAACTCAAAACCACCATATTTTTATGAGAGATGCCATAGTGAAGAGCTCTGGAAGTTTTTCCAGGAGTTCTTCAACCTGATCCTAAATCTGAGCACGTGGGCCTCAAACATTTTTCACCTCCATTGAAAAAGCAGCCGCCTCAGCCAGGATTCTATCCCGCGACCTTTTGTTTAGCACTCGAGCGCTATAGCCACTGTTAAATATTTGCAAACGACGGTGAACGCCACTATCATCTTTAGGATGGGAGCAGTGCATTCGAATAAAGAAAAAGTACAGTTGGGCTTCCCCATAGGAACGGCGCCTCGTCCTTTTCTTCACAACATTTTGGTGCCATGTAACCCTGGAGACAAGACTTTTAGAAGTGAGACAAAGCGGACTTTAAGAGTTTTCGACTGCATTTGAAGCCTGAGCGACTGTCGTGACGCCGTCGTTGGTTGAAGCTGATGTTCGAAGCCAAACCATTCCCAAGAACCAGATCAAGAAGCATGACACCTCGACATAGCTTGAGACTTCGTGCTGCGAAGCGTTTGTGACAGATACCACGTTGACTGCGACTTTGCCTCATGATGCATCCGGCCAACGATTTCTCACGTTTGCGACACTGTACCGGATCATGGAGGCCTTCTTCAAAAGGCAAAGTCGAGTATGCAAGGCCGTCATGCAAGTCATAGCAGACATCGAACGTCTTCGGCAGTAGGATCGCCCACCAATCTGTGAGTTACGATGTATTCACCAAGTCTTGATTGAGCAGTATGAGGAACTCAGACGAATTGACAACGAAGTTGAGAATATAGTTGATATCGATAATTTGGAATCGGAGATGATGGAAGCGGATATTTATGAGCACCAGATTACTCTAGCAAAGGTCAGAACAGAATATAAAACCACAGAAACCTTAAAGACATGACAGGCTCATTTGGTATCAGTAAGACAAGAAATTAAAATGGAAGCAAAGAGAAAACACAATGTGCGTCTGCGTCACCACCATCCAGCCGAAGCCTACTGAACAGCTATATTGTAGCACAGATGCCAGACGAGTCAGCCTCTGGACACATCCTTGAGCATGGTCGAAGCCAACCGATTAGCATGTTGATTGAAGTAACGACCATCAAAAGAGCCCACACAGAACAATCACTACTAGCAAAGATCTGGCCAACGCCTTTAGAACTGTCGTCAGCGTTCAAAACTCATAAAATTATCTACAAGACGTTTACAACAACTGTGATTTTCGAGGTGGAAGGCACTCTCATGATTAAAAACGAGGAAGACTTTGTATATCCAAATGTCCACACACGAGACGTTAAGGATGTGTCCAAGCAAAAGCTGGCAGACTCAGACGTTATAAAGTCCTCACCACCGTGTGTACAAGTGCCCGACAGAACAAAATCAAGGCCACTTCATAGAGCGAAAAGAAACTAAAAAGAAAAAGGAAAGATCGTGATGACAAAAAAGCAAACCCCTTGTACTGCACCAAGCTTCTGCTCATTGAGAAAGGTGCACAAATCAAGAATGAAGAGAATGTGTACGGTACTGCTGATTATCGCGAATTTGCGCAATGCCAAGACAGTGCCACAGAAGCAAAGGCAAAAGATTAGAAGAGAATGGAGGCAAGATAAATGCAAAGTAAATGGGGCCAGGAAAAGAAAGCGATGAAAAGGTTGCCTGAGGAAGAGCTGTGCAATATTTTTCTGGAAGCGCCTTAAATGGGAATTCAGATACCAAGAAAGCCTGCTCAGCAAGAACACCGGTGCATCGATGTCAATGCTCTCAATAGCATGAACGTGGCACAAGCACTGAAAACAATGCTGGAAAATGAAGTTCAGTAGGAGACCCGGATGACACCATACTAGGACTGACTTGGAACTTTTAGGAACACTTAGGAACAGTGACAATTGGTGTGCGCTTGGAACCCACATATACGTTAGTGTTTATCATCAGGTGCCAATGTGGGCGCCCGGAGAATGTTAAATATTGTGTGAACAATGACGAGTGCCACTATCATCATTAGGATGGGAGCATTGCATTCGAATAAAGAAGAGGAACGAGTGGGCTTCGCCATGGGGACGGCAGCTCGTCCTTTTCTCCACAACAACCACTATACCACCACGGCGGGGGTGGCCATAGTTTTTATAAATGTAGATGAGCTTTTGTTAGCAGGACCGGGGTTCAGTTATATGTTTCACAGGCGAGTAGCAATGTAGAAGCCGAATGGGGAGCACGGTTCTGCAAGAATGCAAGGGTGATCAAAACGAACGCTAGTGGCGTGCTGTGGGTAACTAACCTGCTGATTTTGAAAGAAGTCTATTTTCTTAGTGCACAGGGTAACATTTCAGAAAGAAATCAGATAGGACAGAGCGCATACTTACAATTTTATTGCACATATTGCGGGAATATATTGTCACCAGGTTGTGACGTGGACACAAGCTCTAGGTCTAAAAATGTAAGTTTGTTATTCTCAGGGAACTCTGTCGTCAGCTGCAGATTGGTCATGTTCTTTAAAAAAAATGCTGAAAATCTGATCAGAGTGCTGCTGTGTGTCGCACTCTTCTGTACTATAAACTACAACATCAACTTAGTAGAACACCTTAACAGTATTTGTCTCAGCAAGCCTTGCTTGTATACATTTGTCGTAACGAACTAATAAATATTGCTGAGGACTGCAGCTGAACATGAACCAATGTACATGCCCTGTACTTAAATGTATCATTTATATTTTCTCGTGATGAACGTCGACTGTAGATCATGAGAAATTAGCACTTTTTTCAGAGAACATAAGTAATGTGCAACTTACGACGGAAATTCCTGAAAGTAACAAACTTACATTTCTAGACATAGAGCTTATGTTTCTGCCAGAACAGGTATGGTGACAGTACGCTCCCCCCTTCTAGAAAGCCCTGCTCTTCTGAACTTGTTAAAAACGCCCTTCGACACTACTTGAGCATGCATTTTTCATTGGTTCTTCTGGTGCTGTGGAATGCGCCAATATCAGTGTATAAATGGCAATGCCAAAATCAACACTGTTATAATTTTATTTATGGGTCAAATTACCTTGATTTTGGGGGCTATGGCAACACACATTGGCTATTTTTGTTGTGAGAAGTGGCGTCATGTCATATAACGTGATGACAAAGACCGTTTGCTTTTGATGCGCTTGATGCAACAAATAGTGTGCAATATTCATATAGTGGTAGCCAGGCCATACGAATGAATTCTAAAATAGCAAAAACTCTTTTTACACTTTTTCAGAAAAAAATCATGCCTGTTTCTAAATGACATATTTTCAGAGCAATGAACCCAACATTTAGCCTACGAACGAGGTTATGGTACATCAACAACTAAAGATGAAAACGCATGGTGCGTTTTTAGCGAGCCATGAATGTGACAGGCGGTGGGTGCTGGCGTTGCTGTAGAACGCGCCTTGCAAGTAAACCCAGAAGTGACCCCAACCAAAGCATGTGTGTTATGGTGAATTCCACTGGTATAATAAAAGCAGCCACCAAAATCCTTGAGCAAGCACTTGAATTGCACCAAACCAGATCTGCGAGTGAAACATGTGAACGCCCCGCATGAGGTCACTCCAGAATTTGTTTACGCATACCTCGCTGAACCAATACCAAAAACCATTTTTTTTCTGCTCTCTACGTTTCAATGACAACTGTGTCACCACTTCAATGTACGCGTTTCGACCACGCAGTTGTGGAAAGCAGGGGTAATGATTGATTGATTGATATGTGGGGTTTAACGTCCCAAAACCACTTCATGATTATGAGAGACGCCGTAGTGGAGGGCTCCGGAAATTTCGACCACCTGGGGTTCTTTAACGTGCACCCAAATCTGAGCACACGGGCCTACAACATTTCCGCCTCCATCGGAAATGCAGCCGCCGCAGCCGAGATTCGAACCCGCGCCATGGGGGTCAGCAGCCGAGTACCTTAGCCACTAGACCACCGCGGCGGGGCTGGAAAGCAGGGGTAGCGCTTTCCGATTTTAGGAATGTAAACAAGAGCACAGGGTTACTAGAATGCCTCAAAAAATGTCAAAGACAACCTAGCATCCCGACTGTACTGAAAATAACGGCAATACACTCTCGGACTTCTGGCCAAATCCTTCTCTACAAGATGGAGCACATGGAAAGCTTAGCCGCGGAGTGGGTTGCTCCTAATATACCAGCGAAACACGGATTCTCAGCTGTGGAGCAAGAAAACTTGCTCCCGCTCGATGAGTATAATTCACCATTAACAGTGTGATTGTGTGAGCGTATGCTACTCAACGCACGTGATTCGTAGTAAGCATGCTAACGACCCTGTCAGAAAGAGTGGTAGTGAGGTATTGTATGAAGGCCACCATGAGGTGACATTTCTGGTATGTCTTTATGAGACGCCCGCTGTAATTGGTAGTGGCCTTTGATGTCAGCAGGCAAGTGAAATGCGAAAGAGAACGTTTATGTTCCCCATTTTTCATCTGCTCGAGTTTCGAAATTTGAAGACTCATAACTAGAGACCGCATTATAGGCAAATGAAAATTTTGTTTCTTGTGTTCCTAGTTTGCCATTTTGATATATGAACTTGAATTAGAGGTGAAGAAGGACTTTTATGGTGTTTTATAGTGAATATTTTTGGTGTTGGTGCCTAAATGCCTATAAGGGCCTATAAACGCCTATTTTTGAACTCAGCACCTATATCAGAGCTATTTACGGCGAAATATTGTTTTGAGTGCCGTTTGAAATCTTTAGTAATGTTAAAAGGACACATTAATTTTTCAAAACACTACGAGGTTCAACAAAGTCCTCTACTTCTAGCAACTTCCACAAAACAACTGCCAACCTCAATGAAGTGATACTCTGTGGCCACTATACACCACAGCGCTTACGTGGTGCAAGCGGGTAGAGGAGGAGATAGTGGAGGAGGAGTGCAAATACGCTATTTCTGCAGCCCTAAATGAAAACACGTCTCAGCGTCTGCAGGCGAATAAGGAAAAAAAATTAAAGATGGGATAAGAAAATGGGAGTGGAAACTATGGCCGAAGGCGTGGCGACCATACTCTGCAGTCCAGTGTCCTGAAGAAACTGAAGAACTGCTATAAAAACCTGGTTGTAGCGTTTGGAAAGGAGCAGCAGGTTTTTCGGTCTAGCCATGGGAAGCGAAGAACAAATGCGAAACCGTAAAGGACCACTCATAGAATGCTCATGTTGATTCGGTGGTTGCTACGGCTGCCAAGTTATACTTTATAGAGTGAAACCTGAGACATCTGTTGGCAAGTTTACAGTCAACGGTGTAGTTAGCATACATTTTCCCTATGCCTGAATATGCTTGCACCGTATGGGATCCCTTGGCATATGTCTTCAAGAGACAAACTTGAAAAAACACAGAGCAGGGCTACAAGGTTTGTCCTTGTAGTCTGGACTAAAAATTACAGCTGTACAAATACGAAACTGGGATGGGAATTGCTTTCACCCCGTCAAATTAAACTGCGGTAAAAGCTCCAATGTCAAGCATTTCATGGTAAAACTCGCATTAGAAAATAAATGTATCTACACAGTCTTCATTATGTTTCTTCCTGCAATCAATGTTTTAAGATTTTAGAATGCTGTTCCAGGCCTAATTTGTATACCGATACGTTTTTTTGTCCATCTCATGACAAAATGAAATTACTTTTAAAGAGAACAAGCGTGCTGTGTCAATGAAGGCATGTTTTTTTTTTTTTTTTTACATCGTAAGCCCTTTGCTGCAGCACCTTCAGGTTAAAAATGTAATGTGGATTTTGTTTTGTTTGCAATTTACTTCTTTAAGTACCCCTCGCCAGGTCACATAAGAAGTTGTATTTGGACACTACAGAAGTTTTTGCATGCCAACTGAAGAGCGTTGTACCATGATGCAAAGGGGCAAGCTTGGAAACCCTTGCCTCTCGCCCCGTTTAGCCAACACGAGCCTAATTCCTTCCCTGCTCTCTTAGGTATCAGGGCTGGAGGATCACATGACGCATATATGCACCAAGAACATCATGCGCACACAAGGTCAAGCGTGCATGGCATGCCCCAGCCTACTTGTACACGCACATCATTGGTGTTGTGTCGTTTCAATAATCTATGTAGTGTATTACTCGTTTCTAGGGGTTGGATCGCTCAGTGAGCATACTTTTGAAGAGGCTGGAACATATCGTATATCCTGACTGCAATACACCATGTCCCTCCATTGAAATTGCGGTCAGAGACGATGCACCAAAAACGTGTTAAGCGTTGTCAAGCTTTGGGATGGCACGATCAGGAACAGCGAGAAGAAGTAGTAGTTGTATTAGCGTGTGTGATTTTACGTGACGCAAGGGCGTTTACTCTCCATTGCTGTAAAGCCATCACATGAAGCCAACTTGCACGCCAAAATTTTTGTAAACCCACACCCCGACTTCAGCTCCAAATTTTCTGTACAATTTGATCATATGCGAGAAAATACGTTTACTCAGCATTCAGCCAAGCACCTCTGAGTTGGCAAGAGTTCAATCAATGCGCTTGCAGAGACCAAACGACGAGTCATAATCATCAGATCTTACCAAATTTTGTGGTCTATAGGTAAAATTTCGCTAAAACGAAATTCTGCAACGACTTTTTTCACGCGTCCTTTCCGTTTCATTGTAGCAGGACTAGACTGAACCATGTTCAACTATCTTAACTAGCCTTGATTATGCTCCCCTCCACTCATCTAAACATAACATAACTTGACATGAAAATATCAAAGTGTACTAAGCTTTATTAGAATCAGCTTTATTTAACATACTTACGCTTCGCTTTGATCGGTGATACTAGGATAAACTAGACTCGATTAGTTTTGGCTACACTTATTTTGGCTTAACAAGGCTTAGGTAAGTTTAACTTAATTTAATGCGACCAACGCTACCTGGGCTGAAAAAACTTAATATTGTATGCTTGGCTTCATTAGGTTATATGATGCTAGGCTTCGTTAGGCTAATTAACTGGTGTAAAAATAACATGCGCCCAGCTCTTAAACCAGCCCTGCTGCAGCCGTTTCATGAAAGAACGACACAGATTCAATGAAAAGGAAAGCGAAACCCAGTTATCGTTTTGGCTAGGAGTTTCGTAACTCTGAAAAAAAAAAAAAAAAGATCCGAGAAGCCACCTTATAACGACGGGACGGGCATGCACGCCAGAACAGGCGCCTCGTCGATAGATGGCGTGTTGGTGCATTCTTGCACGCAATCCCATGGTCTGCTTACTTTGGTCAGGCTTGTACGTCAGATGACTTCGTGTAGTTAAACGTAACAAATTTCGAGCATGAGAGCAAGTAATCTACTATCTAATCAACCAGCCAAACACTTTGTGAAGAAGGTAGAAAATTAACATGGCAAACCATGTCAAAGACCTTCAAATAGTCAATAGTATGACATCAACCCGCTTTTAACTGGTGTAAAAATAACATGCGCCCAGCTCTTAAACCAGCCCTGCTGCAGCCGTAACACGTAACAAATTTCGAGCAACAGTTAAACGTAACAAATTTCGAGCATGAGAGCAAGTAATCTACTATCTAATCAACCAGCCAAACACTTTGTGAAGAAGGTAGAAAATTAACATGGCAAACCATGTCAAAGACCTTCAAATAGTCAATAGTATGACATCAACCCGCTAATTAACTGGTGTAAAAATAACATGCGCCCAGCTCTTAAACCAGCCCTGCTGCAGCCGTTTCATGAAAGAACGACACAGATTCAATGAAAAGGAAAGCGAAACCCAGTTATCGTTTTGGCTAGGAGTTTCGTTTTGGCTAGGAGATAGATGGCGTGTTGGTGCATTCTTGCACGCAATCCCATGGTCTGCTTACTTTGGTCAGGCTTGTACGTCAGATGACTTCGTGTAGTTAAACGTAACAAATTTCGAGCATGAGAGCAAGTAATCTACTATCTAATCAACCAGCCAAACACTTTGTGAAGAAGGTAGAAAATTAACATGGCAAACCATGTCAAAGACCTTCAAATAGTCAATAGTATGACATCAACCCGCTTTTAACTGGTGTAAAAATAACATGCGCCCAGCTCTTAAACCAGCCCTGCTGCAGCCGTAACACGTAACAAATTTCGAGCAACAGTTAAACGTAACAAATTTCGAGCATGAGAGCAAGTAATCTACTATCTAATCAACCAGCCAAACACTTTGTGAAGAAGGTAGAAAATTAACATGGCAAACCATGTCAAAGACCTTCAAATAGTCAATAGTATGACATCAACCCGCTAATTAACTGGTGTAAAAATAACATGCGCCCAGCTCTTAAACCAGCCCTGCTGCAGCCGTTTCATGAAAGAACGACACAGATTCAATGAAAAGGAAAGCGAAACCCAGTTATCGTTTTGGCTAGGAGTTTCGTAACTCTGAAAAAAAAAAAAAAAAGATCCGAGAAGCCACCTTATAACGATGGGACGGGCATGCACGCCAGAACAGGCGCCTCGTCGATAGATGGCGTGTTGGTGCATTCTTGCACGCAATCCCATGGTCTGCTTACTTTGGTCAGGCTTGTACGTCAGATGACTTCGTGTAGTTAAACGTAACAAATTTCGAGCATGAGAGCAAGTAATCTACTATCTAATCAACCAGCCAAACACTTTGTGAAGAAGGTAGAAAATTAACATGGCAAACCATGTCAAAGACCTTCAAATAGTCAATAGTATGACATCAACCCGCTTTCAATCATCAAGAGAAGAAGCAATGTTGCGCGTAAATTGAAGAAACTGTGTAACAGTAGGATAGCCAGCACGAATGCCGTGCAGCGATTATGAAAGTATATTGTGTACATTTAGGTATTCTACAATGTACTTGTTAATGATATGCTCTAAATCTTTAGAGCTGGTAGAAAGCAAAAATATTGACCTATTATTATTACGATTTGCTTGTGTCCAGACTTGAATACAAGCACGACGTTTGCAAATTTCCACAGCTGTCAACCGCTGCTGATACTATTGGTTTTTTAAATAGTATAATAAATTGTCAGCACATCATTTTGAATACATCTTAAGAAACATATTTAGAATACCATCTGGGCCTGACTGTTTCAAAACCACAAAATTTAGTAGAAGGTTATGTACTCCAGAAGAGTTAATGCAAGATCAAAAAGAGCAGGTAGATTGTTGCATGCAAAGAATGAAGCAGTAATGCAATTATTGGTAGAAAAAAACAGGTTTGAAGTAATTGTTAAATCTGCTTGCTATAGCCTCAAGGTTTGAGGAGGACTAGCTAACAATATTAAACAACGAGGGCATAGACGATGTAGGACTAATCGACCACTAGAACCTGAAAGAAGTTTTCCATAAATGTAACGAAGTCGTTCCTAAAGTACGGTAAAATCTCGGTATAAGAACTTCAGGGGACTGCGGCAATCCTTCCGTTATTCTGAAAAGTTGTTATAGTGAAACCCAAAAATTAACTATAATTACTTACTTTCTACCGACCAAAATGACTTACCTTAACGCCAGTGGTTCCTTGAACTCGTTTTTCAAGACAAAAAACAAATGCGCAAGTGAACATCAAAAAATGCTCATTCCCTTCGAAAAGTCTGTTTTTTTTTTTTTCTTGACGCGTGCAGCACACACTTTGCTGCGCGAAGACCTCCAGCTCATTGACATTTTCCTCAGTGAAAACTGCTTCCGCTTCTTCTTCGCAAGCAGAAATGAACTCATTGTAGTAGCATCGCAGCCCAAATGCGGACTTGCTTTGTGGACACGATAAGTAATCACCGAAAAGATGAACACGACTGACAAGGTTTCCTCAGAGAACACCTATACCCCTTTGGTCTCCTGGATCAAATGTAGAAGTGACAAAGATAAAAAAAAGTCTGAAGCGTCGCGGTTCTCACGGCTTCTCTTGAAGGAAAGAAAGATCTAAAAAAGAAAATTCCTCGCATTTTCTTTTCTGCTTCCTCGCTGCCTCAGGTTTTCCGCGCCCATGCTTCCTGCTCCGCAACCCCCACTCTGCCCTCTGCCTCGATGACCTTGCCCTCCCGTGTTGCACTCGCCTCAGCGTTTGTAAACCTGCAGCATCAGCATTTCAATAAAAAGAAAGAAAAGAAAGTCGTTCTTACGGTCTTTTTCCCCCTCCACACCGATGCGCGTCTTCCGAGAAGCAAGACGTTCGTTCGCTGTGTCGTCTGCTTGTGTGCCGCTTCGGTGGTCGCGACGAATTTCAGAACATGAGTTTGTAGTACTGAAGCGTTAATATAACGCGGAACTAAATTAGCATTCGTCATTCTGAAAAGTTTAGTATTCTGAAGTACGTAGTTGTGAAATAACTTTACATTGAAACTATTAGCAGTCGTAGTGGAATTTTTTAAAAGTTCGTTATTCTGAAAAGTTTGTTGAAGAGGTGTTCGTTTTACCGAAATTTTATTTTATTGTAGTAGTTCTTAGCCTCTTTCACTTCAGCTTCTAATATACTTTCTAATTCATTAAAGAAAAAAGCATTACCATTACCCTTGGAATGACGATTCTTACGTCAGCGCTTCATGTGACAAGTGAGATTTATTATATCTCTATAGTACCATGGGAGTCTCAAGTTCGATTTATTACATTTTTGAAGCACGCACCTTGATCGGCATCCATGCAAAATGTGATAAAAATTGAGGAGTGCATCTACACTGTGGAATTCACAACAACATTCAAATTCCTGAAAAGGTGAGGATAAAGGGTTCAGTACAGAAGTGTAATCAGCTTCAAGAAAGTTCGAAACAGTTTTGATCTCAGGTCTTTTAGGGGAACATGCTTAGTTAGAGGCGACTTCAGCAGTTCTATAGTGGGAAGGTCCTTCAACAACTTCACATTTTATACCATGCGATAGGAGCACCCAGCCCCATAATGACCCTAGGCTGCAGCTAATTTTTTTTTCATCTGATCTCCTGAAACTGCAAAATGCTGCTATATGGAAATACGGCTGCTCCCGGCAAAAGAGCAGTTTTTCTGCAGTGATGCCATAGCACACAGAAGGATACTTCAAGCTGTCCACTAATGCCTGCACTAGCACGGGCGAATCAATGTTTACAGTTGGGGATCGAATCACGCGGCGTCCTACCTGAGTATCTCTTCATATTCCTTCGTCCAGCAAAAGACAGAACGGGCTTCCTTTCCGGTTGAGGAGCAATCGATGGCAGGCATTGCAAGTGAAGTGATGCTATCGCATGCGCCCTCCATGCGATAGCGATGAACATGTTTCATCTATATGCTTCAGCGACGTTTCTCACTAGTGCTCGCAAGATTTTATTCGCGGGAACAGCATACAATGTTTCGTAAAAAAGTTGTTGATTTAGACATAATACAGAGCATGACAGCGATGATGAAAGCCTGTAGAGAATGTGCACTCTCACAAGCTTCTTGTAATAAAAAAATATACAAGAACTATCAAAGCGGGCTGGCAATATTTAAGGAGAGCTACGTCGTCTTCCCTGTAAAAAGTTCACTCGTTGATTAAATAAAATATTCCAGAGTGCCTTCCTTTGGTTTTGTTCTCTATTACACTCCACTGCACTCCCTTCATTACAAGTCTTACAGGCTATCGCTTTTTCACATATATTAAACTTTGTTATTTTCGCTTATGTAATTGGAAACTCACAAAATGTAGTGAAAAACGAAGCGAGGAGGAACGGAGGGTGGTGCAAAAGCATGGCTCACAGTATAGAAAACAATTTGCAACTGACATTTCTCGTATATGGACCATTGGAAAGAATGTGCTGTAATCATGTAACATCAATCACTGTTCTGGCGTCGCGAAGAGCACCAAAAGAATGAGAAATGGCAAGAGAGAATTACAGGATCGATTGTGCATCTTCAGAAGCTGTTTTAGGGCTCTTATATAGACAGGGCATTCAAACACGGAAACGAAAGAGAAGTCAAGTCATCTCAAAATTCACTCTGAAAAATTATGGACCATCTCCCCAAAGCAAACCACGATAAGACACGAAGCAGCAACAGTGCGCACGCCATTCGTCGGTCGGCCGGTCGGTTATGACATGTATGTCATGATTCACATTTCATGTTCTTGCTTCTCTTACGGTGATTTGTTCACATGACATATTTCACATGACATTTCAAAACTGGTATGGTATGACATGACTACATGGCGAACATTAGTGACAGACCCTAACATGGAAATCATCTTGATAAAAAGCTGCGACTCGGCCTAGTTGTATAAAATATCATCATCAAACGCCAGAAGAAGAAAAAGAAGGCTGCTGCCTGGAGTGAGCCCATGCTACTTCACTTACTTTAATAAACCGTATTCATTCGAAGGAGACCCTGGTCTCGATCGTCTTAATAATGGTGCCGTGAACCAAAATACTACCTCCTCGCCAGCAAGAAAGGTCAACCTGCCACAGAGCAGCCATCAAGTACAGGACAAGAAGCAACGAAACTAGTTAAGCTACCAAAGCTTGAAATGATCAAGTTCGGCGAAAAAGCTTTGGAGTGGAACCGCTTTTGGGCTCAGTACGAGTTGGCAGTTCACCTGAGACCGAACATGAGCTCAATTACTTGTTAGCATCATTCAATTACTTGTTAGCATCGCTAACCAGAAAAGCAGCAGCTGCTATTGGAGGACTTCAGTACTCGGCAGAGAAAGATCATAACGACGCAATCAAAATACTGCAAAAAACGTTCGGCAATCGCGAACATTCCATTGAGATGCACATGAATGAGCTCTTGAGTTTGGAGAAAGTGAGGTCTGCTCAAGATACCGATAACTTAAATCGGTTAGTACAGAGAGTGCAAGTTAATATATTGGCACTCAAGTCACTAAAAGTGAAAACCGAGAGCTCTGCGCCGATGTTGTTACCAGTTTTAAAAAGAGCAATTCTACCAAAATTATCAGTGCAGTTCAAGTCAAAAGAAGCTACGAGAAACAGCTCAGCTTCAGAAAACAGCGAGCAAAGCAACCCAACAAGAAAAACGTGTGAGGAAAAGCTGGGCAGGCTTATGTTATTCTTAAGAAAGCAAGCAGCCTTTCGTTAAGAAATACAACGTGAACTAGAGAGGATAACTGCAAAAGCAAGAGAGAACGGCCAACAGATGTGCACAACTTCAAGCTTCTATAGCTCAGCGGACAGAATATGCTTATTCTGTAAGCAGAAAACCCCTGCAACCGAAAACTGTCGTAGGAGCATTCCAACGAATGAAAAGGAAGCTATGCTTACCAAAAATAGAGCATGCTTCAGATGCACGCGACCAAACCACACTGCACGCATTTGCAAGGCCCAAGTAAAATGCAAGCAATGCAAGGGACGACATGCCACGTCAGTGTGTAGAACGGTGATGCAGACAGAGCTGGTCTACACAGCGCAAGCCGAAGCGACATCTACACTACACGCAATCAAAAATATCAAGCATAAGTTTGTGCTTTTGCAGACGTCTGTACCATGCGGAGAAGGAGAAACATGTGGCCGACATTGCCGTTTGCTATTAGACAGCGCAAGTCAACATTCATTTATTGAAGCGGGATTAGTGAAAGAAATAGGTGCGAAGGTGTTGCAACAGGAAAGGCTGACGAGCGGTTCATTTCAATGAGACGAAAAGGTCAAGCTAATGAACATGGTGCAAGTTACTCTAGGATCACGAGAAACAAGAACAACAACAGTGATTGAAGCGTTACAAGTCGATGTTATCTTGCACAGTTGTATACCCACTCCAAGTCAGAAACTCTGCGAGAAAACGAAACAGCTAAAGATGCAAATGGCGGATCACAGGACCGAGACGACTGCAACAGATTCTGTAGGACTACTGATCGGCTCAGACTATTGTTGGTAATTCTTTACTGGTAGAACTCGAAGAATTGAGGACAGACTGACGACTGGAGAAATTATACTGGGATGGGTACTGCAAGGGCCATCAGAGCAGAGCAAGACAAACCTAACACATAATCAAGCAGTCACGGTTCTGAAGGTTGAAACTGCGGAGACAGAACTCCAGCAAGAGCTACAAAAGTTGTGGAGCCTGGAGTCAATCGGGATCACAAGAAATAGTTTGGATAACACAGGAAATGAAGTGGTCGAAAAATTCGAGTGCAAGGTTGTACAACAAAGTGGTCGCTATCAAGTCAGCTTGCCATAGAAACAGGACGTAAACTTGGAAAGCAACAAGGAAAATGCGATAAAAAGACTGCAGCAACTGACTAAAAGGCTGCAGAAAAATGAAGACATGCTGTATCACTTTGACAAATCAGAGTATAAGGCATTAGGAGTAGCAGAGGAGGTCCAAGAGCCATCAGAACAGCCAAATGCACTTTGCTACTACATGCCACATCATGCGATCATTAGAGAGGACCGAGCCTCAACAAAGGTTCGAGTAGTGTTTGACGCCTCATCACATTCTCGAAAGGCATGTCTTTACACGATAACCTAGAGGCAGGACCCGATTTGAATTAATGTCACTGCTCATTAATTTCCGAAAATAAAAAGTGGAATTAGTAGAAGATATTGAAAAGGCATTTCTACAAATCTCTATACACTCAGAGGATAGAGATGCAATCAGATTTCTGTGGTGGAAGCATGATGCTAAGGGAAGGTTAGGGGAGATGCAGGTCGAAAAACACGAGTTTTTTTTAAATTACCGATTTTTAATTTTTGCCCGTTTTGATAAGATTAGTATCTCTACTGTTATGAAAAAAAAAAAGTAAAGGTCGAGACTTAACTGGAAATGCTTTAAAAGTGCATCTAAAGAGCACAAGGTGCCTGTTGAATCGTCCAAAGTGTGCACTTTTTGAGCAACTTGCCGCCGATAATGGGCGACCGCTCGCCTTTGTTGATCGCATTAGCCGAAGAATCGAGCCTCACTCTTCAAGCAACAACAGTTTTCCTCGCTGATGCGGCGTGAGAAATAATAAAAAAAAGCACGCTTCTGCGCATTTTGCGAGTGCCACGACTGGCTTATCACGTGGTACGAATCGGGGACTGGCATTGGCCGCTGTGCACCTGTATGCGCTGTGAAGCCTATTTGCGGGGTCCATGTCTTGTCGAGCAGCGCAGCTGAATAATGTTTTTCTCGTGTAATTATCCCCGTTATGAAGGAAAAAAGCAATGCTCGCATGTGAAAGCCCTAGTGCGGCTTTCACTTGCGACCAATGTATCAAAATCAAACCATCTTACGATCAATGCCAAACTTGCGGTCAATGCATCAAAATCAAAACCAATGCAACAAAAGTCATTCACACCCGTCAGCCAGAAAAATCGTGATGCGGCAATGGATGACCTCAGCACCAATCTTGCAAGGTTGAAAGAGCTTGCAGTTCAAGTAACGCTAGCGCAACTTCGAACTAAGTTCTGGATATTGCAGGATAGACAAGCAGTGAAAAGAGTTCTGAATAGGTCTGTCATCTGCAAGAGGCATAACTCCAGACCGATGACTCAAAACATACCTCCACTCCCGGCAGACAGAGTCACCGAAGCAGAACCATTCAAAGTTACAGGAGTTGACTTCACAGGACCTCTTTACGCAAAGGACAAGTACTAGATAGTGAAGCAATATGTACTGATATTCACCTGTGTGGTAACGAAAGGAGTACACTTGGAAGTTACCAATGGTTTGTCATTGCCAAGTTTTCTACAAGCATTCCGACGATTTACAGCTCAACAGGGAATGCCAGCAATAATCTACTCGGACAATGCCAAAACATTTATAAAACCTGACAAAAAAATCAACAGAATGCTCGAAACCATTAAACACGATGTCTTAAAGGATTACTGCAGTGGCCAACAAATTCAGTGGAAAGTGATAGCCGTGTGAGCGCCATGATGGGGAGGATTTTACGAGCGCCTGATAAGAAGCCTGAAGACGTCGATGCGAAAGATAATATCGAAAAGTACAGCTTCGGTAGAGGAGCTATGCACTATTGTAGCAGAAGTTGAAGGAGCACCTTAACAATCGACCGTTGACTTACATGTATGGAGAACCTGATGAGCCAATGCCGCTAACGCCGGCAGACATCATAGGCGGACGGCGACAGCTTCAAGACGAACACACAAGACTGTACAATGGTGACATTGAAGACACATGGCGAATCAGATGCAAACTAGTGCAAGCTTGGTGAAAAAGATGGCATCGAGAATACATTAAGGAAATCTCACAGGGTGACATCGTGTTGGTTGAAGGCAAGGCTCCAAGAATATTTGAGAAAATGTGCCGGATCGAAAAATTCTACCCTAGGCGAGATGAAATAACAAGAGCTTGTCTCCTTCACACAGGGAAAAGAGAACTTCTAAGAAGATCGGTGAACCACATATACCTTATGGGGGGTTGTTTCAAATAGCCCGCGAGAGCCTATCCTGTTTCAACTTGGGCGGGCGGGAGCCTATAAAATATCAGCATCAAACACCAGAAGAAGAAAGAAGACTGCTGCCTAGAGCGAGCGCGTGCTACTTCACTTATTCTAATAAACCGTATTTGTTCAAAGCAGCCCCTAGTCTCGATCGTCTTAATAAGTTGGAACATATCCATCTTGAAATTTTTGCGCAAGCACACAGGGACACAGAAAGGAAGACACAACTCGTCATGGAACACATGCCATGTAAGAACATGACTACAAGCCACAGTCATGGTGCACTCTCGGTCGTTTCTCTAACTTCACATATACCAAATTTGGTATTATGGAATGTGAATGGATGACAAAGGTATATGACAGGTGCAAATGTGATAATCATGACATGCGTGTCATGTAAAAACATGACAATATATCATGCTCATGATGCACTCGCGTCTGTTTCGATTGCTTCACACATACAAAATTTGGTATTACGCGATGTTAAGGGGCTGATGAAGGTAAATGGCATGTCCAAACATGATATAAAAGTGGCAGTGGCTTAGCTCAGCAATGCCAGGATATACGTAGCGTTAGCAAAGGTTCAGCTGATTATTCTTAGCTTTCCAGAGTGTCTAGGATTAGCTTGATTATCATGCTTACTGCTGCTGCAATGACACATGTATATTTATTTTGCCGGGCAACTACTTCGGGACCCTATCAGTTGAGCTTCTCCGCTCTATTGCACCGTTGAGCAGCATTTGCACTCTTCTTCTCCATGGCTATACCACAGTGGCAAACGCCAGTCAGAGGTGCTATCAAGCGGCTCCAGCGCAGTATCAGAGAGCGACTGCACAGGGAAGGCACGCGTCGATGTCCATGTGTCTACCAAGGCTATATCGGCACTCCTCTGGAAAGCGCACACTGGCGGCGGCGAGTGGCGCGTGGCCGCGGCCGAGTGCGAGGGAGGTGCCGGCTCCGGTGCGTGACACCACTGATCGTCTGCGCAGCATATCAAATTGCGCACACACCGGCGGTGAGCCGCGCGTGGCGGCGGCGGAGTATCATTGCGCATGCGCAGACCAGTGCCACACGAAATTGGCTCAGCGAGACCAGTGTAGCTAATGCTAATGCTACAAAACATGACTACACGCTACGCTCACAGTGCGCTTGCGGCCATTTCGCTAGCTTCACATATACCAAATTTGGTATTACAAGACGTGAATGGACAACGAAGGTAAATGAGATGTCCTAACATAAAAATCATAATACGCGTGTCATATAAACATGACAGCATGCTTGCGACCTTTTCGATAGCTGCACATATACCGAATTTGGTATCATGTGACAAGAACATCTAGATGACAAATATAAATGACACGTTCAAACATATTAATGATGACATGAAAGTCATGCATGGCATAATTTACATTTTCCTCATAACATTGTGCTGATTTTAATGTGAAATATCAACCTTCCTCATTTGTGCTTTGCATATCATCGATTGCCACTGTACGTGGGATCTGCCAACTTTTGTTCTCGTTTCTTGTTTTCTCTGTCATACCCCATGCAGGACAAGATTAGACTAAGAGGAGCTTCGCCCCTAAAAAGCAACATTGTACGTGAGAGAAAATCTGAGGTGTTTGCAGTAAAGATATTCCGCTAGCTATCAGGAAAGTAATAGTCTGCGTGCGTTTATGCATGTATGTGAGTGCATGTGTGTGTGTGTGTGTGAGCGTGTGCAGATATCACTGTCGGTTCTGTTTGCTCAGCAAAATGACCAAAAAACTTCGTTAGACAACTTTCAACTTATGCGTCACGACACATGCGTTTTATTAGGAACTTAAATTGACACGCTACCTCTGCCAGATAGACATCCATCTCCGTACAAATCAAGGGGATGCCATCCAGAGGGTCGACTCCATCAAAGTCCTGGGAATGCTGATAGAGTCTACCGGCGCCAACAGCAAATCTATAGCCAAGTTAACTCGGAAAACAGACAGTGCGGTGCACCTCATACGCAGAGTGGCCAACAAAAGAAATGGGATCAAGGAAGACAACCTCATCAGGTTGATGCATGCGTTTGTTCTAAGTCACTTCACATACGAGGCAGCAATGCACAACTGGTCAAGAGCAGAGTCCGAGACACTGAATGTGCTCCTCAGGAAAGTTATCAAGAAGGTCCTGGGCCTACCCATACATACCAGCACCGAGCGTCTGCTTGAGCTTGGCATACACAACACGCTCGAAGAAATAGCAGAAGCCCAAGAGAGAGCACAGTTTGCAAGGTTATCTACTACAAGGTCGGGGAGAATGATCCTGCAGGAGCTGGGCCAAAACCCAATAGCAATCAGACGCAATTACAATGATATCCCTGACAACATCAGGGAGACTATCACGGTATCTCCTAACCGAGAAACATGCATCCAGAACACAACGCCGGAAGAAGAGTAGCGAGGGCCAGGACTATACTTCGTCAAGTCTCAAACAAGGAACGAGGGGTCGTATTTGTTGACGCGGCTTCCTACGCCAATGGGAAAGCGTTTGTGGCAGTGGTAGTCGATGGGGCTGGCCATGTCGTCAACTCAGCGACGGTCAGGACGAAAGACCCAATCATTGCGGAACAAGTGGCCATCGCCTTAGCACTCAAGATGGATAACATTGAAGTGGTCTACAGTGATTCCATGTCAGCACTACGGGCGTTCGCCAAGGGGACGGTCTGTGAACAAACGCTAAAAATACTGCAAGGCAAGAACATAACACATCATCTTCTGAGTTGGTTCCCAGCTCACCTTGAACAAATCAACGATTCCCCTCCCAATCTCAACGAAGCAGCACACGAGGCGGCGCGAGAACTCTCCAACCGCGCCTCCCCGGGGATGCGTTCTAGCGGTGAAGGGGATAACCGGGAAATTCTTACAACATATAACGAGCTCACTAAACATTTCTACCTGTCTAGAAGGATTTTTCCTCCACCTCACAAAAATCTAACCCGGCCCCAAGCACTTACATTAAGGCTTTTGCAAACGCGGATGTACCCTACTTTGAAAATGTTACACATCATGTACCCTGACCTATATCCAAGTAATCTTTGTCCACATTGTGGGGAAATAGCTTCATTAGAACACATGCTCTGGCAGTGCACCAAATTCGCTCATTTATCGCACATCACCTCTGCCAGATGGGAGGCGGCAATCCGCAGCTCATCCTTGGCAGATCAGCTCTGGGCTGTCCACCAAGCCCGCGAGGCGGCTGAGGAGCTTGGCATCTCAGTACCCACGCGGGAGCTGCCCGCAACACAGTGATCTGTGTTTTGGAGGACCAAATAAAAGTTTATCCAATCCAATCCAATACCTCTGCCAGTCTTGCTGTTAGCATGACTCAGATGACTCTGTTTCAGCCTCTGGCAGTGTAAGCAGCATGGTATGGTGGAAAGAACTTCATAGGGTCAACCCATACCACATGCATGTCGGGATTGTCGGTCCAGCCCCATCAGTAAGACATTGCGATATTTTATTAAGCCGCGTGGACGTCAACTCGATGAAGTGCTTATCAGACTGAAAGCGAGCGCACTACCTAAAGCAGTATATTTTGTGCAGCTCATCCCTTACACTGCTGATGCGGGACGCCCATAATGCTATTTCACGTTTTATTAGGCATCTAAGGCTGTCTGAAGCTTTAACCTTAACAAACAGTGTTGTGTCTTAAGTACCGTGCTCGGAAGTGCTCCTGCAATGTTGGAAGATGGTGACGATGAAGCGCTAGAGACATCCAAAAAGAAGAAAATCTGGCCTGATGACATCAAGTCCGGCAAACTAGTTATAGTGCCGTGAGTACAGTGAACGTAAAACAACATGGCTGCATCACAGAAATGACATGTACAATGATTTATGTTCAACGTTTAATTTTTCATGGTCCAAAGAGGCATAGATCAAGCAGCTTGAACAATGACATCTCAATTCGAAACAAGAAATTACTTTTCTGGTGTGATGAGGAACTGACATTAGCACACAGGTACTATTAGTGTCGTGTTGAGAAGCATCCTCCTCTTCACGTGGAGGAGGCCCATCACTGTTAAAGTCAAAGCACTGCCTTTTGTGAAAAGTCACTGTTTTCACGTGCAAGAAATTTGACATACTTTCAGCGGTCGTGTCAGGCACTTCAGATGCAGTTGAACCTTTTGGTCCCCATCGCTTCCAATAAGTCGATAGCAGAGCCAGCCGTTTTCGTATACCTTTCCTGGTTTTTCACTGCACGGTCAGGTATTTTGGGTAGCCCCGGTAAAATTGCAGGCACAGCATTCGAAATCAGTGCAGGTTTTTTTTTTGTGCGTGCAACAGGTCGTTTTCCTTGTATTCTGCATGATATTGCTACGTAGCTGACATATCAGGGGTCACAAGACGACAACGAGGAAGTGGTCGGTCGGTTGTGCATGCTGTCCTCCATCTCAGTTGACGCTATATGCATCAGTTTCAATACAGATTCTAAATAGACACGCCTCGTGTCATTTTTACGTAACATCTTTGTCGTGGACATGGTGTATACTTCTTTGCCTTCATCACGAAGCTCCGCAACGACCGTATCATCATAGGTCCAACCATGTGACAGGTTGAACAACCATCGTCTTCACCACCTGCCCCTTCTGTGACTTCTACATATGTCATTCTACCTCCTGCTCGTGATCCTGGTGTATTTTCCGGTCAGGATGGCATTGACGTCGACAAATGGATCAACCGGTACGGACGGCTCAGGCGAAGCTATAGGTGGGACCTGACTCTTTTGCTTTACTAATGTGCTTTTTTACCTCTATGGCCCACTGCGGGTGTGGTTCGAGACGCACAAAGTGGAGATTACAAGCTGGGACTCCTTTAAAGAAAACGTCCACGACCTTTTTGGCGACACCGTTGGGCAGCAGATCGCAGCGCGGAATCAACTGGCGGCTCATGCACAGACGTCAATGGAGTCGTACGTCGCGTACATTCATGACATCATCGCCCTATGCCACCAGATTGACGAGCACATGAGTGAGTCTGAGAAAGTGGCCCATGTGCTGAAAGGCATACCAGACGATGCCTTTAAGGGGAGATGCAGGTCAAAAAACGCGAGTTTTTTTTTAAATTACTGATTTTTTATTTTCGCCTTTTTTGATAAGATTAGTACCTCTACTGTAATGAAAAAAAAAATAATACAGGTCGAAAGTTAACTGGAAATGCTTTAAAATTATCTAAAGAGCACAAGGTGCCTGTCAAAAGGTCGAAAGTGTGCAGTCTTCGAGCACCTTGCTGCCGATAATGCGCCGCCTGCCGCCATTGTTGATCGCATGAGTCAAAGAGTCGAGCCTCACTCTTCAAATAACAACAGTTTGTCTCGCTGATGCAGTGCAACAAATAATAAAAAGAAGCACTCTTCTGTGCGTTTTTCGAGCGCCGCGACTGGCTTATCACATGGTACGAATCGGGGACCGCCCTTTGGCTGCTGCGCGCCTGTATATCCTTTAAAACCTATTTGCGAGATCCATGTCTTGTCCAGCAGCGCAGCTGAACAATGTTTTTCTCGTTTTATTATCTTCGTTATGAATGAAAAAAAGCATTGCTTGCAAGTGACAGCCGTTGTGCGGCACGCTCTGTAGGAATAGGCTGCGAGCAGCTGGTCCGATTTGCGGCCGTTGTTGGCTTGCAAAAGCCAATGCATCAAAAGTCATTCACACCCGTCAGCCGGAAAGTTCATGATGCGGCAATGGATGACGTCGGCGCCAATCTTGAGAGGTCGAAAGAGCTCGCAGCGCGAGAACTTAGCAGAGACGACATTTCTATTACGTACGACGGTATGTGGCACAAGCATGGCTGCTAAATGGCATGACACTGGACTTAGTTTGGATTTCGCAGTTCTGTCGATTTTCTTCCTAGCTTGCAGTTAGCACAAGGCTCTGCCAGATGGAGCGGAAGTTTGGCAAGCATTTCATGGCCCTGTCTGTGAGCAAAATGTCTGTGAGGAGTCGGCTCGAAAAAGTCGAGAGGGACAAACTCATGGTGCTGGCGTATTTTAGTCGCAGTGGCTACAACAAAAAGAATTGTTCGTTTTGGTGTGCAAATTTCATCTGATTTAATGATATCTTTCATAAATAAAAACTCAATTTCAAATTTAAAACCCATTTTTATCAAAAGACAAGTTTTGCCATTTTTTCCTATGTGCCCCTCCTTTTTCGGGCACTTCTGGTGCTCGGATTTGCATAAAATTTTGCATAAAATTTTTTCCAAAGTATGACAAATACAATTATCTGGTTTAAATTTCAATATTTTATTGTATAATAAAGAAATTGTATGTATACCTTTTCTAGGATAGGAAAAATAAGGACTTTTTACATCTATTATTTTTCACGCGTATTACATACTTTGTATGTGCTTCCTAATTAGGTATTTGCACTCCATACTTTTTTGAAGCATTTGCCCGGTCCCCGCTACACTGACGCCCCTTCGTTCGGTCGCCGCAGCTTCCGCTCCCCGTCGCTGCTACGTCGCCAATCCCACTCTCCGCCACCTCGGCGCTTTTCATCCCCGAGCTTCTCTGGACGACCGCAGCAGAAAAACTAGATATTGAAGCTTATAGAGGTAAAGCTGTAATAGCAATGACGGCCGAAAATCCTCTACTGATGCTTCCCACGCACCACAGCCTGCTTGAAGTACAAGTCGACGATGTTCCTGTGACCGCCCTCATTGACACAGATGCGCACCTGTCTATTATGAGCGCTTCCCTACGCCGCCGCTTACAAAAGATTATGATGCCGTCTATGACGCAAGCAATACGTGTTGTCGATGGCAGTACAGTACCAGTAATCGAAATGTGCACTGCTCGTGTCAGCATTGCTGGTCGTCACGTCGTGGTCCTTTTTGCCGTGCTAGCCTGCTGCCCTCACGACCTCATACTTGGCGTTGATTTCCTTTCGGCACACTCGGCCTTAATTGATTGTTCGTCTGGTACCCTCAGCCTCGATGTTCCAATCTTTACCGACTACTCTGCAAAGCCCACCAGCCGCTTGAGCCTAACCACTTTCGTTCGCCTGCCACCTCGAGCCGTCACGTACGTCTTTGTCATCGGCCCCTCCCGTTCCTGACGATGATTATATCGTTACGCCGATTACTGACGTTCAGCTGACGCGCAGTGTTACTGTGCCCCATACCATCGCGATTGTAGGGGATAACTGTGTGTTCCTTCTGCTCCTAAACTTTAGTTTCACCCCTCAAGTGTTGCCCTGCCAGATGTCTCTAGCCCAGCTAACTGCTGTAACAGAGGACGATATCCGTGTTGTTGCTGTATGTGCTCCTGATCGAAGCGCAGTCTCACGGTCACCCAGCTCAGACGATGCTATTTTTCAAAACATGATTGAATCGGAGCTGTTGCCTTACCAGGCCGACACTCTCTGCCAGGTTTTGGCCTCATACAGTGACATTTTCGACACTGATGATCGTCCCTTGGGCCAGACTAAAATTGTCACTCACCGAATCAACACTGGTGACTCTGCGCCCATTCACCGTAGGCCATACCGCGTGTAAGCATCTGAGCAAGAAGTGATTCAGAAAGAAGTGGCCAAAATGCTTACAAAAGACGTAATCGAACCATCATCGAGCCCTTGGGAATCTCCCGTGGTATTAGTAAACAAGAAAGATGACTCATGGCATTTCTGCGTTGATTATCGCCACCTCAACAAAATTACTAAAAAAGACATGTACCCTCTACCACGCATTGACGATGCCCTCGATTGCCTCCATGGCACCACCTTCTTTTCATCTCTCGACCTCCGATCTGGCTACTGGCAAATTGCTGTAGATAACATAGACCAAGAAAAGACCACCTTTGTTACCCCTGATGGTCTTTACCAACTCAAGGTCATGCCCTTCGGTCTCTACAACACTCCAGCGACGTTCGAGAGAATGATGGACAAGCTCCTACAAAAATTTAAATGGTCGACATGTTTGTGTTACCTGAACGACGTGATCATTTTCTCACCTACCTTTGCAACCCATCTTGAGCGCCTTTTGACCATTCTATCTATATTTCGACGAGCCGGCCTGCAGCTCAATTTCTCCAAGTGCCACTTCGGTCTTCGTTAGATTACCGTGTTGGGTCACCTTGTTGACGCTGCCGGCGTACGACCACACCCGGCGAAAGTACGCACTGTAACAAACTTTCCAGTCCCACGCTCTGTCCATGATGTTCGCAGTTTCGTGGGCCTCTGCTCCTACTTTTGCCGGTTCAAGAAAAACTTTGCGGCGCTCGCACGGCCACTCACCTATCTTTTCAAACACGACGTCCCATTTTGTTGGGGCCCTTCTCAAGCTGATGCCTTCTCTCAGCTAATACCGCTCTAACGACACCTCCTATTCTTGCACATTTCGACCCCGATGCTCTTACAGAAGTGCAAACAGACGCAAGTGGTCATGGAATTGGTGCAGTTTTGGCGCAAATTCAGCGGGGCAACGATCGTGTAATTGCGTATGCAAACCATCTGCTTTCTAAGTCTGAACACAATTATTCTATAACAGAACGGGAATGTCTCGCCCTTGTCTGGGCGGTTTCGAAATTCCGTCCTTACTTGTATGGCCGGCCTTTCCGTGTCATCACAGATCATCACGTGTCGTGTTGGCTTTCTTCTCTGAAGCACCCCACTGGACGACTTGGCCTTTGGGCATTACGCCTACAGGAGTATGCCTACTCGGTTGCTTATAAGTCTGGACGTCTTCATCTGGACTTCGATTGCTTATCCCGCTACCCTGTTGATCAGCCCGACAAATCAGACATCGAGCCTAGCCTCAGCATCATGTCAATGTCCCAGTTTCTTCAGATTGGTGATGAACAACGTCGTGATGCTTCTCTGCGACAACTTATGGACCGTCTCGAATCTGCTCCGAATGACACGTCGCTTCGCATGTACGTCCTCCTGAATGGCACGCTGTACCATAGTAGCCTCCTGCCAGATGGCCCTGAGCTCCTTCTTGTCGTGCCGAAACATTTGCGTTCAACCATGCTGCACGAGCTTCACGATGAACCAACTGGTGGTCATCTGGGTGTATCTCGAACGTACGACCGCGTGCGTTGCTGCTTCTTTTGGCGCGGTCTCGCCCAGTCCGTTCACCCTTACATGTCCTCCTGCGATAAATGCCAACGTGGAAAGCAACCTACTGCGCCCTCGGCTGGATTTCTTCAACCAATCTCCATCCCAATCGCACCTTTCTTCCGTGTTGGTATAGATCTTCTCGGTCCTTTTTCTGAGTCGAAATCAGGCAACAAATGGGTCGCCGTTGCTATAGACTATGCGACTAGGTATGCTATCACTCGAGCACACCCAACCAGCATCGCTACTGACGTTGCATACTTTTTGCTCCACGATGTCATCCTACACCATGGCGCTCCTCGCAAATTAGTCACGGATCGCGGCCGCGCATGTTCGTCCCGTGTAATTGACGATCTTCTGCACTCTTCCTCAACGCAGCACAAGTTGGCCACTTCCTACCATCCCCAAACAAATGGTCTTACTGAACAGCTAAATTGCACCCTCACCGACATGCGACCAGTGCATGTGTCCTCCAACCACCATAACTGAGACCTGGCGCTACCTCACGTTACCTTCGCGTACAACTCTTCGCGCCACGACACCACTGGTTATTCCCCCTTTTATTTGCTTTATGGCCGTGATCCGACAATACCACTCGACACCGTACTTCCAACCACTACAACGCCATTAACCGATTATGCACGCGACGCTATTGCTCGTGCCGACCACGCATGTCAGATCGCCTGCTCTAGACTTTCGGCTTCGCAAGCAACCCAGAAAGCCATCTACGACTGCCGGCATGTTGACAATTGCTCCTCACCCGGTTCTCTCGTTCTTCTGTGGTGCCCAGTTCGTTGAGTTGGCTTATCAGAGAAGTTGTTGTCTCGCTACATGGGTCTTTACCGTATCATCCGCCAGATAACCGACATCCCCTATGAGATCATTCCTGCATCTGAGACCACAAGCCTGCCTGCAACCACACCCAGTGATGTTGTGCACGTCAGCAGGCTAAAACCTTACCACCTGCCTACTGAAGACCGTAGTTAATGTGCACCGAGACGGCGCTTTTATCACCGGGGCGGGGGGGGGGTAATGCTACGTAGCTGACATATCAGGGGTAAGAAGACGACAGCGAGGAAGTGGTCTGTCGGTTGTGCGTGCTGTCCTCCATCTTAGTCGATGCTATATGCATCAGTTTCAATATAAATTGTAAATAGACACGCCCCGTGTCATTTTTACGTAACAATATGTAGCAGAGATCGCTTCTTCCAGCAAATGCTTCGTGCACACATGGTCAGTAGGCTGCAATGCTTTGTCAGAATTGCCCGTAGTCACTTATTGAAGCACTCTGGTACATGCGGAGCCTTGAAAAGCCACACATGCTCAGTATAGGCGTCTGACACCCCGACTTGCAATTCAGGACAAAACACCACTTACTCATTTCTTGGTGCAACCATAGACAAGGTCGCTCACACCTATTCGGAGTCATATGCAGCATCAAGATACGTGTGCACTGATTAACAACGTGCAACTCAGCGAAAAAATTGCACTGGAAATGCTCACAGACACAAGGCAAAGATGTCCTAAAATTGTTCCTGCATTTAAGAAATATGATAAGGTTTTCGTTTCCAACTAACACCTTATTACAATACTGCCTGTACTCAGCAAAGTTATAGAGGAGCGCTTTGAAAAATGTTTAATGAATTACTTAACAAAACTTAATATTCTTTGTGCCACACAGTCTGGCCTTCGTGCAGGCTACTCTATCACCTTCTCGCTTCTTTCATTCATGGATAAGAATAAATACTACATTGACGCAGGTAATTATGCTGGAGCAGTGTTTATTGATGTTCGATTCAATCATTCATAAAATTTTAATTACTAAATTAAACATGGCTAGTGTGGTAGGGTCTGCATCAACATCCATCCACAAAAATAGCTGTGCAACCTCTGGAACGGGCCTGTTTCCCCTGAATGTAGCTACACATTAGCCACTTACACTCGCCCAACGAATAATCGCGGCCGGCCAGAGAAAAGACATGATGCGTTTCTTTTTAGTCGGGCAGAGGTGTTCAATAACTCCAATACGCCACGAGTAGGCTACTTTAGCCAAAGTTCGGCGTTCAATCGGTCGTGCTTTTCTGGCACTGAAATCACTTTCTGCAATTCTGCTCTAGCCGTTAACTATACTACAGCTTCTACAAGCATTTATGGGCTCATGAGTTTGTTTAATAATTAATGATGAATGTTAGTTGTTGGGATGTAGATGTATTACTATGGACGCTTCCACCTTAAGGGGTGCTGTAGCTGTCAAACGCCAACGAACAGTGTTCAAGCTCTCTGATATAAATGTACAGTAAACGACTTCTGTGAGGACATGTCTTGCTTTCGTATTTTACCGATTCCTATGACGGAGGGATCAACCAAGTTTTTTATGTGTATGTATGTATGTATGTATGTATGTATGTATGTATGTATGTATGTATGTATGTATGTATGTATGTATGTATGTATGTATGTACGTACGTACGTACGTATGTATGTATGTATGTATGTATGTATGTATGTATGTATATACATTCTACAATGCACGGCATTTTGTTTCCTTTTGTTGTTGTTACTGTACGGTTTTAACTGCACAATACATACAACACTTCAGTTGAGTGTGTATGTGCCCCCTCCTGCTTGAACTTCTAAGCAGGCCTCTCATACTATTTAAGTAAAACAAAATAATAAAATGGTCACGACCTACCAGCCAGGACAGGCACCTTGTGGGAAGAGATGCCTCGGAGCACTTTGTAGCCAGCAGATGGAGCTACAATTGACACCAGTGTACCACAATCAGTCTCCTGCATGGCGTTGTCATCTACACCTTCGATCCAGCAGCGCTTGGAGAGTTCTTCCCGGTTCCAGGGCACCAAGACAATTTCTGACCGACTCCACGACAAAGTGTTCACGAACACCAGGTCGCCGCTGTTGTGGTCATCACATGTGCCTGTGCGATAATGCGAGCATTATGTACCATTACGATTCAACAATAAAGTGGTTATGAAACACACAGCGCAAGTAACGAGGCTGATTGATTGATATGTGGGGTTCAACGTCCCAAACCACCATATGATTATCAGAGACGCCGCAGTGGAGAGTTGCGAAAGTGTCGACCACCTGTGGTTTTTTAACATGCACCCAAATCTGAGCACACAGGCCTATGAAAATTTCCCCCCCGTTGCAAGTAACGAGAGGGACACAGAAAGCGAACACACACACGCGCACATGGAGGGCTGGTTGACACCAATTCCAAGTACACAAGTGAGACTTACTACAATAGAGGGAGCTTGGGCTTGTTGGTGAACCACTATGAAATATGTATCCTCGCCGTTACTTGTGCTGTGCGTTTCATGTGTCCCCACTAAAAAACCAAAGCTCGCTCCAAAGGAGAGTGGCTTCAGGAAGAAGCTACTGCCGTGCGAAATTTCCAAGCTAACGGGTAGTCAAAGCTTAGTGTTACCAGAGTCTAGAGCAACTTTCTACTGCTCACGAAACTTCCGGCCAAGTTTGGTGTAGGGATTGCGGCCTGGTGCAGGGGCGCCTCTGCAAACAGGGAGGCTGACTTCCGTGTCGACGGAGAACGTATTTTTGGAGAAACGACAGCGCAGTGTTTTTGCACAAATCAAACTTGCCTTCATCTCATTTTGAAAAGGGGCAATGCAACAACACGAGGAAAGAAAGACAAAGAGACAAAGAGCGCTGACTAACAACTGATCTCCTATTGCCGTCACCTGTGCATATATATGTGCCACAAAAAAGGGGGAGAGACACGCGACTGTGTCTAATTTAGAAGCAAGTTAACTAAGCTATTTTCAACTAGTAAAAGAAAAATAGGAAACTGAAAAATGATAAAAAACAATAAAGATACTTTAAGGAACTCACGCATGCGTGATGAGTGCGAAACACCAGTCCATGACGAACACGAGCATAAAGGCTCAGGATCGACAATCAAACAAAACCTCTAAAATACATATATTCAGCGTCAGACAAAGATATGGAAGGACTGCTCATGCATTTGTCACCTGCTTAACAAATGAAAAATGCCTAGACAATCTCACGCTCTAACTTATCCCTCAGCATCATTAAGGGGAGATGCAAGTCAAAAAACGAGTTTTTTTCAAAATTATTGATTTTTTATTTTTGCCTGTTTTGATAAGATTAGTACCTCTACTGTTATGAAAAAAATAATACAGGTCGAAACTTGACTAGAAATACTTCAAAAATGCATCTAAAGAGCACAAGGTGCCTGTTAAAGGGTCGAAAGTGTGGAGCCTTCGAGCACCTTGCCGCCGATAATGCACCGCCGCTCGCCATTGTTGATCGCATGAGTCGAAGCGTCGAGCCTCACTCTTCAAATAACAACAGTTTCTATCACTGAGGAAGCGTGAGAAATATTAAAAAGAAGCACACTTCTGTGTGTTTTTCGAGCGCCGCGACTAGCTTATCACATGGAACGAATCTGGGACCGCCATTGGCCGCTGTGCGCCTGTATGTGCTGTGAAACTTATTTGCGGGGTCCATGTCTTGTCGAGCAGCGCAGCTGAACAATGCTTTTCTCGCATAATTATCTTCGTTATGAATGAAAAAAGGCATTACTCACAAGTGAAAGTCGTTGTGCTGCATGCTCTGTAGGAATCGGCTACGAGGAGCAGGTCCGATTTGCGGCAGTTAATTTGTTGGCTTGCAAAAGCCAATGTGTCAAAAGTTATTCACACCCGTCGGCCGGAAAGTTCATGATGCGGCAACGAATGATGTCAGGGCCAATCTTGCGAGATCGAAAGAGCTCGCAGTGAGAGAACTTAGCAGGGACGGCATTGCCATTATGTACGACAGTATGTGGCACAAACATGGCTGAAAAATGGCATGACACTGGACTTAGTTTGGATTTCGCAGTCCTGTCGAACTTCTTCCTAGCTTGCAGTTGGCACAAGGCTCTGCCAGATGAAGCGGAAGTTTGGCAAGCCTTTCATGACCCTGTCTGTGAGCGAAATGTCTG
This sequence comes from Rhipicephalus microplus, assembly GCF_043290135.1. NCBI lineage: Eukaryota > Metazoa > Arthropoda > Arachnida > Ixodida > Ixodidae > Rhipicephalus > Rhipicephalus microplus. The sequence goes on from NC_134703.1 coordinate 213,785,614, forward strand.
TGAGGAGTCGGCTCGAAGAAGCTGAGAGGGACAAACTCATGGAGAGGGACAAACTCATGAATATTAAAAAAAAAGTGTCTTTGAGTAGCATCTCCCCTTAAACTGTGTGCTGCGAAAGTCAGGCGAGCAACTGCAACGCCTGCGATGGTCAGCCAGAAGACCACTAGTCGTATTACGTACATTATGGTCATGCTCCTTCGCCCTTTCACTAAAACACCTGCCTGTCGGTCGTTGGTTGCCGTATTCAAGATAAGCTGCAAGTACCGCAATTTGTCAAAATCTTTTGACATGCTGATGACTTTTTAGTAATTTTGAATGATGTTACGGACCTTGACATCGTCACTGATAATGTTTTGCATGTCTTTCAGAGTGAAATTCAAGGCCTCGAATTTATGCATAAAATGCCTGATAAGCAAACGTTGCAGTTACTTGACATTTGCATGTTTTTTGCGAATAACTATATATTTTGTAAGTACAATCCTAGTTCTAAGAAACCTCTGTTACCTCATGAAAGACCCCATTCAAAGCTTCTTAAGCTAAGCATCCCAATGAGCTGTTTGCACTGAGCCCTGAATAAGTGAGGAGTACATGCTATTTCATCTAGCTCCAATGCACAGGTTACCAGACTGAAGCAGGCGGGATATCCCCTTGAATTAATTTCTGCAGTTTGTGAGACCCTATTACAGAACATGAAGCGCAATCAAACAAAAGAAAAGCTTGGTAGAAAATTGATGAAGCATGTGTACCTTATCCCATACGTTCACAAAATTTCGCATAACTTGAAGAGACTTGCATCAAAGCATGACGTTCAAGTTGTACTGTCCGCGGCTTGCAAACTCTCGAGGTTATGTGGCATGACGAACAGAGTTAAACTGGCTGCACAACCAAACACAGACACAGGTTTACTGAGTGCATTTCCAATGTGGTGTATAACTTTCTTTTAGCTTGTGGACTTGAGTACATTGGCCAAACTGGCAGGTGCTTTCATGGAAGGGAGAAAGAGCATGACTATAATGTACATAATATAACTAGTGGTTTTCTGGCTGACCATTCCCGGCGTTGCATCAGCTCTGCTGACTTTCACAGCACACAGTTATCCGTGATGGCGAGTGATAAGTTAGAGCATGAAATTTTCAAGGCTTTTTTCATTTATCAAGCGGGTGACAAATGCGTAAGCAGTCCTTCCATATCTTTGTCTGATGCTGAAATTATGTATCTTAGAGATATTGTTTAATTGCAATCCTTACCCTTTGTGCTCATATTTTGTCATAGGCTGGTGTTTCTCACTCATCCTGCATGTGTGAGTTCCTTAAAAAGTTTTTATTGTTTTTTATCGTTTTTCAGTTTCTTATTTTCTTTCACTGGTTGAAATCAGCTTTGTTATCTTGTCTTTAAACTAGGCACCTTTGCGCGCCTCTTTCCTTTTTTGTGGCTCATATATATGCACAGGTGACGGCAACAGAAGATCAGTTGTTAGTGCTCTTTGTCTCTCTGTCTTTCCTTCATCATGATGTTGTGCTGCCTCTTTTCAAGATGAGTACTATGGACCAGCTAGCCCAAACCAAAATACTTCTCTTGCCTCCATCTGTAGCTTTATGAGTACATAAGCTACTAGCGTAAAGTTTCATTAGGTTTATTACTTGTACTTTTTCTTGCATCACCCATGTGATTTTTTTGTTTCGCTTTTTTTCCACCACGTGGCTGAGGTGTGCCCGTAGACTTACTGCGTGCATACACATGTGACTTGAAGTATATTGCATTCATTATTTTAGTGATATTTTTTGGCTCAGGGCACTGCATATGATACACAGTGTCTTGTGATTATTATGTGTGACAATTTTCAAACACGCGGACACCAGCTATTTCAACTAGTCACAGAAAAACATCTGTAAAGTGCTCAGAGTGGAGAATGGCTAGCAAAATAAAATTATAATTGATGGAGCGCAGGCTGACAAGGTCAAAAGAAAGACAGTGTCGGCAGAAACACAGGAGGCCGGCAGGATTTCAACGTTTTGTAACACATGTGTGAACAGTCTGTCAGTGCTCTTCTGAGATAAAGAACTGGAGTGCAAGTGCATGCAATGTAATGCTTTTTCTAAGCTACTAGAATAAAAATGTGTACACATGATGAATTTTACTTAGTGTGCATATGTCTGTGATGTATAGGCGTGCGTGCGAGGGGGGAGGCAGGGGAGCAGCGGCCCCCTAGCCACCTAAGAAGGTGGTCTGCCCCAAACGTAGACTTAGTAAGAAGAAGGACCCCGAGCCTTTGCACCCCCCCCCCCCCCGCCTGAAGGGGAACCCTGCGCACGCCTATGGTGTGATGTATGCATGCAGCTAACACTTAATAGTTGTGAGAGCTTTGCACATGTGACATGTGTCGTCACAAAAGTATATTGCCCTATTCGTTCCTTGAGTTTTGTTATCGTCCTGTAATACTGCGAATTCAACCTTGTGCAAACCGCACAGAATGACCAAGAACAATCGCAATACTTCTAAAACTATCCCATGTGATTGCGCAGCCAATGCGAACATTACAATTTGAACTAGTCCATACGCGGGCGCTATCAACGACTCTGAAATATTCGACGACACATGTGCAAATGATAAGGCGCTTTACTGCTTGTCACTTTATTGACAGCTGACGCTCTGTTCGCCGTCATCACTTTCTATTCATATCGCTATAATCTGACTTTGCCTTGACTGGCCACAAGTTCGGTCAAATAAATCACTTCATTCTTGACCTACAGTCTGCTCTCTTCGTCCCCGTCACGACCCCGTGACATAGATGCCAGCTGGATGAGTCAGTAATGAAACCGGTGCTCAAAGTTGGCACTGTGTTTGTGTTTAATGTGCCTTATTTTGTCCTTAGTGTGCACACCGCCAATTATCATGTGTTACCAAGCCCTAATTGCCACTCTCGTAAAAGATTAAAGTTTGTGCAGATGCGAAAGCTGAAGAAGCTGACGCCAAGTGCAGACAATGTGAGTTCGAAGAGAGAATGAAAAAGAAATGATGGCTTTCCAAAGTGGGCTCGTGATGAGAATCGCAAAAATGAAGAGTGCGTTAGCGACAGAGCGAGAGAAAATTATTGCCTTGGGAGAAAGTCTTAGGTCTGTCGAAGAAAAGTTATTGAAGGGATCGTCGAAGTAACAAAGTAGATATAGGTTACGGCACCAACATTACGACCAAGGCCCCCGATCCTGAGCAGGCGAAATGAGCAACAGGCATGAGAAAGGCAGATACACTGATCACGGGGCCTTGTTTCTGGGAAGTCGTTTTGAGTGACCATGCGCTAGCCGTGGCACACGCTAGTCATGTAGTTATCACACAGGTGCCAGTCAGCTCAGAAGAGAAGCCCAAGCAGGTTATTGTCACCAATGACTCGAATTTAGTTCGATACGCAGAGGCAATCAAGGAGCTGATAAAAGGCGACAAAAGAGTTTCGATAAAAGCGTTCCAAAAGTTGGCTTTCAGAAGGTCGCGTTTTCAGAAGTTTTGTCGTTCACAGAGAAAGACAATAAACTTTTCTTGTTGTTATTTAACTACGAGTGTATGTATTGTGCACTGTGTGCTCGCTGCATGTCAGTTCTGTGTGTACTTGTTACGTTGGCAGCAGAGACGCTGCCGGAGACATGAACTAGTCAGTGTCACCAGGCAGAAGATGGTGTTTATTGATTGTTTGAAACTTATATTATAAAAGACAGGAAAGGGGCAGAGAGAGAACAAAGACAGAGAGAAGACGCATGCACGTGCTGTTCTGCGTCCACTTCCGCAACCGCTGGCGTTGCAACACTTCTTCCACCTTAGTAACCATAACATGCCACCGTTTTTTTTTTCTTCTCGCGGACCGTTGTATTGATTGTGCTACTCCAGGCGCATTTTTGGCATCTTCGGTTGTCACTTCGTAGTCAGGTAGTACCGATTCTTTAGTGTCCTTGCTCTCCGAGAATAATTCCTTATCGCAGTTTCGTACTTGGTCCATATGGCGACGGACAACCCCTGCCTCAGTCTCCACTTCCAAAAGTCGAGCACCGGTCGTGGTCTTGATCCTTCCAGGCGTCCATTTGTCGCCCGTTCCATAATTTCACACATAGACGAATTGTCTTGGTGCGAAATTCCAGTCAGTGTCTTCCATCGGCTTGGCCGAGACGCTGTGATAGTTCTTTGGCAAAAAAGACAAGTCCAGCCTTGTGCGCAACCAGTAGGCTAAAAGTCTTTTCGAAGGTGAAAGGCCGGGTTGTTGAGGAGCATTTATATAGTTGCAAAGCACTTGGGCCAAGGAGGTCAAAACTCGGCATTTCCGATCTTTAATGCATCCTTTACAGTCCGCACAGCACGCTCAGCCAGCCCATTGCTCTGTGGATGATGTGAAGATGTTCTAATGTGAACAATGCCATTGCGCTCCATAAATTGACGAAATTCAAAAACTGTGAAAGCTGTTCTATTATCTCACACCACCGTACGTGGTATCCCAAACTGGGCAAACATTGTTCTAAGGCCCTCGATGGTACTGCGAAAATTGGCATGTGCTACTGGCACAGCCTCGATCTTTTTACTATATGAATCAACCACAATCAACACCATCTTGCCACGCAGTGGTCCCGCGTAGTCAATATCAAATTGCGACCACCTTTCGCTCGTCTCTGACCAGTTTACAGGAGTTTGCGCAGGTGGCATAGGCAGTGCTTGAACACAGTTGTTACAGGTGGCGGCTACACGTTGTATGTCTTGGTCCAACCTAGGCCACCAAAATACTGATCTTGCTCTAGCCTTCCCTGAGGACACCCTCTGATGGGAGTCATGCAGTATCATGAGAAACTTCTTGTGGGCGGCCGTAGGTAGGTATTAACACGCAATGATCCCTGTACAGCAGGTCATTTTCCACCGACAGCTCATACGGCTTCTTATAATATTCAGAGAGTTCGTCATCTCTTTTCAAACTCCGTGCCCAACCACTGCAGGTGTATATGCATACTTGAGAAATGATGTCATCTGTCACCTTTAATGCTTAGAATTGTTTCGTTAACATAGCAGCGATGTCCTGCTTATCTAGGAATAGGACAACTGGTGTGATGTCCTCCAGTTCTGATGCACTCTGTGAAGCAATATGTAAATGACTTAGTGCGTCGGTGTTGTACAAAAGTCTCCCAGGCTTATGCCGCAAACAGTACCTATAGGCGCCTAGCGCGATAGCCCATCTCTGTATCCAAGCTGCTGCCATGGTATGGGTTGGCTTGTCCGCCCTCAAGACACCCAGCTAAGGTTGATGATCGGTCAATAGAGTAAACTCTCTTCCAAGTAGATAGTTGCGAAACCGTGAGACGCCATAAACCAAAGCCGGTGCCTCTCGCTCAATATAGGAATAATTCTTCTCGGCCGAGGTCAATGTTTGTGACAGAAACCCGATCGGTCTATACTGCCCATCCACTCGGTGAAAAAGAGCAGCTCCTACACCATACGGTGAAGCATCACATTCTAAGAACAGCTGTTTTGACGGGTCAAAATGAGCCAGTACTAAAGCGGCACACAATGCTTCTTTAGATTTTCAAAAGCATCCTTTTCTGTGGTCCCTCATGACCATCGGGTTGTTTTTTCCGAAAGTCGGTACAGTGGTGCCAGTAGAGTCGACAGGTTCAATAAGGACTTGTAAAAAGTTAGCATACCCAAAAATGATCGCAGCTCTGCAAGATTCCAAGGGGCGGGAGCATGTCTGACGGCCTCCGTGTTCTTTTCTGTTGGGTGCAACCCTGCGTCGTCGATTTGGTGACCTAAATAAGCCACTAAGGTCTCGTTTATCCGGCACTTGTCGGCGCGAAGTTTAATGTCGTGTTCTCTGAATCATCCCAAAACCTGTTGAAGCTTTAGGTAGGGCTTTTGTGCGGTCCCCGCAATCAAAGCATCGTCCAAGTATGCTTGCACCTCAGGTATTCCTTGATGTATGGACTCTATCGTTCTCTGGAATATTGTCGGTGCTGAAGCAATTCCGTAGGGCAACCGGTTGTAGCAAAACAACGCTTTATGTGTGTTCATGAAAGCCAGCTTTGGCGACTCCTCGTCCAATGCAATCTGGTTGTAAGTGTCTCGTAGATCTAAGATACTGAATTTTTCTCTGCCTTGCAAGGTCGCGAAGATGTCATCAATGACTGGCAAAGGGTATCGCTTCATTTCACACACAGGATTTAATGTTACCTTAAAATCTCCTCAAATGCACATAAGCCGTTGCTCTTTGATACCGGCACTATTGGTGTTGCCCATTCTGCAAATGATACCGGAGATATTATGCCAGATTATACTAGTCTATCTAGCTCAGCCGATACCTTATCTAGCAGCGCAAAAAGAACCTTCCAAGCCTTGCAAAATTTTGAGACTGCCGGGTCCTTGAAGTAAAGCTTAGCTGGTGGGCCCTTGACTAACCCAAGACCTTCCATGAATACATCTGCCTATTCGGCCATTATAGCACCAGTTCCTGCTGCCTTCTGTTGGCTTGCCGTGCTGGGTGGTGTAGTGACGTGCAGAACCGGTGTTCCTTCTGCTGCAAGCTCCTCCGATAAGTCTCGTTCACACAGGCTGGGACCTTCACAATCTAACACGGTGAGGTTACAGTCGACCTCCGTCGACATATAATTTGCATTCATTGCCAATGTGCCTAACACAGGTAGTTTGCCCAAGTAACAAGAAAGCTTTAAATGTGTACTCTGCAGCTAGGGCTAATGGTTGCGATGTGCCTCATACGTTCCTTTAGGAACTAACTATACAGACAGGAAAACCTGTGTCCACATCCAACTTCATGGGGAAACCATTCCATATGATAAACTTCCTTATGGGCGGAACCAGGGGCTCAGTACCAGTGACGGACCAGATTTGCAATACGCTAGAGTCACTGTCATCACTTTGGTCTGTATATTCTGCAGTTAGAAATAGCGTTTTTCCGGTGCCACCTGTCTTTGTACACATGCGAGCCAGATGCTCTTGCCTACCACAACTGTAGCATCGACGGCTCTTTTGAAAGCATATAGCAGCTTTGTGACTGTACTTGCCACAGCATTTGCATTGCCACGGTGCGTTTCCTAGCTCCTTCATTTTGGTATCGGACATGCGCCGTTGGCTAACGTTCAGAACCGTCGAAGTATCAGTGTGCTTGTCTATCTGCTGCGAACCGTCTTCTGCACTTTCCGCAGCCAAGGAAAGGGCTTCTGCTTCTTCAAGAGTCAAGTCGCTTTTTGCTAGCAATTGTTTTAGCAAACTTTTCGAGCGAACACCACATGTGATTATGTCTCTCAGCATTCAATCTAACATGAACGAAAAATTGCAGTTCTGGGCAATGTTTCCAATTTCAACAATTAACACTTTCACGGACTCCCCTTCCCCTTGCTTGCGGTGAAAAAACTTGAAGCTCTCCGAGATCTCATTAGGCACTGGGGCATAAAAGCGATTCAGCGATGCTATCACTTCCCTGTAGCTGAGAGCGTTTGGCAGACACGGCACCACTCTTCCCCATGGGACTTCTATCGTCTTTGACTCCAACACAGCGACCAACAATGCTATCTTCTTAGCTTCATCAGTAAATTCATTGGCTTCAAAATATGCTTCAACTTTTACAAGATAAGCATCCCACTTATCTGTTTCCTGGTCAAACACTGGGAGCCTATGTGCCATTGTCGTCACTGGGTTTCGCACTGAGTCAGCGTTGCAGAACTCCTGTCGTATAGTCAGCGCTGAAGGGCCAGCGAGGCCAGGCTAGCGTCAGCATAAGCGTTTTCGATGGGTCGCTTATACTCGTCGCCACTGTTACAATGGCGGCAGAGACGCCACCGGTGACATTAACTAGTCGGTGTCACCAGGGAGAAGACGGCGTTTATTGACGGCTTGAAATTTATATCATGAAAGAGGGGAAAGGGGGCCGAGAGGAAACAAAGCGAGTGAGAAGACGCAAGCACAAGCTGTTCTGCATCTGCTTCGGCAACCACTGGAATTGCAACACTACTGGAATGGCAAACATTACGTGCACAATTGGTATGCAATACAGTGGTGTCTTTTTTTCGATGTGAATTCACATTTAAATTCTAGGTTGGCATTGCACAAAATAGCTACTAAGCAAGCTTTTAAAATTATGCAGTGCCAAACTGACACCAATTTCACAAGAATAGAACTGATAATTGGCCAGTAGATCGGGAACTTGGGCTGCGAGAAAGGAAAAAAGATGGCTTTACGCTTAGCAGAGCACGCAAGTCACTGCGGGGTGGGTTCGGATACAATAATCCAGGGGCCGAATGTTTTTATTTATGGCATGTAGTGGTGCTTTCGGTGTTGTTTCACAAAAAAACTCCATGGAGTTGTTCAGCATGGAGTGCTCGGGCCTGCCACGCACGAACAGTCTGGGTGATGCATGCTGCAGAGAGCCCCCAGATGGTCACTAATGAATTCCAGCTCTGCAATTCATTTGTGAGATCGCACAGCAGTTGTATTCCCTTCCCTCCACATCAACATTGGAGGTGTGCCATGCACCAGGTGTTTCTTCAAATAGTAGCTTCAAATTTGGTGTGCACATTCGTATACCTTCATATACCTTCATATACCTTCATTGTGCTGCGTATTGCTGAGGAGAATAACTTGTGGGAGACACTACAATGTTCGATGATCGTTTGATGTGCTGCGTACCAGGACCAACGTGAAGAGTATTTTTTCTTTGCTTAATATGAATGCCACCGGAAAACAAACAGTACACATATTTCAGGTAGAATATTTGATTAGCTTTTGACAAACATTTAAGCTGACTGATTGTGGTATAACTATATATTTGATTACTTGCACAAAACAATATATTCTTTTTCTTGGAATGTAATATTGAGTGCCTTAGAATCATGTCAAATGAATGATGCATTTGCACAGAGTACACAGTGATTCATGTGTGAAGGTTATATATAATCATGGGACATCCCAACCAATGGCACCCTTGTTACCTCCTCTTTGCCATGTCATTGAAACGCAAGTTGCTCAGGCATTATCACTAACTGATACTCAACCACTGATTACTGCACCACTGAAGTATGTTGGTACTGTTACTTGAGTGTCGTATACACTGCCTGACTTACAATTGATTTACTTATAGGTATTGAAATCGCCAAAGGTGATTTTAAGAAGTTAGGTGCAGCAATGCCACAGTAGTAACAACACATTATAGAAGAAAAAAATGCTTGCTTATTGGGTTAGAAAATTACATTTTTAAAACTTATCAAGTCGCCTTCAGTGCCTCTATCTCGACATGCTCTGTCATCTACAGCAACACACCGCCACACAGGATTGTCCTCCATGGCCATGCATATATCATATAGAAACACAAGAGCAATGTATTTTTAGAATAGCATAAGCCCACGATTTATATATCTAGCCAAAGTGACAGGAAGGATGAAGGGACCTTGTCTCTAGAGTAGCTGTGTGTCGGCACAGTATACCTTCTTCAATTTCCATCTGTTCATTTATAAATAAATACATGTCTTTTTGTATGTCCATCTGGATTGCCCAACTGATTTCATTCCCAGTATAACTAGAGAGTGATATTAGAAGCAGAGCCTGGATAGGCCAAGTGCTATAAATCTTTGTAATTGAGAGCACAATTTCTTTAACAACGCAAACCTCCCTACGCTTCATTCTTTGAGTTAAGTTTTTGATTTAGCCGCTTGTGCAGCTGTCAGTGCTTGTACTCGATGCTATGTCACTCAATGACTTGCACTGCGATGTTCACACTCATAAAAGTGCTGGCTTCTTCCCCACCCTCATATTTGCATTCAACTGTCCTTAAAAACAAGTAAAAATCGCCAGAGAACAAGTTGCTGAACTCGAAATTTAAAACTATTTTGTTCTCTCCTACTCCACTCATAGGCTGGTCCCTGAAGAAATGTGGGTGGGTAACCAGAGACAGAATGCTGCCGGGTACTGCTGCTCGGCTCAGTGTGGCCAAGTACTGCGATGAGGACAGAATCTGCCTTTGTAGGCTATTTCTGAAGGCATTTAGTAGACATGATTTCTCATTCTGTTTCACAAAAACTGTTCTGCAACATACAACCTTTGCTTGCATTTGAAAATAAAAATAAATAAACCATGAATTACCAGAGCAAACCTGCTCTATTGAAACTGCATATTTACTTTAGATAAAGAGAATGCAAACAGAGTTTGTAGTGCTGGATGTTTTTACTTTTACTTATTTTTAAACGAGCAAAATCCACATTTTAAAGTTATGTGTCAGCACAGCCGCATCACACCACAGTACTGTCACTCATCAGAGATAAAAGGAAAGTAGAACCCATCTCAACTTTTCGAGTGCTGTGTGTACTTTCCAAAGTGCAAGAACTTCAATTTCTAGCATGCTGATAATCCTTGAATTGAAATGCTTTTTGCTAGTGATATTTTAAAATATTTAGGAAATTTATAGGGTAAGCCATTCGGTCTGTCCTATCAATTTATCTGTAGTATTAAGGCTATATAGGTCTGTAACAATAATGGTGTCTAAGGACTTCTATGGTGCTATTTTATACGCGTTCCAGATCTGGACAGGCATTTCGTTCGTTACGTCAAAAAGTGGGTGGTCCACATCGGTCGCGAGAACGATGGGAAGCGAACAGCCAATGTTGGAAATGGACGCCTGCGTCACAACTTTGACGTCGGTTTGAGGACCAATTGAGTGCAATTAAAACGTGACGCATTCAGCGTCTCTGTTGGACACGCCCTGTGTGAAAAGAGACGCATTCAGCATCTCTGAGCAATGCACTCCATATCTTCGATGGGCGCATCTACAGTCTACGAAGGACGTGTCCAGTGTCCGTGATGCACACTCTCATCGTCTCTAGAAGGGATGCCGGCACGCTCGTAACACCACGGAGTGAATGACGATGAGTGGCAATGCTTGAAAGGGTTTCATCGGTCAACCGTGAATCCTACTGTGGTGTGTTTCGGTTTCTGTTTTATGGTTGCCAGTTTTGGTTTCACGTAAAGTATTTTCGCCCTCAAGAGGCGCTGCCCTGTGTACATATGCACGGCATTGTGTATAAAAGAGTTCTTGCTTGGCTACCGGCTGCTTTATATGTCTTGTCAGCTGGGGTTTCAGCGCCGTGCCCTGTGTTCTCCGTGCGGTGCGTCCGCTGCACGATACTACATTTTGGCGACGAGGATCTTCAATCCACGTGCATCAGGTCAGTGCACCGGTGTACCACCTATTCCATGGAGGCAGTGGCGTCCTGTGTTACAGGTCTACATCGACGCCGCTGCCATAGACGCCAGACCAGAATACAAGAAGGCGCTGCTCCTGAACGCCTTGGGCATTGAGGGCCTCAACACCTACCTGCGTGCCGTCGAAGATGAGCAGCAGCCGGGAGCCGACCGGCTAACTCAGGAGACGACGCCGGGTGTGTTCGACGCAGCTCTTGCGCTGCTTAATGAGCTCTTTGACCCTCAACTGGACGCGGCGTGTCTGCGTGCCCACTTCAAAGCCCTGCGTCAGGGCCTAGACCAGTTGGCGGTAGAATTTATTCAGGAAGTACGCCGAGTAGCCAAGCTTTGTAAATTTGGCACAGCGAACGATATCCTCACCTTCGATCAGATTGTCTCTGGCATCACGTCTCGGCAGCTTAGAACAACTTTTTTTTTTTAAGATGGGCAAGGACTTCAACCTACCGAAGGTGCTCGATGTAGCGAGAGAGGAGGAGTGCGTCGACCGCACGTTGCTACAGTTATCGGGACTACAAGTCAACGCAGTGTTGTCGTGTCCGATTCAAGATGGCAGCTCAGCTTGTCGAGCGGTTCAAGATGCCAGGCCAAATGGCAGCCGTCCTCCCCAAGCTTCGGTGCAAGATGGCGCTGGTGGGACTTTTCCTGCATGCACCTCCTCGCTCTCCACTGCTGCGGACACCTCCTCTTCCGTTTCCCCGCCAGCTCGCGCGGGCGCCTGTTACCGCTGCGGCTCTACACAGCATTGGGCCAACTCTGCCGCTTGCCCTGCCAGGAGCCGAACCTGTTCGCGGTGCAGACGTTGCGGACACTTCGCGAGAGTCTGCCGCACTACTACAGAGTCGACTGGTCATCAAGGCACATCAACGGTGACCAATACAGTTACTGTCCTGCAAGTGAACGAAATGGTCACAACTACTGGACTTCTTCATCATTCCAAACGGATCAATGGATCCACTTTCAACATGCTCACCGACACTGCGGCAGCTGTGTCATTGCTCAAGGTCCCAAGATTATAAGAGGAACTTTTAGCATATCAAGTTGCTATCTTCGCACCTTGTTCTACAGAATTACTCAGAGCAAGCCGTAAATAATCATGGCTATTTAGAGGCAAAAGTCTCGTACAACAGCCACTGCACAACGATTCCCTTCTACGCCATAGAAAAAGGCACCTCGCTCCTGGGATTAGATGCCATCTGAGCTCTGAAAACAATCAGCAGAGGTGAGAACATCACTTGTTCTCTCGTGGACTCTTTAGCGGTTCTGGCAAATGCACCACCGGAATATCACCACCTGTTTATGCCAGACATCGGCATCGTCAGGAATTACATATATCGCGTCAAGCGCCTGGTGTGCAGCCAGTAGCGACCAAATTGAGTCGTCTTCCCTTCTTGCTGAGGCAACAAGTTGCTGACGAGCTGCAATGACTAGAGTCGACTGGCATAATTGAGAGGGTGGGTGCTTGAGACTGGGTGTCTCCCTGGTCGTTGTCCGCAAGAAAGACAATTCCATCTGACTGTGTGTCGATCTTCATGAGCAGAACAAGGCCATTGTGGTGGACGGGTTCCTTCTACCTCACATCGAGGAACTCTTACAACAGTTACCAGGTGCTAAAATTTTTTCTAAACTTGATCTTCCATCCACATAACACCAGGTTGAGTTAGTGGAGAACAGTCGTGACCTTACTACTTTTGTAGCGCATCGAGGGCTTTACAGATTTCACAGAGTGTGCTTCGGGCTAGCATCTGTGCCAGCTATTTTCCAAAAAATGATGAGCGATGTACTGAAGGGGTGTCCAAATGTTGTCTGTTACTTAGACAACATTTTAGTTTGGGGCCGTAATCAAGCATGTTGTGCACTTGAAAGGTGTTTTGTCTAAAATGGATTCCTGTAGCATGAAGCCTATTGACAAGTGAAGTATAATGACAAGTGAAAACAAAAGATATGAAATACAGTCCTGCAGACCACTCGCCTTTACCCAGCTCGGCCTTCGCCACTCGTAGTCCGGACGCGTAAGAAGAAAACAAAAACCAGGCACTCTTGTCGGCGACCCTTGTCGATGAGTAAAGAAAACAGCAAAAAAACAAGAATGTTGTAGGAAAAAGGTAACGATATAGGGGAGGAGAGCTCGATAAGGGAGATGAGGATAAAAGAGACAGTGAGAGGAGAAAACGGTCATGTTAAAAAAAACTGAAAAATGTAAAAAAAGTTCTGACTTGAGAAAAGGAGAAGCGCTGCTTAATCGTGACCAGCAGTTTAGAAAAAACCCTGGTAGTAGGTTCTATGAACCCTTGCGGAAGCATGGTTCCGCTTAGCTCTTTAAGGAAGAGGGGAAAGTGGATGAAGACAGTAAAGGTAGAGAAAGTGTGTGGGTGAGGTGTGGGCATAAGCATGCGCAGTTTCCCTTCCGAGTTCAGGTGAGGGAGAGTGGAGGTCCGTGGCAGCGTCGCACCCCCTCCTTATGCGCCCGAGTCGCCGCGCCCCTCCCTATCATGTCAACGTAAAGGGCTGACTATGTGCTCCCCTCCACGCCAAAGCTTAACAGTGGCACCACCAACCCTCACATAACTAAGCGCCTGGGTGCGCCCGTACAATGAAACAGCCGCAGAGGGCTGTGCATTCCTAGGTGCGTGCGTCCCCGTTTGCGAATGCGCGCTCGCCAAGCGACGCACACGTCCCGTCAAGCAAGCGCTCCTGTCGGAAAGGCTGGGTCCCTCTTTACTCTTCTCTTTTTCTCTCTGCGATGCGGCACCAGCAATGCAAAATACGCAGCCCGCGTGGAAATGCGAACTACGTCCTAGTCGGCATTCTCAGAAAACACTAGCACAAAATGAGGAGGGGGTGGGGTCTCTCTTGCACGCCACAATCTCATCTGGCTTGTAATACCAAACGTAAGCATTCAGCAGTTGTCTGTCGGGCACGAAAATCGGTGCCATGACGGGAGCATTTCACGGCTCCGTGAATGGTCGGCTGCCCACTTCCTGCATTGGGAAACCAGAAATTTTGACAATAAGATGTGGCAGCACAGGAAGGACCTCCGTCAGTTGAACAGCGAATAAACCAAAAGGAGTGAAGTGGCACAGCCCTGCGAGCAGTCTGACCACCATCACTTCCTGGAATGCTGGCACATTCTACAGCCAGCAAAAGCAACAGCCGTACCAAGGTGTCACTGCCCTCCCTGTACTACAACGAAGTTTTCTCTCTTTTTTCGTTAATGTGCGTGACCCCCCCAAAACTGCGCAGCCATGCGCGACTTTGCTGCTCCTACTCCGCAGGCGGCACAATCTGGCGCTATCTTTCGCATGTCAAAAACGTACATTAAACCTTGCTATCATCATTAAAAAAAAAAGAAATCCTTTTTGCTATGTGGCCAGAAAATGCATTGGACACGCGGGGCAGCTAAATTCCGTGGAAGCCGCGATACAGTTTACCGTGGAAGAAGAATCAAACGACTGTCTTCCATTCCTTGACGTTCTTGTGAAACGAGACGGTAGGCGCCTAACTTTCAGCGTGTACAGAAAAGAAACGCACACCGGTCGTTTTCTAAGCTTCAATGCTGTGCACCCATCCGGCCATAAACGTTCCGTAGTGTCTACACTCGTAAAGCGCGCTTGGAAAATTTGTTCTAAGGAAGAAGACGCAGTAGAAGATGTTGAGTCCGTTCAACGGGAGCTGGGTACTTGCGAATACCCGCTTTCCTTCATGAACTCGGTGCAGCGACAACTGCAGCGTCCGGCTCAGTCACACACCAGTGCTACAAGAAAACACGCATCGGTGCCTTACGTCCCAGGCTTCAGCAAGACCCTCTCTCGGGCATTGCGTGACTACGACGTCCAAGTGGCTCACGTTCCGACACGAAAGCTCCGAGGCCGTCTTACAAATGTCAAAGATAAGTTGGACAGACATGATTTTCTTAGCGTGGTGTATAAAATTCCTTGCAAAGACTGTGAATACGGATACATTAGCGAAACGGGCAATTGCAAAAGAAGGCTCCGGGAACATTTTAATGACGTCAAGAACAAGAAAGTAGCTTCTAATGCCCTCGCAGAACATGTTGCGTCTACTGGGCACGCTATCGACTTGGATAAAGCCTGTATCATTGCCATGGAAAGAAAGTTGTTACCACGATTGCACATGGAATCTCTGGCCATTCAAACTACTGCGCATACGTTGAACAGAAATATTGGGACACTCCCGCCTGTGTACGCGCAATGTCTACAACACGTAATGATACATGCATAAGATGAGCGCACTACGCCATTTGCGGTCACTGTGAGCAAGGCTCCCGTGTGGGGAGCCGAAACGTTTTTTTAAGTTTTGTGTATTTCACCTTGGTCGGTGTTTTTGTTATTTTGCACTATGTTCATCCCCGACCAGACGGGATTCCGTCGAATTCTTGACTATATAAAACAGTTTTCGCTAAGGAGAATGTGGATGAGCTGGAGGCCTTCACGCTGCAAAGTTTGTGCTACACGCATCCAAAAAAAACATCACAGACTTTTCTTGCATTTCTTCGTGTTCACTTGTGCATTTGTTTTTTATCGTGAAAAACGAGTTCAAGGAACCACTGTTGTAAAGGTAAGTCGTTTCAGTTGATGGAAAATATGTATAGTGAATTTTTGGGCTTTCACTATAACGACCTTTCAAAATAACGAACAAAGTGCCGCGGTACCCTGAAGTTCGTGATACCAAGATTTCACTGTACTATGATCTCTCTCGGCTCATTTCAGTGCCTCCATCCGATGAGTTATTTCAGCAGGCATACAGGTTGCCTCGTCGTCATATGTAGTGGCCATCGCACATTCGATTTAAAACTCTTCCTCTGGTACGTGTTCCTTGATCTCGGCATGTACCTTCGATAGCCAGCCATTACTTGAAAAAAGACCGTCACGCGTACCTTTGAGCTTGAGAATTTCAATATCAGACGTGCTCAGTAGAGATCTGGCTACTTGAATAACCTTGGTATTTCGCTCGCAGGGACACCCGCTTGGTCTTCCGTCAATCTCATAATAAGTGAAATTTAATCTCCCAAAACCACCATTTGATTATGAGAGACGCCGTAGTGGAGGACTCTGAAACTTTCGACTACCTAGGGTTCTTTAACGTGCACCCATATCTGAGCACACGGGCCTACAGCATTTTTGCCTTCATAGAAAATTCCCGTCAATCAGTCAAAGTTAGATGCAATCAGGCCGCTGAATAGCACTGAAGTGAATCTCCACAACGGCGCTTATTGTTCCTCGCCAGCGGGGGCAGAGTAGAGAGCCCCTGGATGCATCTGAACAGATTAAAACGTGTACGCGCGGGGTTTTTTGCACTTAGGAATTGACGTCGTCCGAAGAATGCGGAGGAAACTGATTATGTTGTAATTTTTTATAGTGCGACAGGTCATGAAACAAAGCTAAATATATGAATACATGTTGCACAAACAGACATATTGTAGCGATGCTAGACAGGCATCTTTAATAGGGCAAACTTGTGCCCACGAGTCTAGCGACTATGGTCGTCGAAGTCCGAGTAGTCGAGTTGGACAGATCCAACTGTCTTCCTCTTCCTCGGAGTCCGAGTGCACGAAAGCGTGGCGCATGCCAGCCGGGTGGGTCATGCCTGGTGCTCATGCCACGATTGTTGCGGCGGGTTACTTGAACGTGGCTAACCTGTCGTGGCCACGTTCAAGACGCATCGTCCACGTTCAAGACGCATCACACTCCTCAGACGCATCGTCCCGATGCTTAAGACTGTGAAAAGATACATGTGCAATCTCACTCGTTTTCTGACAATCTGTCATGATAGGGCTTCATGCGGACTACGTGTACCACTTTCGTGGGATTGTGACGTCTTGAGCTCTCGTGTTCAGCAGATCTGACTGCATAAGTGACATCGCTGATACGGTGGGGTACTTCATAAGGGCCGAAGTATCGGCAGAGAAGCTTTTTCAGAGAGTCCTCGGCGGCGCACTGGGACCCATATCCACACTATGTCACCGGGATGATAAAGTGTGTCACTGCGTCCGTTGTTGTACCGACTAGAATCGACGCGCTGTTGGCAGCGTATTCGGTATCTTGCCATTTGTCTTGCTTCTTCGGCTTTTTGCAAGAAGTCATCCAAGTCAGGTGGATAGCTGCTTTTGTCCCGTAGTAGTAACATGGCAACCAGTGGGGTGGTCACTCTTCGGCCAAATACTGGTTCGAAAGGGGCAACGCGGGTTGTTTCTTGAATGGCTGTATTATATGCGAATGTTATGTAGGGTAATATTTCATCCCACTGTTTATGTTCAACATTGACATATATTGATAGCATGTCGGTCAAAGTTCTGTTGAGGCGTTTGGTTAAGCCATTTGACTGAGGGTGATAAGCCATTGCTCTTCTGTGATCAGTATTTGTCATGCGCATCAGCCATTGCACTAGGTCTGCAGCAAATGCGGTGCTCGGTCTATAATAACGACGATGAGCGCACCATGTCTGAGCACTATGTTGTTCACAAAAAACTTGGCGACTTCGGCAGCTGTTGCACTGTACAGAGAGTCAGTCTCAGCATAACGGGTCAGACAGTCTGTGCCTACGACTATCCATTTCTTGCCTGTACACGATGTCGGGAAAGGTCCTAAAAGTCCATGCAGACTTGTTGGAATGGGGCATCCGGAGGGTCTATTGGCCAGAAAAGGCTAGCTGGTTTTATGGGTGGAGTTTTGCGGTGTTGACATTGACGACAAGTTTTCACGTAGCGCTGCACTGATGCGAGCAACTTAGGCGAATAGTACTTCAGGCGAATCCTGGCAAATATTCGGCTCACACCCTTCCGCACTGATGTCTTCCCTTCCGCGCTAATGTCTGCAAACGACATTCAGACCCTTGAATCCCGCAGACGCGAACAACGGCTGAATTTCCTTCAATTATTACTTAATCAAAAACTCGCAATCGATTCATCGCCTCACTTATCTTTTCTGTCAACAAGGAACACACGACATCATCATCCCAATTTGCTAACCCCATTTTTTGCGAAAACCGATGCCTTTATGTATTCTTTTTTTCCGCGAACAGTGTTGGACTGGAACAAGTTATGCGAACCTCATTCTTTGTAACGTATTGTAAAGTATGAGGTATGCAATGTATTGTCGTTGTTTGGCTTAAGTTACTACTTGTGTTGTGGAACATAGTGTAATGTAGTGTTGTAGAACTGGGTGTGTTGTTGCTTTGCATATTGAAGTTTATTGTAGGGTATAGAGCGAAGCGTGATGTTGTTACATAACGAAGTGTATTGTAGCGTGTAAAACAAAGTGTGTTTTCGTATGATGTACGTCATTACGCCTGTGGTATGCGTGACGTGCCCTTCCTGCTTGGACCACTTAGTGTCCGCAGTATGTATTAAAATAAAAAATAAAAATACGATAAATAAAAAATGTGTCCAGATGTTGGCTCGTCATGACATGCATGCATAATTTCCTCTCGCATGGCTGAGGGTATGACTAGTATAAATGTTTCGCCATTAGGTTTAAAGTTCCTTCTGTAAAGGACGCTTCCTCGAAGGCAGAACGTGGAAAGCCCTCTGGAGAATATGCGAGGGACTTGAACGCCGAGACCCTGCAGGTGTTGTATAAGCACCAGCAAATCCGGGTCCCCTCGTTGTTGTTGAGCGATTTCGGATGCGTCGACAGCGCCTAGAAATGGGAAGTCTTTCTCTTCAGGTACACTTGGATCGACGGGGAAGCGTGACAGGCAGTCGGCATCACTGTGTTTCTTTCCAGATTTGTATACGACAGTAATGTCATACTCCTGCAGCCTAAGGCTCCTTCTTGCTAGTCGACCTGACGGATCTTTGAGATTTGCCAGTCAGCATGGAGCATGGTGGTCACTGACAGCTCTGAATGGTCTACCATAAAGGTAGGGTCGAAATTTGTTTATTGCCCAGATGACTCTGCGAGGCACTCTTTTTAAGTTGCAGAGTAGTTTGCCTCAGCTTTTGAGTTTGCGGCTGGCATAGTCTAACACTTTCTCTTGACTACTTTGCCACTGGACCAGGATGGCACCGAGGCCGACATTGCTGGCATCGGTATAGACTTCTGTGTCGGCTGTCTCATCAAAATGGGCAAGTATTGGTGAACCATGTAGTCGTTTTATTAATTCGTCAAAAGTTTTTTTTTGTTCGCTTTACCATGTGAAGGGCACGTCGTCTTTTGTTAGTTTTGTATGAGGTTCCACAATCTTTGAGAAATTTTCCGCAAATCACCTATCGTAGGCACATAAACCCAAAAATCGACGCACTGACTCTGGGTGTAGGGAACCTGTGAACAGCGGCTGTCTTTTCAAGATCAGGACGAACACCCTCGGAACTAATGACATGTCCAAGGAATCACAGCTCTTCAAAGCCGAAGTGGCATTTTTCGGGTTTGATAGTCTATTTTGCTGACCGGATGGCTTCCAATACTGTGCGTAGTCGCTCTAGATGTTTGTCGATTGTTGCAGAGAATACCACCACGTCATCCAAATACACTAGGCATAACTGCCATTTCAATCCCGCGAGGACAGTGTCCATCATTCGCTGGAACGTCGCTGGTGCAGAACAGAGGCTGAATGGAGGCGCTTTGAATTCGTAGAGGCCATCTGGTGTTAGGAATGCCGTTTTTTCATGGTCCCGCTCGTCGACCTCTATTTGCCAACATCCGCCTTTCAGATCCAAGGAGGAGAAAAACTTTGCGGATCGCAGCCGATCTAATCTATTGTCGATACGTGGCAAAGGGTAGACACCTCATTTATTTACACTGTTCAGTTTTCGGTAGTTGACACAGAATCCAAGTGTGTTGTCTTTCTTCTTAACAAGCACTACGGGGGACACCCATGGACTTTTCCAAGGCTGAATGACGTCATCCAAAAGCATCTCCTCCACTTGCTTCTTGATAATTTGCCGTTCTTTTTTCGACACTCGATATGAATGCTGGCATATAGGCGTCGTGTCGTCTTGTGTTACAATTCTGTGTTTCGTAATTGACGTGCGCTGGACCTTCGAGGCAGTTGAGAAGCAATTGGAGAATTCTTTTACCAAGGCATAAATCTGTTTATTTTGACTGTCCGGAAAGATCTGGTTGACGGTCATAGATGTGTCGATGTTGCAGACCACTGGTCGAGTGGTTGACATCGTTAAGCTGCATAGTTCGGTCACCATACATAAGTGGTGTAAATAGGCAATAGCCGCGCCTTGAGCGATGTGTTGAAGTTCATTAGAGAAATTTGTAAGTAGGACATCTGCACGGCCATTCGTCAAGTGAACAAGACCCCGAGCTACGCAGACACCTTTGTTCAAGAACAGCCCTACATTTGTATCCGCTATGCCTCCGCGGTTGTACAATACATCATTCTCTACGAGCACCATTATACTGCAGCGTGGCGGCAGTTACGTCATCATGAACAACGCATAGAGCAGTTAGCCGTCATTCTTCGGATTTCTCCACAGGTATAGCTCATCCAGTCAAAAACGACACGCTGGACCTACGCAGGTTAATTACGGTGCCATTAGCTTGTAAAAGATCCATTCCTATAATGAGTTCCCTTGAACATTTTGGTAGCACAAAGAAATAGGCATTGTAAATAAAGCTTCGTATTTCAAGTCTTGGAGTGCATCTGCCAAGGGGCGTAATAATGTGAACACTTGCCGTGCGTATCTGCGATCCACTCCACTGCATCACAACTTTGTTTAGCTTCTTCACCACCTCGTGACTTCTCTCTGAATAATCAGCATCTGTGTCGCCTAAAGCATTCAGCTCCCATCCTTCCATTCTCAACCGCAAATCTGAAGTAACGCTTTCGTTGCTGCAGCCATTTACCGGAAATACACCGTCGTCGCCCTCAAACTATATTCATTCATTCAGGTTACCCCTAAAGGCCCTCTAGAAGAGGGTATTACATAGGGGGGGGGGGGGGCCAATACAACATACAGAAATACATGGGGAATACAATACATGGGGTCAGAAATACAATACATGGGGCCAATACAACAAAACAGAAAAAAAAAAGCAGTACAGCAAGATACAGTGCAGCCTGACAACCACAACAAAGCTCAAACCATGAATACGGGCAGCAATTGCATGGCGTTATACAATAGTTAAAAAACTATTGGAGGATATTGGAGGATCTTCGTAACTGACGTTATCAGCGGCCTCACCTCCACAGGTCGCTTGCTTTAGTTTTCCGGGAGTGGACTTCAAGAACGATGACCAGGTTGCCTTGAAGGTGCACGTGGGCTGGATGACCGGTAGCGCATAGGCGATGGTGACCGTGACCGATGTTGGCATAGAGGTGGCGAGTTCTGGCCAGTGGACAAGTACTCAATCTCCAATGGTTGTGCGCCGTTTCGAGGGCACCGTGCATACGACGGGAAGCCTCTTAGTCCAGCCTGTCGGTAAGGGCAGAATCTGTACAGATGACCCGCTTCGCCACAATGAAAACACAAAAGCCTGCGCTCGTGATCACGCCAGACGTCACTTTTCCTGGGCCTATGCTCCACATAGCAATGTATGCTACGTGCTCCTGGGGACAGATAGGTAGCCGTTGGTTGCCGCGGACGAGGTGTGCTTCGTGCTGCAGGTGGGAGAGAAGTCGTTGCCATCGCAATTGCTGCATTTCTGTGTACCATGGGTTGTCTGAGAACTTCAGAGTATGTTTGAATAGGTCAAACCGGCTGCAGCTCACGCTCTGGCTCTCGTATGACCTGCCTCAGTTCGTCTCGAACAACGTCTGTAACAGATAGTGCAGTTGGAGTCTGGGGCATTCGCAGTCTGCTCAGTTCTTCTCTAATAACTGATCTAATGAGCTCTCGCAGGGCTTCAACATCATTTCGCACGCCTCCAGAGAATACCTATGCATATGCGCAGTTTAGATTCCGGTTGTACTGCCAAGCTCGCTGTTCCAGTGTTTTTTTCGATGGCCATCACTTCCGAATAAAACTCGCCAACTGTGCTTGGGGGCTGCGGATGAGAACGGCAAACAGCTCTTGCTTCACTCCGCGCATTAGATGGCGCATTTTCTTATCTTCAGCCATGTTGTGATCCACACGCTTGAAGAGATGAACCATGTCATCAATGTACATAGCAACACTCTCGTTTGTGAGCGGGTTCCTCGATTGAAGAGCAGACTCCGCCTTTTCTTTCCTGTCTATGTTTGCGAACGTAGCCACCGCTTGTCATCAAAATACCTCTCAGGTAGACAACGAGGTTTTATGGCTTTCAAACCATGTCTTTGCGAAGACTTCCAGGGCGAAGTATACGCTACACAGCTTCTCTCTTTCGTCCCATCCATTTTATTTATTTATTTATTTATTTATTCATAGTACCCCTAAAGGCCCTCGTGAGAGGGTATTACATAGGGGGGTTACATGAGCAAAATAAACAATAAACGTCAAAAACGAGAAAAAAGTAAAAAAAAATTCAAATTAAATACAGACTAAGGTTGAGATATATGTTATAACTAGTAATTGGTAAAGACAGCAAAAAATAAAGAAAAGAATAGGCAACAAATCATTAGAATACAGATGAGTACCTAGTGAACAACCTATGAAAATGCAAGAAAAAATAATCAATACACTTGAAAAAAAAAAAAAAAAACGTACACTCAAAAACGAATAAAAAATATACACTCACTTCCTAAGCTCGCCACTTTCTCGAACAGGTCCAACCAATCTTCCACGTCCTCGTACGAGTCGCCGTGGAATACTGGCGGCTGGTGCGGTTGGCTGATGAATACTTGTGCCGGTGTTACCTGGCTAGTCATACTCATGGCATCCAGCGTTTGAATTCCCCTTGGTGTGAAGTGAAGAGGACTGAACTCAGGTGAGTCACCTCGAAGACGGCGACTTGCCCTCTGGTGTACAGGAATCACTTCCACGGGGTTTGCTCACTGGTCATCGGGGCTGCGCTGTCATGAGCTCGCGGGGCTTCGATTCATAACCCAGCACCTCCACTAGAATTGTAACAATGCTGAGGCAGACAGGCTAAAAAAACAAGCATCTTTATTAAGGCGAACTTGTGTCCACGAGTCTAGTGACTATGACCGTCGAAGTCCGAGTAGTCGAGTTGCACATATCCAACTGTCTTCCTCTTCCTCGTAGCTCGAGCGCACGAACGCGTGACGCATGCAAGCCAGGTCTTGCCTGGTGTTCGTGCCATGATGATTGCGGCGGGCTAATTGAACGTGGCCAACCAGTCACAGCAATATGTTGAAGAGTTGCAGATGTTTATATGACCAGTTCTTTGCACTTGCACAACGATGCCAACAGGAAATTGAGTATTAGCAACACCAGAAACAATAGGCTGATATAAAGAGCTGGTGCTCGTGAATGTGGTAGCCCTTGACAATGCTACGTAACTTAATTTGAGGGCACGGCACCTACCTACAATTGACGTTAGCCTGACGTGACGGCTGTATCATAAGAAAACATATGTAATGTTTATAAAATTACAAGCCAGCACTGCAACAGCCATTGACGTTTCACGAACATTAGGGTCCATTTGAAAAGTAGTTCAGTGCCCTCGCGCGGCTCTGGGGTAGAATGCTTAATTGCCAAGCAGAATGCTTGGATTCAATTCCTGCTGGGCCCTCACATTTACTATTCCTATTCAGGGTCAACATTTACTATTCAGGGTCAACACTGCCGATGCCAGCTTTTTCTAAACGCTCGCACGTTAAAATTGCTTATGTGTGTTCTCGACTTTCCTGGGTAGATACTAACTGTCAATCACCCGTGACACATACCCACCCCCGGGTTTGTGCCACTGTCTAGTGGATATTGTTTGATGACGTACACGATGGGATTGTGGCATTATTCATGTCTTGACCAGCACATCATATTTATCAGACTAGCTCCAATACTAATTTTGGTTCATGCCAAGCTCATGGGAGCACCCAGACGTCAGCAGGCCAGATAGATAGATACGCAGATATACAATGAAAGTGCTTGCAGTTCGCAAAGAAATGCTCGGACACAGAGGGGTAGAGTAGAACCTTGAACACACCAGAACTGAGAGAAAAACCAGGTAGCTTTCAAAAGACATTCCTAATTAAATTTAATGTCATCTTAATTAAATTCATCTATTAAATAAAATGTCATCTATTCAATGATGAAAGAAAAAATAATGTAACCAAATTGCAAATACTACCAATAGATGAGTAAAGACATAGATAGTACCTCTTAGCTAGGTAATTTAGAACGAAATAACTAGGAATTTCAAAAACACAATTTAGAAAATAGGAGGATTAGTTGGCTCTGCGGTCTAAATCTCTATGAACATTTAATAAATCCCCTTAAGGCATCGCCAACTTACCCATCACTGTGGCCAAGCGTCAAATCCCTGAACAAAAGCACATTTGGTATATTTAGATTTAGGATAAGAACTTGAACATATTTTAACGTGGCGCACAACTACGCGGACACAATAAAAGGGACAAACCACAGCGCTGACTTGCAACTGAATTTTTATATGAAAAACGTGAACGAAAAAGGAACATTTCGACCTCAACACACATGTGACCACACTAAGGCAAGAAAAAGCAAATCAGCTGACACTTTGAACGATTTGAACAATAAAAACACTTGATGAAAACTTGATGAACAATGAAAAACTTGACATTTTGAACAATGAAAAGATATCGTGCTATTCAGGAACCTAACCTCGCTATCAAATAAGGCTATAGAAGGCACACTACAGCACTGTTCGGCAGTTTTTTTTATATTATATGATTCAATTATTTATTGTGTGGTTTGGTCTCCTTGTGTTGATAGAACTTTTACTTCATAAAAAGTAGGTGCACAATGGCACTGCGTAATATGTTGGGACGAATGTCTCTCGTAAAGAATGTATGTGTTCCAACAACGTTATGTTAATGCATCTACTTGTTGGCCTATATATACACGACCACAGGAAACAACGATACCCGTCCTGCACTGTACAAAAAGAGTTACGTGTCCGACCCCACAGCCTTCTTTAGATACTCCTGGCGTGTGCTTCTTAAGATTTCATATGAAACTTCTTATGGGATGAAAAATTACACTTACACCGGGCCAGCTGGCAACATTCTTAAAATTGTGGGATAGCGTGTGTATGTACTGAAGTACTGCTGAAGATTTCCTATGCTCTGGATCTGGGTGAGTAGCGATACTGTCTCTGTTTTTCTTAACTCGCTTGGTAAACTTGCAAACAGTTTGCCAGATGCTACCATCCGGAAAACTTGCATCTATTAGCCTTTTCACATATTGCGAGAAACTACTGCCCATCTGATGGAGCAAGACCTAAACAGTGCAGAATGCAAACATTAAAAAGCATTACCATTCTTAATACCTTTCGAATGGCCTGAATTACAATTCAGGAGCAGTTTTGTTGAAGAATGGCTATACTTCTAACACGCATGATCATTTTGTGCTTCTAATTAAATATCTAAAAACTGTAGGTGATTGTTTATGATAACTCATGGGTGAATTTCAAACCCAAACCCCATTTTTTTGAAAACATGGATACTGTCAGTTACTGTTTGTTCAAAAGTAGATGCATCCACAAAAACAATAAAAATATCTAAATATCTAATAATGTTAGATGCTAAGCTCCTGAACTTACCTGTCAGCTCTTTCCGGAAATATGTTGCTCAGCACAGGAGCAACCTCTGAGCCTATGCAAACACCACAACACTGTAAGTAAATGCTACCTTCCAATTCAACAAATGCAAAATTCAAGTAAAGGAAAGAATCTCCAAGAAGCTGGTCACAGAAACACCTGCATTGTTACAAAAACTCACTTTGCCATTATGTTTCGTAACACGCAGTCTCACACTTGCATGCCTTTACAATAAAAAATCAGTTGCAAGTTAGTGCTACAAGTCATCTATTCATCTCTTGCATCTGCGTAGTTGTATGCTGAGTTGAAATATGTTCAAGTACTGTCACCAACTGGCCCAGCTCGCAGTCCTTCTAACGAGTTTGCAAATGACACCTGATGTATTTTCCTGCAACGTAGGGTATCTGTTACAGGAAATGAGATAATATTTTGTTGTCTCATGTACTCTGCAAAAAAGGGCTGTAAGAAAAAGCTGACAGACCAGCTCTGTGTAAATAACAATTTAGATATGGAGTCTGACAATGTAGTCTAGTGATTGCAACTTTGCTCTCGTTTGATATATTTTACTGTTCCTACAGTTTCTGAGGTACTGAAATTCTAATGTCACAGTTAATAACGAAGCAGACAATCCTTCTGACATCATTTTTCTCCTTATTATAGCACCTATTACGAATTCAGATGCCGCGAATACATCAGTAACAAGGCCATTCAAAGATGTCTTTGCTAATGCATCCGCCATTTCGTTCAGAAATAGGCCCTTATGTCCTGGAATCCAAACCAACCAACTCAAATTTATATGCAAAGAATTTGGTATTTCAATGCACTCAGAACATGTGAGTCCCCATTTCTAGAGAGGGAAGAACAGGCCGATAAAGAATCTGTCAAATTACTGCAGAGCTTGTTGATGATGTTTTTTTGTGGAGTGCTATATTGTTCGCTAAAAGTTCTGCTACAAAGATGCGCACGAAATCTGAAAGGCGAAGGAAAGAAGGCCAATCTAGAGTAAGGGAGAAAATACAAATGCCACACCTTTCCTTACTTTGAGGAGCATTAGTTGCAATGATTGTCTTCATTGGCGTGTGTGCCACAACAAATGATAATTAAAAATTGGTATGACATTAGTTTAGTAGTTCTTAGAAAGATGTGACTGTATTGTATGTTAATATAGTTGCTCTTATTACTAATTGAAGTCATGTCACTAATGTGAACGTTTGACATGTTAAGAAGAACCTGTATAGCCAGAATTTGATGGGTGCAATATCTCGGCCAGCATGATAAAACAATAAGTCCGGATGGGAAATAAAAATAGTTTCTGAACAGCTTACGGTAGATTCGTTAAGACTAAAAGATGCTTGCATCGCTAACAATTTAAACCTGCTAGAAAGTGAGGGTACCCGAGCTTGCACATACAAAACTTCCATTGCTACAAATTTAGGAAGTTCTAAACACAGACTCAAGGCTTGTCTTTCTATTATTATGAGAAAATGAAGCTTATAAATAGATGGCCCGCCAATAATATGCACCCAAACTCCAAAATCGTGCAAATGTACATGCAATGTGTTAATAGGAGTGTTTTGCTGCGCATACCTATCTGATAACTACTTAGTTTCCTGAATATTCCAACATCAGAAATACCCTCTACTTCTCTATATTCAATGCGCTTCAGTACTATATATATTCCATCACATTAAACCAAGATACTTTACATTGTCTACTTGTGAAATATTTGTCAGATGACAATAGAACATCACGTAAGTACGGTCTTTAAAAGGGAATGTGTGCAAAGAGCATTTTCCAACATATAAATACAAATGCATATCAACAAGCGAACTTTCTATGGCTGTTGAGTATGACTGTAATATGGTGTATTGCTTGGAGATATCATATGCTGAAGTACAAAATGCAATGCCATCATTATAAACATATGTCTATATGTCGTAGTATAAAGCTCATTAGGATATTAATAATACCAGTAAAAGGAATGTCCCTTGCAGGACGCCTCTTGTTTGTGCATACGTAGCAGTCGAAACGCCGCTTCGGAAACAGTAAAACCTTCTATCTCGTAGGAATTCCACAATCCATGCCTAAATATATTAGGTGAAGTTGAGGTTGTGGAGCGGATTTTTAAAGCTACATGCTCCACACTGTTGTATGCTTTTGGAATGAACAGTGTGACTAACGCAGCATATTTCCTTTCATGCCTAGCTATTCAAAAATGTGACTCTTAAAGTCTATATGGGCCTGTCAAATAGAGAATCCTGCTATGAAGCCAATTTGGGATAGACTTGTCATTTTGTGGTCATTAATAAAATTGTTAATGCGAATATTTATAGGCCATTCGATCAAGTTGGCAAATACAGTCGAATCTCGATAATTGTAACTCGAAGGGGCCCAAAAACTTGTTCGAATTAATGAAAACTAAATAAACCGAGGGCTCTTCATGCAGTGGCACATGTGCATTGAGCTAACACACGAGGGAGAAGTTTTAGAAGATTTACATTTATTCACAAATCACAGGACATCCGTCATTAATTGAAGTTTCCGGTGATGCGCATCTGCCCAGGTTTGCCTTGCAGCAAGTAAATTAATTCTGCACGCAGCTTGCTAAGCATGTCTACTTCGGCTTCAGCATTCTCCTGGCAAGAGAATTTGCGTGCAGAAATGTCCAGCGCCGACACTTCCTAAAGACGACAACAACGACTGCGTAGTCTCTCCGCTACACAGCGGCAGCATGGCCAGCACGTGACGAGAAAGGAGGAGCCTCTCCACGCGGAGAGAAGCAGATCGGCATTTGAGAGAAAACCAACACTCCACGGCAGCTTTTTTTTTTCCTTTTTTTCCCCTATCGTCACGTGCGTCGTTGAAAGGAGAAGGGTTACATGGCAGGGACGGGAAAGAAGAGGGAGACGTGGCAAGGGCGCATGACGCATGAGAGGCCGCCCTCCCCCTCCTCTCAAGGCGCAGAGCCGTGCTGCCACAAGGTGCAGAAGATAGTGCCTTTTTCCTTTCCTTCAACCACACATTCATTCAACCCAGCGACAGCTTTTTTTCCCTCCCTCTCTTCGCGTGTTGGATGGAGAAGGGTCTTTACGTGGCAGAGACAAAAAAGGGAGAAGCGTGACACGGGCGCATCGCAGAGTGGCATTTGAGAGAAAGCAAACATTTTACCGCAGCTTTTTCTTTCCTTTTCATTTCCTTCGTGCGATTCGTTGAGGTGTCGCAGGTGCCGCCGTGGGATTGGGCGGGATGCTGAGAGCATTTTCCGAGCACGGTATGTTCGAATTACCCGTCGCAAGTGCTTGCGCATTCGAATTACCGGGCGTTTTCGCCCATTGAAATACACATAGCTTTGACGGGACCTTATCATGAGTTCGAATTAACCAGAAGTTCGAATTAAGTGTGTTTGAATTAATGAGATTCGACTGTGTGAAGTTAGTGCGATGGACCTAATGTTGTCCAAAACATATCCCTTACCCGTAGTTTTAAGTAATGGTATCACTTTTGCAATCTTCCACATTGATGGGAGCAATGCCATTCTTACAGAGTAATTAAATACATGTAATAAATAATCTTGGCATCCCTTATTTAGCACTTTCAACAGAGCTGTCGTGACTCCGGCAGGGCCAGGAGTCGCTGACAGAAGTGCAGGTAACACCTTTGACAATTCAGACCCAGAAATTTCAGTGAATTATTCATAAATGCATGCATTTATTGAAGGAGGTAATAATTGTGAAGAAAAACCATGCTCTAACCTTTTGGCAATTACTTCCAAGTTTCTTATTTCTTGCAAAGCCAAATGAAAGAATCTGCATGTATAGGCCGTGGAATAAATTTCTTTTTGACGAACATATAGTGGATTTTTATCGTTCGATTTATGGTTTCTTCTGTTGTGCAGTCTTGTGCACGCTCCAAATTCGGATGGAGGGGTTCTGTTTCATTGAGTGGCACGCGATTGGCCTATTTAAGCCGTGACGAATGACATGACGCTCGAGGTATGTCTCATGAGCCAATGTGTCAAGTGTCTCTTTTTATTCGTTTTTCGGATGGAGGCAAAGGAACAGTTGGAGGGACCGTCCGAAATGAAAAGGATGGAGTGAAATGGCTGCGAGGAAGCATAGATTGGATTACAATGTAAGTGTTTCGCACCTTTTTAGTGTACGAACACTTTATAATGTGGCGTTTCCTTTCTCTGCCATGGTTTTTCGTCTTGCCTGCGCGGCTTCTGTAGCTGAGCAGAGATGACGAAGCAAGATGAATGATACATTTGAACAGTTTACTGAAAGAGTTCCAACAATACTTTCTTCAGTAGAAATAGACAGTGCATAGCTTGTGCGACGAACTTAACCCTATCATTAGATGCCAGAGAGCCAGTGGCCTGGAAATATACACCAATGTCAAAGAACAAATCGTCCAGACCATTCGACTCGACTGTCACTCAAGTTTGTGCATTGTTGATAGCGGCGGCAGCGTCGTGGGCCTCATGTCCTTACGCTGTGGCTCAGTACCTCCTCCGTTGTCGTAGCCACCCCGTCCGTCCACCTGTGTCCGTTCTCATGGAGAGACGGACTGATGGATAGACGGACGAACAGACGGAGGATTCACGGTTTACCGGTGAAATATTTTAAGGTTTCGCCCCACTCATCACCAATCACTTCGTGGATATGCTGTGAATTTTTTTTTCTGGTCAGGTCCTTCATGGTTAGGCGCGTCACTTAGCTCCTGTCACAGTCACCATCGGTCGGTGATGGTGCAGCCGTTCCCCAGCTTAATCTCTTTCGCCGCGAGCTGGGGATGCTCTTCCATGCACGCGAACACCATCGCGCATTGAGCCTCGAAAATGCAGAGAAGATGCCCGTTTTGGCTACCGGTAGAGGTGCCCTCCACCATGATTTCGCTTAACTGAGCCAACGGCTCCAAAAGTTGCGCCGCTAGAATTTAATAGTGGGGGAGACACGAGTAGAGTGATTGCTTGAAACAGGGTTGTACCTAGCACCACCACTAAACGTCCTGATAAATGGCCGCACCACCTAGCATCACTTCAAAACAATAACAGAGAAAATATGTTTTGATTGTGCCGTGTTCCCTATTCAATGTCTCAAAATTAGCACCAACACATTTTAGTAGTGAGCAATTATAGTTAAACATTCCTCAACACGTTAGAAACACTTCTCCACTTGCTATACGTTCCCCAAGCCGATGTCAAAATTGTGATGCAGGCTTCTATTTCCCTCATTTGCTGTTCACTTCCCTTTGTCCTTGCAACCAATGCGGACCGCCCACTTTTTGACGTAACGAACGTAACACCTCCTTCCAAATTTGGAACACATGCAAAATCGCACCACTGCTTTCGAAGCTGTTCATTCAAAAGTATACCTGCGCAGAACTGATAGTCTTTCCAATTCTTAGGGCACTAATTATACAGCAACTTTCTCCAGGCTGCCTTACAGCTCTATAATCCCTCGAACAATCATAAGTCCACCAAGGAGCAATAGAGTTCCCTCTAGCAGACGAAACCACAATTTCAGCTTTCTCGCAGCAATTTTTTGCACAGAACAGAATTCGAACTTCACTGTCATCTTCTTTTGTTTACGAGCCTTTATTAGACTACTTCTTTTTCTACAACCGTTTTGTGTTTCATGTATTTTACCAGATATTAGTATTCAGGTAACACTCATAAGGTAATGATTTTGCGGAAATTTTATGCATTTATGTTTTACATGACAGATACCATAATTATTGGTTTGAGTTTTATGTAGTGGGAAAATATAAGATTTATAATTCTCTTTTTAATATGAGTGCCCTGTTTTAGAGGCCCAAGCTGAGGTTGGACGCACCGATGTCAGCGGCAGCCAGTTGATAGGCCAGCTGAAAAAGCGAAACTTTTGTTCCTATTATAAGCAAATGCACTGCAATACTCGCTTGTAGAGTAACTGCGGGTCACTCGATTAATTTGTGGGGTTCAACGTCCCAAAACCACCATATGATTATGAGAGACGCCGTAGTGGAGGGCTCCAGAAATTTTGACCACCTAGGGTTCTTTAACGTGCACCCAAATCTGAGCACACGGGCCTACAACATTTCCGCCTCCATCGGAAATGCAGCCGCTGCAGCCGGGATTCGATCCCGCGACGTGCGGGTCAGCAGCCGAGTACCTTAGCCACTAGACCACCGCGGCGGGGCATGCGGGTCACTCACAGCTTCATTAAGGCCCATACTGTACATCAACAAAAACATGCCACTTTGAACTTGGTGTCTTTCCACTTAATGCGAGAGCAAGGGTGCAAATTGGCCGGCTATTCACCTCGAGCAGGCTGTTTCCTTCTGCATATAAGGTAAGTTCAGGGGCACGAAACATAATGAACAGTGACATCTTATTTGGTTTTGTTGTTTAGGAGGATGAAGCGCTTCCAAATCATCTTTTGCCCGTGTGTTTCAAGATGCTTTCGCATGAGTATCATTAGCAGCAATGCGGGTCGGCTGACTGCGATCATATCGAAGCAAACTTGGCCAAAGATGAAGTTACCATGCGCGAAAGCTAAACAGGATGTGATCATGAAAACAACGAATCGCCTTATTACGTGAAACACTATTAGGACAGCTGCGTCTGTAATACTTGACTCTGAAAGCTCGGGTGAGCATACTGGGCTTCCCAATAGCTGTGATAGTCGTACATAGAAAATGGTCACCATCACCTCTCACATTAGGAGCCGCTGTTCTTGTCTTAGAATTCTAGCCTTTGATCACTGAGGCACGGAGTGCCGAAAGTAAACAGTGAAGCTTTGGCGCTAACCATAATTTAAGAAACGATTGCGACCGCAAGCGATATGAACTCGCAACCTTGAAGTCCAACACTCATTGTAGGCCTTTCACACATTGGATACTTTTTGAAATGCAGCAGCTGCATAAAATGCGCATTTGGAACTGTAGCCAACTCTCAACAACACGATCATATAGGTGGTGATGCAGATGGCGCAAAACGCCGGCGCGACCTGAGAATCCCACAAGCCCCTGCCAAAGCACGTGACTTCCGTCACACTTTTCGCTCTGCTGCCCGGGCGTCTCCTGAGCTTTTCTTCTTCCGTGCACAGGGTGAATAGAAAATACAGACACGAATACTACTGCATACATATACGAATACTCACCGAAAAGCTTCTCCAAAGCTTCGTCGCTTAACTGTCTCACGCGGTTCAGCACTTGACAGTTGATTGCTTGGGCATCTTCTCGTGCCTGGGCAATGCAGGTTCCTGGGAGGACATCGTGAAACTGGTTGACAAGCACGTCCTTCCAGCAGCCTTCAAATTCTCCACAAGGATAAGGTGCCACGTATTGTGCAAGTGCCAATACCACCGAATAGATCATCTCAGCATCTCTCAGTGCCTCTTCACACATTCGGTTAAGCTGCTTGGTGCGAGCGTGCGTGGTGTACGTTGCATTGTGAAGCTCCAAGAACAATTCGCCCGACCAGCGGCACAGGTTTCGAGACTCTGATTCCAAGACCGAGAAGAAGGCATCTGGCGTGGACAAGGTAACCCTGCAAAAAAGAAAACAGCGCTTGCATTCTTGCCAGATTCGCCACAATAGCTCTCAAACAACTCCACCGTAAATTAACCTCAATAAACGATGACCAACCCGAGGATGTCCTCCAATGGGGCTGGCCTTTGAAGAATTGAAAAGTCACACAATGTCCCGCCGAAAAAAACCATGTGCGGAGGCGAAGCAGCGGGTACATGATTCGCTTGAGCGCTAGATGGTGCACTTTATTAAAAGCTTGCGGTGGCGCTAACGCTGACACTGGCGACGGCGTTGACACTAGTGCTCATCGTGGCATAGTGCAGGTGAGAATGATGTGCGCAGACTCCGTCATTTTACACCGCAGAACTACCGTGGCATTTCTAGCGGAGTATGCAACTGTTGCACCATTTGTAGTGCGCGCCACTCCATAGAGTGCAGGCATAGCCTCCAAGAGGACTGCCTCCGGCCATCCCAATCGCCACGCTCCCCAGCAAAACCAACGAATATTGCCTCGCGCGTCCGGCTACCGAGAGAGAGTGCATTCAGTGTGGATTCCGGCGGCGGTAGAAACCGCAGCAATAAGCAGAGTGCACCAGATTCTAGCATGCGCATAGTTTTTTTTGGGAGGTCGAAGCTCCTTAAGCCATGGGTCATGTGTTGGCGATGTATATAGTAGTATTAGTGGTGGTGGTAGTAGTGGTAGTAGTTGTAGTAGTAGTATAGTAGTCGTCGTAGTATTAGGTAGCCTCCAGATTAGTCTTTGGAATGTCCGCTGGATGGTGGCAGTTCTATATGATGAATATAGGATGAAAAGATGCGAGATGGCGGTACTTGGAGTGTTCACTAGATGGACGGAAGAATGGACGCACGAAGGAACGAACACAGAGACAGATGCACACATGCACAAACAGACGGATGCACGAACGGACGGACGAATTTAGCACTGACGAACGAGCACAGGGATTAACACACGGAGGGATGCACAGACGGTCGCAGGAATAGGCAGAAGCGCGGAGGGATTGATGGATGCTTCGCCTTGCTCATCATTAGAGGCCGGATTTTCAGACACTAATAAAATGTGTTTTAGGCGCCAAAGACAGGCAGGTAAAACACCATTTTGGGCCCTCTAGAGGCACAATAAATTTTCACAAAAATTGAAGATCCCAAAACAAAATATCATTTTTTTGCAAGAAGCAAAAAAATGATATTTAGGACAGCAGAAAGGTACCAACGATTGACCATAGGTATGCCTTTTCCGTGCGATTCACAGTATATGGTTTTTCGTTTCATTGTCTAGCATTGTGCATCAAGTGTCCACCATTCAATTAAGACTCTCATGGGTCTCTTTTTCGTTGTGGCTGGAAAGAACAGCGCAGGAGCAAATGAAATAACCAGACCACTGACACCCGAGAAGAGAGGGATGCTAGGTGTAATTGCGTAGGACCAATTTCTCCCCTATCGGTGAACACTTTACAAGGCTCCTCACTACGTTTGGCACTTTGAGCGGACAAGAGTAATGATGCACAGGGCCCTCGGGATTATTCCTGTTAAGATTTGCAAAATTACATGTCGCGAGAAAACACTCAACTTCTAATAAATGCCACTTGCCCTTCTCGTGCGCCTACGCCCCAAGATCTAGGGAGTGACGTACAGCAAAGATTGGTCCTGTTTTTACGTCACTCCTTTACGTTTACCTTGGTGGGCTCACATCACATACTGTACGCTCTTCATCAGAACTTTGGTAAATGCTAGTTGTATCTATAAAAACAGACGAAAAATGTTTCGTCTGCTGATTATATCCTGCATTTTAAACGGTACCTCATTAAGAGTGTTGTATGTGACTTTACTCTACTTGACATGTGCAATTTGTGTGTTCTGTTGTGTAGCACTATTGAGGAATACTTTGATTTGGGCTAGCTGCTTCATATCATTTTAAAAAGGAAGCGTAAAGACAAAGAAAAAAGAAAAACAGCACTCTTTGTTTCTATGTCTTTCTTTTCCTTGTGTTTTTGCACTGCCCTTTCAAAATCAGTATAATGAATGAATGCTGAGAAAAAAATAATAAAACGTGCAAATGGAATCTCAGCTCATTATTATTTTTATTTTTATTTTGCATAGCTTCGAGATGCTATTCACTAACCGACCCTCGTTTAGCGTCCACCTAAGTGGACCAGTCGCTATAGGGTACTCCGGTGCTGACCCGAATGCCATGGGTTCGATTGTGGCCCCGGCGGTCACATCCAGATGGGGGCGAAAAAGTAGATGCCCGTGTACTGTGCAATGTCAGTGCACGTTAAATAACACCATTTTGCGGTGTTTTTTAACAAAATTTGCGGAGACCTCTACTGCGGCGTCCCTTGTATGCATATTGTGTTTTTTTTTACATAAAACTACACATACTACCACTGTTACTACTACCGTATATACTCGCATAATGATCACACTTTTTTTTCTCAAAAAATTGACTCCAACTTCGTGATGCGATCATTACGCGGGGTAAATTTAACGTATTCGAGGTCTGCCTTTTCAATGTCAGGCAACTTGCCAAATTTGGGTCCGCAGAAAGCCTGTCGCGTGCTGAAAGCCGTATGCTTGTCGCGCTGTTTTTTCCAATATCGGATTAAAATTTTGTCGACGCTGAAATGTCTGCCGGCAGCGCGGTTGCCGTGCTCTAGCGCGTAGTCAAGTGTCTTCAGCTTAAACGTGGCAGTAATGCTCGCATATCGCCCCATGGTGAAACGGCGCTTCAACAGACGATCACAAAGCACACCAAAAAAAAAAATGTGGTGTCGGGAAAAAAAAACATTGCTGCTGGATGAACACCGGTCGACGAGCAGGCGGCCGCCCCTGTAACAGTGCAGCATGTCAAAACAAACATGGTGGCTGACAGAGCGAAGCGACCGCATTTTCTCTTCTTTTCGTCAGTTATGGAGATTGTGAGTACGTCACGCGCGTCAGAACAGCTTCTTCTATCTGCATAAAGAATGCTTTCATTTAAATCAGTAAATTTACAGCATTAGCATAGTGTTGCCTGCTTTCAGACCACAGAAACAATGATGGGTGCGTTCAGCTGCCACAGACATAAAAACACAAGGCGGGCATTCAGTGAAAACTGCGGCATTTGCACTTACTGCAATCCTAAATGGCACGTTTCCGCCAACGGTGGACAAAAAGTAAGAATATGTTTGAAGCTTTATTCGACAGATAATAAAGGCGATGATCATCGGCTAGACTTGGCACATGACATACCGATGCAGCAAGTTCGGGGTGCGATCATTACGCGGGGAAAAAAAATCGAATATAGACGACAAAATTTAGGGGTGTGATAATTACGCGAGTGCCATCATTACACGAGTAAATACCGTACTATATACAACAACAACAACAACAAAAACAACTAATACTACTACTACTACTATTACTACTACTACTACCCATTCCACTTGTGTTCGTCTTCTCGCCATTCGTGCATTGCGCCTTCGTCAACTTTGACAACGCTTAGCTTGTGTTTGGTGCGTCGTCTCTGACCGCAGTTTCAGCGGAGTGACGTGCTGTATCGCAGTCACTATACATGATCCTTGCCAGCCTCTCCTAAAGTACACGCATTGACTGATCCTCCCACAAAAACTGGTAATACACAAAGAACAATGCCTAAATGACACAACATCGATGGCGCACGTGCACAAGTAGGCTGGGGCGCGTCAGGCGTGCGTGACCTTGCTGACGCATGTTGTTCTTGGTGTGTATGCATCATATAATTCTCCAGCCCTGATACCGAAGAAAACAGGGAAGGAATAAGGCTCACGATGGCTACATGAGACGAGAGGCAAGAGATTCAAGCTTGCTCACTTTGCATCACGCTTTGGTGGCTCGGAGCAAATGAAAAATCACCATGGTAGAATATTTTTTATAGGTCACGCCAGAATTTCTGATGTCCAAATACAACTTATTATGTCACCTAGAGAGAGACGCTTAAAAAGTAAATTACAAACAAAACAAAAGCCGCGTGCAAATCACATTTTTCACCTGAAGGCACTGCAGCAGATGGGTTACAATGTCAAAGAAAACACGCCTTCATTGACACAACACACTTTGTTCTCTTTATAAGAAATTCATTCTGTCATGAAACTAACAATAACCGAATTATTGGAAAAATTCTATCTGATACGACATTCTAAAATCTTGATTACCATTGCGCAAAAAGGACTGTTTAGGTACATTAACTTTCGAATGCGAGTTTCGCATGAAATCTTTGACATTGGAGTTTTAATTGCAGTTTATTTCGATGTGATGATAGTAATTTCCATCCTAGTTAATTTTTATTTTATTACAACTGTCATTTGTGAGAAATGGCTTACGACAAACCTTGACGCACTGTTCTGTAGTTTTTCATGTTTGTCACTTAAAGACATATGACAAAGGATCTCAAACGGAACAAGCACATTCAAGCATACTGTGAATGCATGCTAAATACACCGTTGATTGTAAACATGCAGGTGCCTGTCTCATGCTTCGCTGTATAAAGTATAACCATTTGGCGACCTTTGCCACCACTGAATCAACAAGAGCATTCCATGAGTGGTTCTCCATGGTTTTTCATTTGTTCACCTGCTACCCGCAGCTGCCCAGAAATACCTGCTCTTCCTTTCCCATCACAACACCCAGGTTTTCAGGGGTGTTCTTCAGTTCCTTCAGGGCACTGAACAGCAACTTGTAGAAAGTGATAGCCACCCACTCCGTAGACGTCACTTTTATTTTCTTACCCAATCTTTAATTCTTTTTCCTCCTTCCCCTGCAGACGCTGAGACATTCTTCCACTTTGGGCTGCAGAAATAGCATTTTTTGCACTCCTCATGCTCCTCCTCCAATCGCTCGCAGCATGTCAGCTTTGTCTCTGTTGAACCTTATAGTGTTTGAAAATATCAATGTTGCCTTTTTTATATGATTAATGGTTTCACACCACGCTTGAAAACAAAATTTAGGCTTGAATAGTGCTCATATATATGCTCATTTGAAAAATAGGCATTTATAGGCACTTATAGCCATTTAGGCAAAAACGCCCAAAATAGGCATTTATATGCACCATAAAATCACCATAAAAGCCCTTTTTAACCTTTAATTCATACTCGTATATCAAAATGGCACAATAGGAACACAAGGAACAAAATAGGCATTTGCCTATAATCCGGTCTTTACTCATCATCATTTTCTCTATGAATATCCTGTGACTTTTTTTTTCGCGTACGAGCAATCACTCCTAGAATATTCTGGCTGCACTAAGAGCAAGTATTTCTTTCTCTTACTGCATTTCTTTTGGTCCCATTTACAAAGAAAAGCGTGGCAATTGCTGAATTTTCTCAGTAGAAGTAATTCAAATTGGTATGGATTCGTTTGTGGCCGTATTACATTTTTCATTACAGTAGGTTTTATCTAGGGGCTAAATACATCAGTTGAGCATTTATTAGAGCATACCAGATTTTCTTCTTTCTCGAGATGTGTACGGGTGAAAACTGCGCTGATTATTGTCCATGAACCATATTGCCTTCTCATTGTGACACATTGTTTTCCCATTTTATCGCCATACAAATGTTTATGATGTGGTGAACTGCAGCACAGTTACACTCCAAATAAATGAGTGCCCTGGTCTTTATACTGAAGCAAGGTGATAAGTATTTTGACGAAATCATGTGGAAAGCTTCGATTGGCTGACCTACATTTACCCCCATCCCCATGTCTTTAGCGGAGAAAGTGCCTGAGTTATTATCGTCTCCTTTTTTGTCATCTGTATTTTCATTATGTTTTGGTAGCACAATGGCAATATCGGTATTGGGTATATTTATTGCACTCTCGAGTGCATCCAAATGAAAAGGTCGTACATGTGGCAGATTGGCGTCTTTCTGAATTAAACTAAGTATTCGTCCAGTTAGACTACTGAAGAATAAAAAGTGACTTGTCACTTATATGTAACGTGCAGTGTTTCATTCAGATACACCAAACTTAACGCACGCACGGTGTTCTTCTTCAACAAGCAAAAGATATCGACGTTTGTTCTTACATCCCCAAAATAATTACTGAACAACCTAAAACTAACAGTGCGAATGAGCGACCATACGCACTATGACCATGGCACCACAGTCATTACAGATTAGCCTGTCTGCAAGAATTCTGGAAACACTGTTACAATGAAAGGAACACTAGATTTAAGAAGAAAAAAAGGAACCCATTTAATTAATCGAGTGTAACCCGTAAGTGTAGAACCCAACACTCTTCTGGCTTTGCTTGCAGATCAGACAGTCATTTTTTTTGTTCCTTGCCAGTGTTTCCCCCTCCCCCCTAATATACAGCCTGCAAAATTCGAAGTCTAGTAAGTTTCGAGCACATGTGAACCTCTTGCCGAGGCATCGCAATTATGAATGTGACACGAATCTACAGCAAAAAAAAAAATGCCCATTTGAGAATCTATATCTCCCAGCATTTCATTGACTTTCGTACACCTTGACCCGACATTTCCGAATGAAGGTGAGGGGATATAAAGGCCACAGTTTGGCGAAAAGGGCAAAGCAACAATGCAATAGCAACATATTCGAGTGTTTTATGAAGCAAGGGTATTTTAGGTGCAATATTAATTGTATAAAACAAGTACTTGCTAAGTAACCAAGTTTCCTGCGGCACGGCCATCGCGACAAATTGCAATGT
The DNA here is from genome assembly GCF_043290135.1 of Rhipicephalus microplus. Taxonomy (NCBI): domain Eukaryota; kingdom Metazoa; phylum Arthropoda; class Arachnida; order Ixodida; family Ixodidae; genus Rhipicephalus; species Rhipicephalus microplus. The sequence continues at coordinate 213,825,639 of NC_134703.1, forward strand.
TATGCGAAGTGAGGCTGGCAGTCAACTCATTTAGATAAGATCTCACGTAATTCTACTCGAAAATGGAGGAGCGCGTCTTGCGGCGTCTACAAGCAAACAGGCTGCTCTGTCCAGCCATACTCAAATAATATGACCCAAAAATAAAAGGGCTGTGCCAGTACTGTAGTGAAGTGGCCAACACTTACCATATGGTCTGGGCCTGCCAAAAGAAGTCAAAATTAACCTCCATCTCCAACCCCACCAAAGAGGACTGGGAGATGACCCTACTCAACAGCTCTATTGAGGAAGGGACGAGTCGCCGTCCCCATGGCGAAACCCAACGTCGGCCGTATTTTTCTTCAAACATACCCAAACTGAGTCCACTCGTCCTACCTAGACCCCATTACCCGACACAAATTCCTCCAGTAACATGTAAGTGCGAAATGAAGGACTGCCTCACAATGGACATTGTAAACCTTGGTGAGTACTCATCCTTGGCATCTTCTGGAAGGTATTTTAAATTTTTCACTCCTTACACCGGCGCCGCATACAATTTCCGACATCCTCCGTCCCGACGAATTGACTTAGCTTCCCTTAAGTTCTTGAGCTGGCTGTATCACCCTCCTACAAATTTGACATCCTCCGCGTCTTCATAGTTACGCATGATGCTGAGGAACACTAACCTACAGAGACTACGAGTGTCTGTACGAGTTTAAAGTCACTGCTTGTGGGATCATCCGGGCATCTCCTTGAACTTGATTTTCCATCAATGCTTTTGACGCTTGTTCCAGATTCGTGTCTTTGAGCGTGTTGACATTGCTGAGCTTGCGCTGTCTCTGAGGGGTCTTCCTTGAAATGAAAATTCGCAATGAAGGCTGTTACAAGAATATGTTAGGCAGCCTTTCCGGGGGAATCTTCTTTTTGGATTTCTGTTCTTGGCTGCATTTACCTTGTGAGAACTTGCCCTTTTCCTCCACCTCGGCTTGGGTTTCATCGTTCGCTGCTGTGGTTCTGTCTTGGCATTGGACATCTGCAGTGATGCAGCCCGTACGATCCCCTTTTTTCTCTTCCTTGGTGTCTGCAGTTCTCTCGAAGAGCAACATTCGTGAGCTTTACAGGCAGTAGGCTTCTGTGCCCTAACACCCTTTTCATTTTTTCTCCTATTTATTTGCACTTGTTGCTGTGGGAGCGATTTAATTCCTCCAGTAACATGTAAGTATGAAATGGAGGACTGCCTCACAATGGACATTGTAGACCTTGGTGAGTACTTATCCTTGGCATTTTCTGGAAGGTATCCTGAATTTTTAAAGGCATCGCGCCATTCAATCGCAGTAGTTTCTTCGCCCACACACACCCGAGTAGCCGCTCTTTTACTAAGTCGATGGGCATTGGACATTGATGAGGACTCTGAAGGCATCGAATAGGTCTCTAGAAGCTCGAATTGTTCTTCGCTGGTAGTCTTTCGTGTTGTACAGTATAGACCGCTTACAACGTAAGTCGCGAATATCGGCACTATACGCAGTACCGCACTATAACCTGTGGTGTACACGTATCCCGAAGGAGTACGGCCACCAGCGTGGGTCCGGTCTTAGCGAGCCGCAGGGCACGCGTTGACCGTCGCTGTGGCGAGAACACGATACTGCTCAAAGTCGCAACACTTTATTGTGGCAACACTAAACGCAGTACAGCCCGTTGCAAAGGCGCGGCGGGAAAGCAAATAGGCTCATCCACGCCACGGGCATAAAAGTGCTACACAGGGTGCCACGAGCACGTCTCCGCGGTAAAGGTAATCCACGGAGAAACCGGGGCCAAAGCCCGGTTGCTCGAGCGAGGGCAAAGGTGCTCGCGTTGGCTTTGGAGGGAGACGGGTCGGCGTAGCTAGGCCACGCACTAGGACACCGTACCGCCCTTCGGCGGAGCGTATGCAGTGGGGCAACAAAAGGTGAGCGTTCGCCTCGGGGGCGAGGCGCCGTCAGCGAAGTCCGACGAACCCCCGAGCGACGGGAGTCAACGGACGGAAAATATTACATGGCTCACCGTCTGCAGTCCCGGAGAGTATCTGACTGCCAGCACCCGACACAGCGCTCGAAAACCTCTCGGAAGACACTGCGCGCGGCACCACAGTCAACATCTGCTACCCGGTGAAGGGGTTAAACGTCACTCCGCTCTCCCAGCCCGGCAGACAGCAAAGGAGGGCAGACATGTCGGGACATGAGAACGGCAGAAAAAACGGCAAAGCCAGCGCAAAGGCAGCGGGCTAGCCTCAATTCCCACAAACCAAAACAACCCTTTTCAAGGGCCGCACTTGCGCAAAACGTGTCGAACATGCAGCTTCGCGTGTCTGAAAATCGAAATGGGTGATGCGTGCTTGCTAACCTTTAAGTTTCTGAATGTTAAAAGAATTTAACATTGAAAGACACACAAGGCCAATGAAATGAAGGTGAAAAGGTGGGGGGGTCTAACAAATGAAAGCACCATCGCGGAAATTCGCCGACTACTAGACCACCTTGATTATATGCATTACATAGAAACTCTGTCGAATCACGTCCAGAATTTGACGCGTTGAAAGACGGTAATCATTCGATTTCATCGGCGCACGTACGCCCTATTTAAGACATTGCAATAGAATCGCGAACCACTATTTTAGCGCTACAGGTGACACCCTTCTTTTCATTAGCGATATATGTATCTCTTCCAGTCAAGTGCGGCCACCGCAAAGAGTTTCATTGATTCGGTCGCAACTTAGATTCACACGACCGCGACCAATCGAAGCGCAACCAACGTGTATTAGGCCTTAATTGCCGTTTGGTATGCTGTCATGGAGAGTTTGTCGAGAACATGAAGATTTTGTGTCAAAAAGATCCCACTAGCAGTGAACTAAAAACAGCTTGCATGATACGAAGTTCACGTGTGTGGCCGGCAGATCAGCAACGACGACAACTTGCCAAGCTTACGTACGTCATCGCACTGGCAGCAAAAGTGAAAGCTCGCGTCCTAAAACCATAAAAGGTTTTCAATTTACGGACAAGGAAGCAAACACGATATTTGTTGCTAGCTTGATAACAATGATGTCTTTCTTGACAGGGAACTTTTGGGCACAAGCAGTTGATAATGATGGAATCGTACGTGCCACGTTGAGTGGAACACGGCCGAAGCCACGCTAGAGACGTAGTACGCTGTAGTCGCAGCGGTTGGTGCAAAGGCTTATCGGTCCCCAAGGCAACAATTCTCCTTTTTTATTCGTCGAGCCCGTGCAGTGTCCGCAGACTTTTTTTCATTTTCTTTTTCTTCCAACCGCCCTTCGTTCGTTCCGTCAGTGTCCCCTCCTCCTTCGCAACAACATCGTCGTTCGCTCCCAAGCGGTGCACCCAGCACACCTCCTTTCAGACACCCACTCGCTACCGCATTTATCACAAAGAATTTACAGCAAGTGCGTTATAACCGGTCTTTCATCTTGGGGGACTGTACAATAAGTGGTATACGCATACATGGAGTTTTATGGGAGGGTGAACAGGAGTAGAAAAAGACCGCATTGTAAGTGATTCTGCACTATAAGCTGTTAAATTATAATTGGTCTACACAGTATTTTCTGTAATGAGAACATTTGTTTATCTGCTTTCAACACATTCTTCTATCTGTCAGGGGTTGAGCCGTTAACCTTCTGTGTGAGAATATCGCAATTGATAAAGCATTGGCTAGATTGTTGCGCACAAGTGAAGAGAGCACTTCCGCTTGCACTTTTGTTCTGATGCTTTGGTTTATGCTCAGAAGGGTTGCCGATCGGGGGAGTTGGTCATCCATAAACGTAGCGTGTATTAGCGCAGTACATGAAAGAAAGGCACACGACACAGACGTAGAGACTATTTATTTCATGCCAATCACACCCATTTTATACATCCGCAACAAAGCACAACTCATCTTGCACGTGTTCTTAAACTAAGGAACGTCATTTCCTTTTCTGACAAGGAAATCGATGATGAGCTTACACACAAACGGTTTCATTCTTCTATAGCCTCGGCTTCTTTTATCTCCCGTGTGAGCCGATCTCTAGAAGGATCGATAACTATGCAACTAAACAGATCAGGGGAGCACCCACAGCCTTTGCAGTGTGCCGCCAGGAATCCTCCCGCCATAAGCTTATTTCTCACGTTATAGCAGTGCTCGTGTAATCTGTCATTCAGACAGCGTTTTGTTTGCCCAATATGATAATGGAAACTTGTAGATGACACAGGATACACAATCAACGAATCTAACGTGGTGTTTCTTATCACAAGCTGGGGGAGCAACATTTCTTGGACAAGTGGGCTTGCAAAGCTCCCCTAATTTCTTGGGCGCTGAAAAACAACACGTACATTAGCCCTCCGGGTCACATTCTTTAAGTTGTGAGAAATTTTTTGCGTGTAACAGATTACACCTACTCTGCAACCCGAGTACTTCAAAGCTTCACGCCTGTTTTCTTTTCGAGACTCTTGGAGAATGCGTTCCGCTACAGAAACCTGTAACAGAATTGGGTAGCCTGCTTCGGTTAGACACTTGCTTTGGGTCTCGAAACAGCTCCTGAGAGTGCTTGGATCATGTGCACGGCGTTTTACAGCAACGTCTGCATCGTCGCACTGGCTTCTTAAAAAGCCGTTGGTGCGTTAGCGGTGCGGTCAAACGAAGGTGAGCAGTCACCCAGCTTGATCAGTGGGGCGGTTTCAACTGGACCACCGCCCTGTGCGCCACTCCCAGAGAAAAAAGGGCTCTTTGTGGAATTGGCCTGTTGTCGAACATAATGCCCACTTGGTGCGGCTACCGTCGACAATTCAGGTGACTGCGCAGCAAGCGTTTGAAGTGTCAGTGGCCTGGCTGACGGCGGGCAAAAGTCGGCATTGGCCAAAGCCTGCGCCCCGTCAATTCTGCAGGGAATCGATGGCGAGCACTGTGTAGACGAACTGCCATGCATGCCGAAGGGCGCAGTAGCAGTTGGAGGCGCTTGTGCGTACCGTTCGGGTAGGGCAAGAGGCCCATTCCGAAACGACGCACCATCTCCAAAGGGAGCAGAGAGGCGCCTTGTGTATGCACCGCAATAGGTGGTGGCGACACGAACGGGTGCCAAAGAGTTCCCGTCAATAGAGGCAATGGCCTCCTTGCGCAACGCGGCATCCGCTAACAAGGACAGCGGACAAAAATCCAGCGAAGCAGACATGTTGCGACGAGCCTGAATTGCACAAGCGAACTGACTCGCTAAGAGCAGTCAGCTTAGAGCTTTTGATACCGCAATGGGTGCCAGTGTAGTGTATACATATCCCAAAGGAGTACGGCCACTAGCGTGGGTCCGGTCTTAGCGAGCCGAGGGCACGCATTAACCATCCTCGTGATGATAACACGATACTGCTCAAGGTCGCAACACTTTATTGTCTGTAGCAACACCAAAACGCAATACAGACCGTTGCAAAGGCGCGGCGAGAAAGCAAATGGCCTTATCCACGCCACAGGCGAGAAGCACTACACAGGGGTGCCGCGAGCACATCTCCGTGGTAAAAGTGATTAACGGAGGCACCGGTTGCTTGAGCGAGGGTCCGGTTGCTTGAGCGAGGGCAAAGGCGCTCGTGTTAGCGTCCGAGAGATACGGGTCGGCGCAGTTTTACCACGCAGTAGGACACCGTACGACTTAGCATAGGCAAAGAGGCAACAAAAAGGTGAGCGTTTGTCTTGAGCACGAGGCGCCGTTGGCGAAGTCCGACGAGCTCCAAACAATGGGAGTTGACAGACGAAAAAGAGATTGCGTGCTCACCCTCAGCTGTCCCGGAGAAATCTGACTCACTCCCAGCGTGCGCATACGACACGTCCCGAGAGGCCCTGTGCGCGGTGCCACAGTCGAAATCCGCTACAGGATAAGAGGGGTTAAGCGTCACTCCTTGCTCTCCCAGCGTGGCAGACAGCGGAGTAGGGGACATGAGAACGACAGAAATAGGCCAGAAAGCCCACGCAACGGTGGCGGGCTAGCCTTCGTTCCCACAGCATGAATGACGGCAGCGACCACAGCGATGGCAAAAACCAGCCAACACTGTCCATATAGTTGCTCTCGCAATAAAAGCGCAAAACCATTTTTTCCCTACCACATACAAGCTATGACAACAGCGCGGCAGCCTTTTCGATCCTCCTTGGGAAGGTCGTAGAGCAGAAAAAAGAGCAGGCCACGCCCACCACCGGAAACATGCTTTCTCTGTGCGATTGTGACGACCGGAAACAGACATACTGCGCGCTCACCATCTCGGAGACCATGGTAGGCGATTTCTAAAGAAGAGAGGTGGGGGAGAGCAGTGAAAAGTTAGAGCTTTTGATACTGCGCTGGGAGCCAGTGTAGTGTATACGTATACCGAAAGAGTTCGGCCAAGAGCGTGGGTCCGTTCTTAGCGAGCCACAGGGCACGCATTAACCATCGCCATGGTGAGAACACGATACTGCTCAAGGTAGCAACACTTTATTGTCTGTGGCAACACCAAAACACAGTACAGCCCGTTGGGAAGTAGAGAGAGGGCTGGCCCACGACGCGACATACACGACACCTTGCCTTGCGAGACGGGTGCTGTGCATAAGATACCCCTTTCCTGCAGGGGGTGCTACACAAGACAAACGATGCGCTGTCTTAATGACAGATTGCAAGAGCACTGTTCGGCAGTTGACGCGTAGGCAGCGGAGCATTATTGGGCAGATCATGGCCGCAAGTGTAGTTGTACACCTGAATTCGCCCCTACTAGTGTGCTTAGAAAACGCGAGGATCACACAACGTGAGAAATTATAGAAGCATTTGCTATCAGCATTAATGAAAGAAAATGTGTCAGGGTGGCATCGGTTGCCTTCCTGAGTAAGGACATTGAGCATGCGCATGCAGGGTGGTCACACGTGACGTTAATGATATAAGAGGGCACCTTCGAGTGCGACTGCGCGCATGCGCTCGTCCGACGGTTCTGGGTTTTCCAATAAAAAAAAAGCAGTTCGAATAAAAAAATGTCAAGTGCCCGTCTTATTTATGTGTTCCTCTGTGTCTCCATGTTATTCCTTTTTCATACTACAAATATGCGTGCAAGTGACACAAATTAACTAGCCCACATCACCACCTTGAGTGCTGGAACTACTGCTGGGTAGCAAGTGACATCTGTGTCCTGTTTAACCGCTGCAGGCTTGCGCGTCCACAATACGCAGACAGGACAGGCGCACGAGCGAATCAGTCGGTGTGTATCAGAGGCTTTCAGCAGGTCATTTTTCGCAGGTCCTGAACTGCCCCTTCTTTTTCTTAGACTGCTTAGGCAATGATTGGAGCCACAGCAAGGAAAGATATCTCACTTCGGGAGCCCGCAAACGTCCTGCAGCCTCAACTGACGCCGCAGCATGGCCTCTGTGGGACCACCTCCTCCATCCCCATGGCCGAAGAGAAGAATGCTGTGCGACACCCGCCCTTTGTCCTCCAAGTTTGTCACTGTTTTCACCACCTGCAAGAGTAGCGACACTGTCAAACCACGAATGAGCCGGCAACTGTTGCCTCTTCACAAGCTCAGTGTGCAATTTTTGTTCTTTCGTTGTCATAGTGGTCAAGTACACGTATTACATGTATATACGCATTACGTATATATATATATATATATATATATAATGTCTTGGTAATAAAATGAAAATAAGTATCAGCACAGTAAAAAGCGAAACAACTCCGAATCGAACAGCGCGAGTTCGTCTTTGTCTTTCTTTTGCCAAATCCTTCACCACACACAAGTAATGATGAAACTAGCCACGCAACAGCCAGATGTCCACTACATGCCAGTGCCATTACTCCCCCTCTCCAAAAGCATCAACTCGATGCTTTCAGATGTTTGAAGGCAAGAGCAAGTCTTCAGCGTGAGTAATACGAGTTCATCCTGGCCATGTAGATGATGTCCAGTTGTGCACAACGGCAGGAGGACCACGCGCGGGGCTCTGCAATGACTTTGTAGTTGAGATCGTGAGGCTCTGAAGAACTTGGTAAGGGCCGAAATAACAACGCAAGAGCTTGCCTGGGTGACCGCGTTGACGTACGAGGCTCCAGGTTCATACTTTTTCTCCGGGGTGATTGGGACTTCTCAGTGGCTAAGGTTCTACCTGGGAGCATCGTATTATTGCTGAGAGCGATTGCACAAGCAAGCTAGTCGTCAAGCTTCTTTGACGTGTTGCGCATACTGGTGAGCATTTTTGCTAGTGTTCGTAATGGTGCGAGATAAAAGCACGGTGTCTAACATTGAAGCAACTTCGCGGCCGTGAAGCAGACGGAAAGGTGTAAATCCTGTACTTTCTAACAGAGCGATGTTATATGCGAACCTTACGAAAGGAAGGACACTGTCCCAGTTGCTATGGTTCTTGTCCACATACGTGAATATCATGTCTGTGATGGTCTTATTGAGCTGTTCTGTTAAGCCGTAAGCTTGCAGATGGTAAACTGTCATCCGGTGATGTGCGCTACCACTGAGTGTCATCCCTTCTTCCAGCAGTTGGGAAGTGAAGGCAGTGCCTCTGTCGGTAAGAACCGCGGCTGGTGCACCATAGTGAAGGACGACATCATGAATGAAGTCCTCGACATAACTTGCTGTATGTACTGCGTTAGAGTGCTCGTGTTTCACAGTAACGAGTTAAATAGTTCGTCACAACTATTATCCAGCGATTACCTGCTAAAGATTTTGGAAATGAACCTAGCAGGTCATGCCAACTAGTTGAGACGGTGCTCAAGCACCATCGGGGAGCCACGCCGAGCACTGTTGAGGTGGCTCGCTAGGGTGTAAAAAACCAGCATGTTTCATGGGCGGAATCTTGCGAGGCTGGCAGTCTCGGCAGGTTTTCACGTCGTGCTTGACAATAGGGACAGTTCAGGCCAGCAGTAAGTACTTGGGGCCGATACAAGCCAGAGCACGCATCAACCCTAAATGCCCGGAAGATGGTTAGTCATGACACGCCTCCAGGATGTCGTCTCGCATCACAGAAGGTACGACCAGTAGAGTGGCTCGAGTGTTGGGATCAAAGCTCTGCTTGAACAGGATGCTGTCATGGAGAAAAAAATAATGAAATCGTGTGCCTGAATGTTCGCAGTAGCTGTTCAAGCTTGTCCTCAAGATAATTGATGAGTAGGCGAAGTTCTATGTCATCACACTGTTTCTGAGCCAAATCGAAGGCTGTGACAGCCATGAAAAAACTTTTGTCATCAGATTGGTCAGAAGGAATCAACTCAACTGGGGCGCGTGATAGGACGTCAGCAAAGGTGTGCTTGTGTCCCAACTTGTGAACCACCGTAACGTCAAATTCTTGTAAATGCAGACTCCATTGGGTGGAAGGCCTGAGAGAAGTTTGAGGCTTGCAAGCCAGCACAAAAAATAGTGGTCGGTGACAACTTTGAACAGTCGTCCATACAAATACGGTTAGAACTAGGCATGGCATACACAACACCTAGGCAGTCCTTCACTGTGTTGGAATAGTTGGCTTCAGCCGAAGATAACGTACAACTATAGTAGGCGATTGTCGCTCGATACCTTCATGCCAATGCACAAGCACGGCTCTGAAACCGACATTACTCGGATCTGTGTGCACTTCTGTGTCAACATTTTCGTTGAAATGACCTAAGATTGGAGGAGTCTCGAGGTGGTGTCGTAGCTCGCAAAAAAGTTCATGTTCTGCTCCCACAAAAGCAACGTTGTCTTTTGTGAGTTGGTGTAAGGGTTCACTATTTTCGAAAAGTTCAGGACGAAGTGACGATAGTACACACAAAGGCCCAGAAAACAGCGTACGTCATGTTAGTTCATTGGGAGTCCTGCAGCTTGGGCGTCCTTCTTGTCTCTGTGTCATCGTTTTGTTCTCGCGCTATAACTATCGTCAAGTTCATTGGGATTGGGAAGGCAGCGAGAGCCAGCGTTTTCTTGGGGTCTGAGTGAATTCCACCACTGCTGGCGACGTAGCAGAGAAACTTGAGCTCCTCGTAGTCCAAGTGGCATTTTTTGAACTTGAGTGATAGGCAAGCTGTTTCGAGCGCCTCAAGTACTGCACGAAGACGCTGAAAAAATGACGTGATCTAAAAAGACAAGACACGATTGCCACTTGAGACCTCACAAAGCTGTGTCCATTATTCATAGAAAAGCAGCGGGAGCAGAACACAGTTAGAAAAAAAGCACCTTAAATTCAAAAGCCCATCAGAAAGACTGTTTTTTCCCGGTCAGGCTCGTTGACCTCAATTTGCCAATAACCACTGCGTAGATCCATGGATGAAAGATACCGGGTGTTTCGAAGGTGATCAAGTGAGTCGTCTGTGCGAAGTAGCCGATAGACATCTTTCTCTGTCGCATTGTTCAGTTTGCGATAATCAAAACAGAAGCTCAATGTGCCATCTTTCTTTTCAACCAACACAATCCATGATCCCATGGGCTTGTAAATGATTGATGTTCTCAGCAAGCATTTGTTGCACTTGGTCGAGAACGGCGTCTTGTTCTCTGCGGGAAGCATGATAAGCATGTCGTCCAATTGGCCTTCGTTGGGCTCTGCGATGATTCTACTCTTTGCAATGTGCATCTGTTTGATTTCATACTGTAAAGGTGCTGACACCCTCTGTAAAGTTGTTTGCACTGCGTGGCGCATGTGTCTCGCACAAAAGCCGTGTTTGGGGTTACAACTATTGTCACTACAACTATTGTCAACGTGTCATGGCGAAGAATGTTTGTCAGTTCGGCAGTACCTAGTATGCATTTGTTCAAGTTCAATTAAACATATGGTTTGTCGCTTAATTACTATTGTGGATTTTTATTTTTATTGTAACAACAGCCGTTTCTATATCTCAAAAATTTATTTTCACAATGACACAACTCGATAACAATCATTGCTGTGCACAATATTTAGGCGCTATATATTGGTCTTTCCCATGTGTACCTTGTACGTATTGAGTGGGCCCTGCAAAACAAGCAGACACTTTTGTATATGTCACATTGACAAAATTTACCAAATGTACCATTGTAACTACCATTGACAAACCTTACCTTATGGCACAGCAACCTGCCTAACGAAAATACAAAATTTACCAGCAGCAGGTGATTGTTTACATACAAACTACAGGCTTCTGATATTAAAGGCTGGAAGATGATATGTCGAAGGAACTTATGGTATTCACTGTTTTGTACTTCCCTCACTTTTTTTCTCTTCATGTGCTGCTAGCTGCCCCCCAAGGCGCGGGTACAAGAGAAAGCAGTAGCTTAGGCAAGTTGTTCGGGAACCTCGGCACAGTAATGATTGAGCAACTGTCTCATTTTCCAATCCATAATTATTTCCCCTTTCTTAGCAAATTTATGCAGAATAATCTAATCAATTCCGAAATGTGTATTTTTTGTACGAGTTTATTGTAGCCGACGCGCAGGCGGGAGCCCAGTTCATAAACAAGCCGGATAAGAAATAATGTTTTTTTCTATTATTCCATATGCATATTCGCTGTCTCAAGAATGAATGTGTATGTGTATATGTCTCATAGTGATGCTTGTTACTTCCTAATCTGAAGGACAAAAGCTGCATGAAAAAGCAGTTTTTTTTGTATAGTCTCTTTTTTGTTTTTTAATGTGTTGTGATATGACAACCCAGACTAAGGGATGCGAATCTTGATGCTGTAATTGCGAGAATTTCTGGTTACCGTCTGTATATTAATCACACAAACCTTTTGTAGGTGACCAATGTCAAGAAAAAGGAGTTGCTGACAAGCGCGTGGGTGCCTGCCGCAAACTTTCCATTCAAGGCAACAGGAACAAGAAATTGAAGCTTCAGTACCGGTGGCTGCAGCGACGAAACAGGCTAGTTTATTCCAAGAAGGAGAACAACACCTTTTGTAAAATATTGTGTCCTTTTCGCTCCATGTGGGGCCGGTGTAGGAGGCCTGCCCTCAGACAAACTTGTGATGTCAAAGTTTGACAACTGGAAGAATGCGATAGAGGCTTTTAACGAGCATGAGAAAAAGTCGTTTCACAGAAACAGCGTCCTTGATGCAGACAATTTTCTAGCAGTTTTAGATGGCAAGAAGAACCCTATTGACCATAATCTTGACCACCGGCTAAGAGAGCAAATAGCCAAGAATAGAAAAAACTTTACCCCTGTTATTACAACGGTAGTCTTCTGCAGAAAACAGAGAGTTGCTCTTCAAAGCGATAGATATAGAGGGCGAATAGATTTGTTGAGTGAGCCTGCAGAGAATGAAAGGCATTTCAAGGCCTTGCTTAGGTTGTGTGCCTGCAAGGGATTGATTCTCTAAAAAGTCACCTCAAAGAATGTGGTGCTAATGCAACTTACACTATAGTTGGAGAACTCAAAATGAGATTATCTCAGCATGCAATTAGATTAAACTGTGAAAGCTAGTTTCTAAAATCAATACTGCTAAATGCTTCGCAGTATTGGCTGATAAAACAGCCAATATAGCATGCGTTGAGCAGCTTTCAATATGTGCATGCTACGTGTACATAAAAAAAATGAAATTCGGGAAATGTTTTTGCAGTTTGTTCCTGTTACTGATCTAACTGGAAGGGGTCTGGTGGATACAGTTTTAAAAAGTTTAAAGTGCCACTCACCAGGTTTGACAATTTTGAGCTGACAAATGTAATGCGTAGACGAGGCGTTCATGATCACGTCTGCCAAAATTCGCAATGCTACGTGCCGCAGAAATGGGTCAAATTTCAATATGAACGCTGCTCTCTCTCCCCTCTGTCGGCGCGCGCCTGGAGAATGAGGGCATGACCTGCGGGTATGAATGGCCCTACGTACACGGCAATGCAGTGACGCAGGTCCTCCACGTAGACGACTCTGCTCTGACATTGCAGACAGTGAAACATGATATGGTGAAAATTATTTAAAACGGCAGGCATAGTTTATGCAATTTGTTGCTTGAAAAGATCAATAAAACTCTAGATAAATAACGAAACGCAATAAGGGAATGTGAGCATGTTTTTTCCATTTTTCTCCCTTGAATCGCAATGAGATGCAGGTCTAATGTGCAGCATTTTGCATGCATTCGTGTCCCCGCGGTCAGCGCATGGAGCAGACGACCGCCATGGAACGCTCCTACGCATCCGCGCACTCATTGTGTCATCTATTTTACCGTGTCTAAGCAAGTGTTTCCAAATGATCCCGCAGAAACAGGCAGAAGACCACAAAATAACGCTGGTCAACAAAGCTACGCCACTCGCGTGCTCGGGGGTTGGACTTGCATGGGCACGTCATGCGAACGTCACCTCTTGGTCGGATGCAGGAGAGAGTGGGGAAGAGATTCAGTAGAGTATAAAGTTGGGCATGTTGGTAAGACATAATTAATCGATGTAGCGCGTTAGAATCATGTCCTTTGATTCTAAGGCGCTACGTTGATTAAAAAGAGATTCAGCTTGCGAAGGCTACGCAGAGGAGAAACAAGAGTTTCAAGCTTGCCCCCTTACATCCTCGTTTCGTGCCGCTTCAAAAACCCTGTTTTACCCTGATTATTTGATTCAAAAAATTTTTGTGGCAAAATGTTCCTCATAGGACACCCAAACACTTCCACTGTCTAACTAAAGTTTGGTATGGGGCCTGGTGAGTGACCCTTTAAGGGATATATGCATCGCAACTGAGTACCTAAGAGCTAGAGGGAATGGCGGCGCAGCCTCAATGAGTGGTGCTTACAATGGTGTTCAAGCACTCGTCTAACAGCAGTGTCCTTACGCCATTAATGTTCACTGTGGCTCTCACAGCCTTAATTTGAGTCTGTCGAGTACATGCTCTGTGCCTCAGATTAGAAATTGCATGGGAGCCGTGGCGAAATTTTGTGATTTTTTTCATGCGAGTCCGAAAGGCCAGGCTGCTCTAGGTGACCGAATTAAAAAAGTTAATACCAATAGCTCATGTGACACACCTGAAGTCACTTTGTCCAACGAGATGGGTGCAGAGACACGATGCTCTGAATGTGTTTGTAAACATTCTCTATCCCATTTTGATATCAACTGATATCATTGACCACAACGCTACATCAGGTTCTTTACTTGTGACACTAGACGTGGCCTCGCTCTACACGAAGATCCCGCATATGAATGGCATTCAAGCAGCATTGCAAGCTAATGAAGACGAAGTTTCTAACAAAATGATGGACAGCACTACTCTAAGAATGCTACTAGAACTAATTTTAGCCTTGAACAATTTCGAATTTGATGTTGCACATTACAGGCAGGTTAGTGGTACTTCATTGGGTATAAAAATAAGACCAAGCTATGTAAACATTCTCATAAGCCAGCTCGAAGATAAATTCTTAGACATGGCACACTCAAACCATTTTATTATAGGCATTATATTGATGATGTATTCCTTATCTGGCAGCACGGGGAGACAGAACTTCTGTCATTCATGGCAGACTTTAACAACGCTCATCCAGCCATCTTTTTCTCGGAATCATACTCAAGCACGTAAACCAATTTTCTTGACGTCCCGGTTACTATACATGCTAATCAACTGACGACTAAACTTTTTAGAAAACCCACCGATAGGCAATCCTACCTGCATTTTGAGTACACATCCAAAGCGCTGCAAAATTGCGATCCCATATGGTCTAGCACGGTATACGTTTTAAGAAATAAAATATGTTCAACAGATTCAGATTTCAGAAGCAACTGCACCAAACTTCAGGAGGCTCTAAAAACAAAAAACTAAAGTACCTACCAGAAAGTATTAACGTTGCTATTCAACGGGCTCATGACATTGATCGAAAAGAGCTTTTTATTCGATAAAAAAAAACTTCACGCCCTCTAACATCAACCTTGTTTTAACACACTGCACCGACCTCAAACATCAACAGCATTATTCAGAAGCATCAGAACAAACTATTACAGAGTGATCACTTTAAAAGCATCTTTCCTAATACCCCATGTGTGGTATATTGCACATACAGAAACTTACGCAACTTACTAACATCTCCAAAGATTATGCCCGCCACTTAATCTGGTTGTCATCCTTGCAACAAATGCAATTTTTGACTACGAACATGCTTGAATGCTGTGTGTGCAAACTTCAATACATCGGGCACACTGAAACCTTTTTTAGACTGCATTTCAAAATCCATAGGTCACATTTCACAAGCCTACTCAATCTACCTTTGTCTAGGCACGTTAATATTCCTGATCACTCTTTCAGTAAACTAACAGCTACTATGCTAGAATCAGGTTTCACTTCACACCAGGATAGAGAAATTTGCGAGTCATTCCTCATGCACAAGTTTAAGGCTGTCTTATCTGGTATAATTGACAATCCAGGCAAGCTCACGTTTCTTTTGGCGCAGAACTAAGCCATCGCCATAGCCAAATGTTGATTGCTGTACTCACGGATTCTATCTACATGCTCTCGGTGGCTTACTTTTCTTCATTTTGGTTATCAATTTTCATGCCCTGTGAAAATGATAGTAACACATTTTGTTACATTGTAGTGTTTTTGCTGTATTTTTTGTTTCGTGTGTGATTTGCTCCAAGTGTTTCCTCGAATGATCTTTGTTTGTCGATCTTGTCGTGTTTTTCAAACTCCTATTCATGCCATATACTTCATGGAAACACCATTGATATATTTAGACCATTTTGTAATGACATGCTCTTGTCACCGTTCATTACTCGCAACACTGCAGTGGGTAGTGTATGATAGTATTAGTTCACGTGTTAGGGGGCCCCTTACATTATATGTCTACTTAATATTAGCCCATTTTTGTATGGTGTTTCCCCTGATGAAGGCCATTCTCTGGCTGAAACGTAGGAAAATAACAAGTTTTTTTCTACTAGCGCATGCGTGCATGCGTGTGTGTGTGTGTGTGTGTGTGTGTGTGTGTGATGATGTCTCGTTCAATTTCAGTTCTAAATATTTTGTGCTGCCTTGTGCAGCAGTGTTATGTACTATATTGATATGTATATGGAAGTGTCACCCTCACACAGCTGAATTGGCACCCAAATGAAGAAGACGACAACGTGGTGGTGGGTTGGACTCTCAAGCTTCTCCCGTCGGCCTGCCTGACTGTGCAATCTTTAAGCCGTTAGCAAGACCAGCTCTCGGTCAATAAATCTTCCCCGTAACATCTTTTGGTGGAAGGTGCGGGGTTTTCACACAACCCCGCTCTGGAAATCCGCAGTGGACGCCAGCTTTGTCCAGCCACGATGCCTGAAACCGGCACTCAGGCCTCGCCACCCGCGCCGGCTCCATCACCTGTGATTCCTCCGCATCTTCTCGACTCTAGCACGTTTTCTGGGACGGACAACACGGACGTCGAAGAATGGCTCGCATTATTCGAGCGCATCAGCAAGCACTACAGGTGGGACGAAACGCTTATGCTGGCAAATATTCTATTCTACCTACGGGGTACGGCACGCGCCTGGTATGAGATGCATGAAAAAGAATTAACCAGCTGGGACACATGCAAGCAAAAGCTTCGCGATTTGTTCAGTCGGTCAGTTGCTCGTCAGATGGCAGCGAGGCAGGAACTCGCGTCGCGTTTTCAATCATTGACGGAGTCGTACGTCACGTACATCCAAGACGTACTAGAACTGTGCCGGAAAACTGACAAAAACATGTCCGAGGCGGACAAGATCAGCAACGTGTTGAAAGGCATTGCTGATGATGCTTTCAACATACTAATGTGCAACAAATGCACCACTGTCGACTCCATCATATCTGAATGCCGACGATTTGAACAAGCTAAAAGCAGGCGAATAACCCACCACATCACGAGACTACCAAACACTGCTGGAACTTCGTCTTGCGAGGACTCTGCAGCGCCCCGTTCACTTGTGCCTCCTGCCAATATCGCAAGGATTGTTCGCCAGGAGCTGGAAGCCAAGGCACCCGCTTCCTATCAGCCCCCTGCGCAAGACAACTGGGCAACAGTCTCGCTTATTCAAGCCGTCATACGTCAGGAGTTCGCTAACCTGGGCGCCCAGGTTCCCCAGCCCGCCAGATTTATGCCGCAGCCCATGAGCACTCCTGTTCACAACACTGACGACCACTCTGCTCCACTTGTTGCTGCGGCAGCTTCGACTCCTTGGTTTCCACTACGCTACCGAAATCCATCTGAGTGGCGCACGCACGGTGATCGACCCATCTGCTTTTCTTGCTCTCGAGTTGAGCACATCTCCCGCCATTGCCGCAACAGGTGGTAATTCCGGCCAAGCTTTCTTAATGTCGACCGCCGTCAGGACCGTGGACACTATTCGCAACCCGGTTTTCCGGACGACCATATTCAGCACCCTTCAGCTCGCTGTTCATTTCCACGCTCCGAACCGTCCTACGCTGACATTGTTGCCTAAAGAAACTGGTCTAGCCGCTCGCCATCACCTCAGGGTTGGCCGTCACGCTCCCCTCAACGCCGCCGCTCTCCGTCACCGGCTTATTCTGGCCATTCCCAGGGAAACTGTCGAGTGCAGTTCCTGGAGGTGGCGCTGCGATGACGACCTGGAACGAAAACCCTGAACAGGCTACAAATTCAAGACGCAATTTACTTCGGGTGTTCGTTGATGGCCACGCCGTTACTGCTCTAATTGACACTGGTGCCCAAGTATCTGTTATGAGTTCTACACTTCGATCTCACCTGAAAAAGGTTCTCACACCGGCTATGTTCTCTACTGTTCGAGTTGCCAACGGAAGTTGAACATCGGTGCTTGGTATGTGCACTGCCCGCGTTACTGTTGCTGGCCGCCACACTTCCATTCTTTTTCCAGTCCTCGATGGTTGCCCACATGACGTCATCCTTGGAATTGACTTCTTAACCACCCACTCCGCCCTCATCGATTGTTCTACTGGTATCTTACGGCTCGAATTGCCTTTGTGCTCCGATTTCACTCCTACAAGTCGCACTCGGCTACGATCCGTGGAGTCTCTACCGCTACCGCCCCAGGCTGCTATGTATATTCCTCTGTCGCCCTTCCCGTCCGTTCCTGATGGAGACTATCTGGTGGCTCCTCTCGTTGATTTGACCCTTACGCACCACATCGCACTACCACATACTATAGTGGTTGTTGCTAACAACATGGTGCTACTTCCAGTTCTGAACTTCTCTACGTTGACCCAAGCTCTTCCCCAAGGCATCACTTTAGCCGATCTTTCCACTCTTGATGAATGTTCTATTTGTTTTTTTACCCTTGACACTAAGACCATGGCGAAACCTGTCATCACGTCACAATATAAGGCGTTCCTCGACAAAATGATATCCATCGACCTCTTACCTTCCCAAGTTGCAGCTCTCCGGGGTGTTATATTTTTTTACCTAGATATCTTTGACGTCGACGACCGTCCCCTGGGCCGCCCAAGTGCCGTAACCCACCGCATCGACACCGGCGACGCCAGTCCACTCCAGAAACGCCCTTATCGCGTGTCACATGCTGAGCACCAAGTTATACAGACGGAGGTCGAGAAAATGCTGAGTGAAGACGTCATTGAGCCTTCATCGAGTCCTTGGGCATCTCATGTGGTCTTAGTTAAAAAAAAGGACAACACCTGGCGCTTTTGCGTCGACTATCGCCACCTGAATCGGATCACCAAGAAGGACGTTTATCCTTTACCCCGAATCGATGATGAGCTCGACTGCCTCCACGGCGCCAACTATTTCTCGTCCCTTGACCTTCGATCCCGATACTGGCAAATTTCGGTCGACAACCGCGACCACGAGAAGACGGCATTTATCACACCCGACGGCCTTTACCAATTCAAGGTCATGCCTTTTGGGTTGTGCAAGGCCCCGGCTACTTTTGAACGTATGATGGACTCTCTTCTTCGCGGTTTCAAATGGTCGACCTGCCTCTGCTATCTGGATGATGTAATCATTTTCTCGCCCTCCTTCGAAAGCCACCTGTCTCGTCTCTCGGCAATACTTGACAATTTTCGTTGCACTGGTCTCCAACTGAATTCGTTGAAATGCTCATTTGGACGCCGGCAGATTAAACTACTCGGCCACCTTGTTGACGCCACTAGCGTTCAACCCGACTCTGACAAAGTCTGTGCAGTCCGAGAATTCCCGGTTTCGCGTTCCACACAAGAAGTTCGCAGTTTTATTGGGCTCTCCTCATACTTTCGCCACTTTGTCTTCAACTTTGCGGATATTGCTAGGCCCATCACGGATCTCCTCAAAAAGAATGGGGCCTTTTCTTAGGGAAGGAACCAAGAACATTCCTTCGCGTCGCTAATTATCGCCCTCACATCACCACCTGTGTTGGCTCATTTTGATCCAGCAGCTCAGCAGCTCGAACAGAACTTCGCACCGATGCAAGCGGCCATGGCATTGGTGCTATACTCGCTCAGATACAGAATGGCACCAACCGTGTGATAGCCTACGCTAGCCGCCTTTTGTCGCAAGCGGAACAAAATTATTCCATCACTGAGCGGGAATGCTTAGCCCTCGTTTGGGCTATTGCGAAATTCCGTCCGTACTTATACGGATGTCCGTTCGCAGTCATCACGGACCATCATGCGCTTTGCTGGCTGTCGATGCTTAAGGACCCTACAGGAAGACTCGGCTGATGGGCACTTCGATTACAGGAGTACACGTTCTCGGTTGTTCACAAAACCTGGAAAGCTGCACAGTGATGCTGACTGCTTATCCCGGCACCCCGTTGATCCAACTAGCTCCATTGATTTGGAATCTGATGCCTGCGTTTTAGCCATCAATGACTTTCTGAACGTGGCCGATGAACAGCGCCGAGATCCATCGCTGCTCACCATCATTGACCGCCTTCAATCGCATTATGCTGACCCTTCTCTTAGTAGATACCTGCTTCAAGACAACGTTTTGTACCGCCACAACTTACACCCCGACGGCGCGGAACTTTTACTCGTCGTACCGCATCACCTGCGAAAGGATGTTCTGCGACAATTCCACGACGCTCCAACTTCTGGACATCTAGGAGTCTCCAGAACTTACGACCACATTCAACGATGAGTATTCTGGAAGGGTCCCTACCGCTCTGTTCACCATTACGTCCCATCTTGCAACCTCTGCCAGCACCGAAAGAAGCCTACGACTCCCCCTGCCGGTCTTCTTCAACCTATTGAAGTGCCAGCCGAGCCATTTTATCGAGTGGGGTTGGACTTGTTAGGTCCCTTTCCTACTTCTACAACTGGAAATAAATGCATTGCAGTGGCCACAGACTATGCCACTCGGTACGCAATCACTCGAGCGCTACCAACCAGCTGCGCAACCGACGTTGCCGACTTCCTGCTGTACGACATTATTCTCCAGCATGGCGCTCCGTCTCACCTGCTAACAGACCTTGGTCGCTACTTTCTATCTCTTGTGGTTGATGATCTACTCCGATCTTGTGCTACCCATCACAACTTCACCACATCTTACCACCCTCAAACTAACAGCCTTACGGAGCGCCTAAACCGCACGTTGACAGACATGCTTTCCATGTATGTATCTACCGACCACACTAATTGGGACATAGCTCTTCCGTTCGTAACCTTCGCCTATAACTCGTGTCATGAAACAGCGGGCTACTGCCCTTTTTATCTACTCTTCGGACGTAATCCCTTACTGCCCTTCGACACACTGCTTTCATCAGACCACCCATCCTCCACTTTGTACGCTCAGGATGCGATCACCCGTGCCCTCATGGCACGCGCGGCAGTGCGCGCTCGGTTATCGTCGTCGCAGACAGCACAGAAGTCCCTTTATGACCGTCGACATAGAGATGCCGTTTTTTCTGCGGGATCTCTTGTTCTCCTGTGGCTCCCATCTCGACCTGTTGGCCTCTGCGAGAAACTACTATCGCGATACGCTGGACGCTACAGAGTCATTCATCAGGTCACACCTGTGACCTACGAGATTGGCGCTACCTCAAACTCATCAGCTGCTGCACCCAGAACGGAAGTAGTCCACGTTTCTCGTCTCAAGCCCTACAATGCCGACTCGCTCATCGCTCATTTAATAGGCACCGAGACGGTGCCTTATGGGCCAGGGTGACGATACGTGTATGGAACTGTCACCCCGACAGCTGAATTGGCACCCAAATGAAGAAGACGACAACGTGGTTGTTGTGGGTTGGACTCTCGAGCTTCTCCCGTTGGCCTGCCTGACTGTGCGCTCTCTAAGCCGTTAGCAAGACCAGCTCTCGGTCAATAAATCTTCCCCGTAACAATATGTATATATGTGTAAATAAACCAGTTGGTGAAAGGACCTGGTTCTTGGCGAACCTGTTTGTTGTGGGTGGTCCCCGCTGGCAGCATCGACGTGCTGCGGCTCTTTCTTCCTTCTTCTTTGTTAACATTGCGGCCAGCGAACCCCGACACAACAGTGGCGACAAGGATGGGATAATGCCTGTATAGCATCACGACTCAGAAAGGAACTGCCGCTTGCAGTGAAGTAGAAAGTAACAGAAACAGTACAACTGCAAAACCCGACTTGTGCAGCGAAAGATTCCAAATCGTCAATTGTTTCTTTGAAATGCGCCTGCAGAACGATTAGCGAAGGAGAAAGCGTAACGCTTGAAAAATGTCTATAAAAGTCAGCAGCGCTGATTTACGAAACAGATACACCAGTGTCCACGAGACAAGTCAAGGGAACATCGCCCACTGTTGTGACAACAGTAGACTCAGGCGTTGTGTGGCGACCAGCCACATTCAAAACGTTGACCTGTTTGTTTGGCCGTTATACAAAGTCGGCGAAGAGACTGCATTTTGATGTGAGGACGAATGGCATATGGCTTGAAAATGTCCGCGTTGTCCGCATGCGAGGCAAGTCCCGTTCCAAGCTGGACGCTGAGCAAAATTCACTAATTGCCGAACTGATTCACAACGGAAGCAAAAAGCAAGCGGCGACTGTGCAGAAGAATGTTCGAAAGAGCTCGGAGCTCGCTTCTGGCCATGAAAAAACGAAGTCGAAGGCGCCAAACAGCACTTTTGGCGACCTCCTCACCTCCGTGAGGCGGAAGGGCGGTCATGTTGAGCACCGCGTTGAAGCTTGGATGAAGGAGAGCCATCTTGGCCTTCGCGTCAAAACAAAAAAAAGGGCCATCATGTTGGCATGAGCGGTGAAACTGGTGGCCATCATGAGGTCTCCAGCAGAAAGTTCCTGCACCAAACGCGAACAAATTGCTCTAACTGCATGCATAAATGTTCATCCTCTCGTGTGATCGAGAGAGTTTCTGAAAGAGTGATGGACGAGTCTTTTTGAAGTATCCGGCAACGGACATTATTTAATACAGCACCAATAAAGAGTTGCTGCTTGATCATGTCGTTTTCAAGTGGGCTGAGCCCGCAGGACACGACAAGCAACCGGAGACTAGCTATAAACTCTGCAATGGGCTCACCGGGGAGCTGACGATGCTCTTGGAAGCAGAGGCGCACGACATAATCACAGGACACATCTTTGAATGGTCGTTGAACAAGGAAATTGCGGCTTTGTTCAACATTTGTTTGTTCAACATACATCAAACCACGCAGGCGTCTCTGACGTGTTGGCAGAACTCAATGTCCAACAAAGCTTCAGCCCGGCGTGGCCCAACGCGTTAGGCAGCAGGGCCTTCCGCCGCTCTGGCTTACGAGCGTCTTCCCCGACTGCATCCACATATGCCTCGAAGATGCGCTTCTAATCAGCCCAAGAAATGAGCGGATCAGATTGCCCGGCGTGGAAAAAAAAAGCGGTGAAGGTATGGAAGTAGCCATCACAACCAGAAAACTCTAGACCAATGAAAAAAGAAACGAAACACGAAAAGAGAAACGCCAGCACGAAAAGAAGAAAAAGTCCACAGAGTCAAAGGCAGGAAAGAACAATGCGACGTGGCTGCTCGACAGAACAAAGAAGCGGGAAAACATCAAAATAGCGTCAAGCAGAATAAAATCGAGAAAGCGGACCGGAAGAAAATAGACTATGAAAGAAACTGTTTGTAATTAACCTTGTCGCCGTTGTTGTGTCAGGGTTGGCAGGCTGGGATGCCGGCAAAGAAGAGGAAACGAAGGGCTGGAGCACGTCAACGCTGCCGGCGGCGGCCACCCATGACTTCGGCGTGGAGCGCCAATAGAAAAAAACACGTCCACCACAAACCAGGTCCCGTCACCAACTGATTCATTCTTTATTAAATGATTACCCTGCTTTAGCCCAAAGGCACTGCAGCAGGAAGGTAGCAATGTCGAGAAAAACACATCATTAATACAGCACACTAGTTCATTTGATAAGTGATTCCATCCACTAATGAAACAAACGAAAAACAAATTAGCATACAAATTAAATCTTGAAACAATGATCATTTTGTGAAGAGATATAATGAAGGACTGTGAAGGTACTTTTCTCTTTGAACGCCGGTTTTACCATGAAATATTTGGCACAGGAGCTTTAGTCAGAGTTTCTTTCAATTCCAAGAAAGTGATTCGCATCCTAGTTCATTTTTTATACTAGTGCAGCTGTCATTTCTTGAATACCGACTTAAAACAAATCTTGCAGCTCTATTTTGTATTTTTTTACGTTAGTAACTTGAAGTACTTTGCAAGGTGTTCTACACGGGACAAGCGTATTCAAGCGTAGGAAGAATTTATGTTGAATACTCCTTATTTTAAACATGCTGGCACATGTCCCAGGCTCAGCTGTATAAGACTTGATGACTTGGCGGCCTTCACAACAAGTGAATCAACGCGTGCATTCCATGAACAGTCAGCTGGAAAAAATTGGCAGATCCCACATACAGTGGGAATCGATGATATGCGAAGCACGGATGAGAAATGTTGATATTTCACTTTAAAATCAGCACAACAATACGAGGTGGAGGTAAATGATGCTGTACATGACTATCCTGCCATAATTATCATGTTTGGAGGTGTCGTCTATCTTCGTCATCTATTCAAGTCACGTTATACCAAATTTAGTATATGAGGAGCTAGGGAAACGGTCGTGAGAACGCTATGAGCGTGGCATGTTGTCATGTTCTTACAAGACACGCGTGTCAGGTTTATCATGTTTGCACCACTCATTATTTCGTCATCCATTGACATCACGTAACACCAAATTTGATATATGTGGAGCTACCACAACGGCCGTGAGCGCATCATGAAAGGCCCAACATACTCTAATGTAGCGTTCATTCATGTGCACGCTGGGCACAGCGACGCTATGTTAGCAAAACGCGAGCACTCTATAGTCTGACCCCAAGCGCAACCAGCCTCCGTCCGCATGGCCCGACGCCAACCGGTGCGAAATACGACATGCTGTATTTTGGGCCGATGCGTTACCCAGACAACACTGCATCTTCCTTTTTTCGTGACAGAGGGACGCCGGACGCTCTGAAACGTGCATGCATCAAAGCAACGCAGCGCGGCGTGTGCTTGCGAGTACATGGCAAGACCGGCACTTGGTGTGGCAATGCTGGCGAGACGCAATGAAAGAACGCCAGCGAACACGCGCACTGCATCAGGTCACAATGCATTGGCACCTTCACTGTGGCATGTAGTCATGTTCTCACATGACACGCATCTCATGATTATCGTGCTTGCATTAGTCCCATACCTTCGTCATATATTGGCGTCACGCAATACCAAATTTGGCATATGTGAAGCCAGCGAAATGGCCGCGAGCGCATCATCGGTGTGGTATGCAGTCATGTTGTTACACGACACCTATGTCGTGATTATCATGTTCGCATGTGCCATTTACCTACGTTGTTTGTTCGCATCGCGTAATACCGAGTTTGGTACATGTGAAGCTAGCGAAACGGCCACGAGCCCATCATGAGTGTAGCATGTAGACATGTTGTTACATGACACACATCTCATGTTTATCCTGTTTGCACCAGTATCATACCTTCGTCATCCATTCATGTCCCGTAATACCAAATTAGGTATAAATGAAACTAGTGAAACGGCCATCAGCGCATCATGAGCATAGCATGTCTGTCATGTTGTTAGATGATATGCATCTCATGATTAGCATGTTTGCATTAGTCACATACCTTCGTCATCCATTCACGTACTGTAATACCAAATTCGGTATATGTGACGCTAGCGAAACGGTCGTGAGTGCATCATGAGCATGGCATGTAATCATGTAGTTACACGACACGCATGTCATGATTTTCATGTTAGGGTCTGTCGCTAGTGTTCGCCATGCAATCGTACCATACCATACCAGTTTTGCAGCATGTCATGTGAACGAAACCACCGCAAAAACAGCAAGACAATGAAATGTAAATCATGACATGCATGTCATGATTTTCATGTTATGACTGGTCACATAAGTTCTTCATACAGTCATCTTATGCCATATCTATAGTTTGGTATCAATACCCTTATCTAAATGGCCAGGAGAGCCAAAAGTCACAGACAGACAGACAGACAGACAGACAGACAGACAGACAGACAGACAGACAGACAGACAGACAGACAGACAGACAGACAGACAGACAGACAGACAGAAACAGACAGACTCAAAGTCGCCGAAGTTTGCTAGGAAATGCTTCGCATTTAAAAGTTACACCTAAATATTTATAATGCAGTTTTTGTGTTAATATACTATCAAACATTACATACTCTGGAGCTAACTTGACTTTTTACGCGTGAAAGTAACATGAATGCATTTATTGGCATTTAATCTCATTTTCCACCTTGAATGCAACTCTGAAATTCGCGAAAAGTCCCTTTGGAGCAGGGCGATCTCACTTCTATTTTTGATTTTCCTGTACAAAACGCAGTGATCTGCAGACAACTAAATATTAGAATCAATTCTTGAACAAATATCATTTATATATACTAAATATAAAAGCGGCCGTAGGACTGAACCCTGTGGCACCCCTGAAGTGATGTGTACAAAGCTTGATTTTTTGCCACTGTTGGCAGCCTGAGAGTCGATTTTCTATCCACACCAGAATCTCGGGGTCAATGTTTAGCGCTTCAACCTTACTCAAAAGAAAAGAGTGCAATACAGTGGCAAAAGCTTTTTGGAAGTCTAGGAAAAGGCAATGGATTTGTCCGCCATCGTCTATTTCAGATACTAAGTCATGGTAAAAATCAATTACTTGTTTTGTACAAGATAACCCCTTACGAATCCCATGTTGTTGAGACGCCGGCAAGTTGTTTGTCGATAAATGTGCCATTATTTCTTTATGCAGAATATGCCCTAATAACTTGCAGGGTATGGACGTGAGTGAAATAGGTCTATACAGTAAAAACTTGTTAATTCGGATTTCACGGGACCGGAAAAACTGTCTGAATTAACCGAATGCCGAATTAACGAATGAACAGAGAAAACAACATTTAAAATCAAGCTGCAGAAGCATACCTTTATTTGTTGAAGTATTTTGTAATTGTCATCTGCGTTTTCGCGCAGATTCCGGCTGACATCACAATTTTTCTCAACTGTTCCAAATGGCCAACAGCACCCAAGCTGTCGGGAGTGTTCAGGCAAGCGTCCTCTAATATTAACAGCGCCTCTGAGACTTCCCATGAGGTGCGATGAGGTCGCACTATCTTCTCGCATGATTCTTCGTCGGAATCGTGGTCTTCATGAGCGCCTGTGACATCATTAATAATCTGTTGATCGGTCAGGAGACCACTCGTAGCGACACCATGATCAATCGCGATGTAGTCCTGAAAGGTCACATCTGTGGGAAGGACATCATCGAAAGTCAGGCAGTCATCGTCGGTGGTCGCCAAGTTCGCGTCGCCGAGCGAAGACGCCAAGTTCTTCGCGTCGTAGTTCTGCCGCTTTTTCGGCGTTGCCATCACTGTAGCGCACGATGGTGGTGGCATGCAAATACGGTCACAATGGAAGAAAAAGAGAACTCCGCAAGAACAGATGGTTCCGACACGCCAACACAAGGGAAAATGGCGTCGGAGGCACTGAGTGGAGAAGAAAGAAGACGCCGACGTTCGGTGACGCTGCGATCACCCCCATTAGTTGATGATGATGGCGATGCGACTCAGGTTTCGGTTTCACTCCAGTGGTGCCAGCGCTGCTTCATCACACTTTTGTGTAGCAGCAGCCGTCAGAATTTGTCCGAATTAAGCGGTGCGGAGCCGAATTCCAACGAAATAACGAAGGTTTGGTCCCATAGATTAACATGCACTTTTGCCGGGACCAATAGAGCCATTCGAATTATCTGAATTTCCGAATTAACGGGTGTCGAATTAACGAGCTTTTACTGTAGTTGGTTATGCCTTTCTTGGATCCGCTTTATGAGTAGGAACTGTATGTGCTATTTCCCAGTCATTTGGGAGGGCACTGGAGGACGAAGACATTGTGTAGATTATATGCAAGTAAAGAAAAATTTACTCAGCACACTGCTTCAAGACTCAAAGTGAAATTCCGTCCGGTCCGATTGCCTTATTATCGGTAAGTTTGTTTAGTAATACCCTGATTCCATTCACACTTAACTTTACTAATTGCAATTTCGGCATGAAACTTGTGCATTGCAAAGCACTAGAGTTAAGTTTTGGCAAGTATACGAAAAGGAAATGTTTGTTTAAACAGGTAGCTTTTTCAGCGTCATCTAGTACCTCATGATTGTAGAAGACAATTTTGGTAATTCCCGAGGTGTCTGCTCTATAGCCTTTTATAAAATGCCAGAACATCTTTGAATTAGTTTTTATTTTGTTTCCGAGTTTTTCAAAATAGTGCCGCTTAGCCTCTTCTACATTAAGCTTGAACTTCCGAGTCGTGCCATTCAAGCTTTCAAAGTGACGATGGCATTTAGTCGTTTTATATTTTCAATTAATGCACTTTCTTTTGCTTACTATTCTTAAGATACGCGCCAACGTCCATGGTTTGTTTCGCTTTTTAAGTCTACCGATTTTGATACTGGGATTGTAGGTTTCAATAAGCTCTTCGATTTTTTGTCTAAACTTATCCCATAATTCTTGTACGACACAGTCATCTGAGAGACATTCAAAAAGCAACAGATGAACAAGAAGCTTACTGGATATGCTAACCTAATCACCTCTGTCACACTGTTCTTCTCTCCTGTTTCGTTTGTTGTCTATTTTTCGTGTGGGCGATGGCGACGACAGCATGGTGGTTGCTTATTCCTAGTACGTTATGTATTGAATTCACCATAATTGGCGAGTTGCAAAAAACAAGGACCAATGTATTATTTCCTCGTGTGGGAGCAGTAGCACGTTCGATTAAAATGTGAAAATCTACAATGTGCTCCATCTCGAAGTTTAAGATTCCCTCGCTGTCATCTCACAAGTTCCGTCACCCTAAGTCAGGCAAGTTAAAGTCTCCCACTAAAATGAACGTGCGACAAGAAGCTTCTCAAAACATTTCATGCAAAAGCCTTAATGCAATTACGGACGAGTTTATAGACCGATAGAAAGTACCTGCTACAAACAAGAAATTGTCTCACATAGTAACATTGCACCACACTGATTCTACTTCTTCATGACCAACTTCTAATAAAGGTAATTGTGAAAAGCGACAAACTAAAAAAAAACGCCCCGGGATCTATCTTTTCGATAAGTAGCAAAGGCGCTCGTGCACACCTCGCTATCTCTAATAGAAGGGTCCAGCCACGATTCAGTTCTGAATTTTTTATCAGCTTTATTGACAACGCTTCTGGAGTTCACTGTCAATGTAATCAAATATTGTACTTTACACCCCAATTTTTTTTGCAAGAGTCAATTTTTTACAATTTGAACGAGTTCTTCCTTTTCTTTGTCCCACCTATATGTTTTACCATCCACAATTAACTTTCGAAAGTTCAACCTAGAGCAATCTTTTTCATTCCAGTTGTTAGCTTCAACATATTCTTAAGGTATTTTCCGAATATACCTTCTTTCAGGTGCATAATCTTGCTCTATACTGTACGCAGTTCCCTTGAATATCTTAGCTTCGGAAAGAACACAGGAGCCTTCTTTGCAGGAGGCAAAACTGACGATGATAGGCCTGTTTTTTTTATGCATTATAATGACCTATATGATGCACTCTTTCCACAGACTGCTATTCTAAATTCAAGTTTTCTTTGCAGATCTATTTGAATAGTAGTACAGACTATTCCCACATTTCTGATTCAGAACAGAATCGCTGACCACATAAAAGACCAGGTTGTTTATCTGGCTTCTATTTTCCAAGTCGACACCTTTGTCATGCAGCTTACCTAGCTTCTTTTGTTATTGTCCTAATGGTGCTTTCTTGGTCGCTTAATCGTTTTCTGAGTGTGGTAATTTGACCTTCTGTCGCACGTAGTTTACCGTTAATTTCTGGCATCAATATCTTCGTGCATTGCCAATCTGGTGTTGATGACCTCTGACTTACTCAAAAATGTAGCCTGACCAGTTTGTAAGGTTTAAAGCAGTTCGAGCGCTCTGGCATTTAGTGGATCGGGATTTAACTCAAGATCACTGGAAGGAATAACAAAAATGCAATGTACAGAATCTTATGCGTGAAAAAACAAAAGTGGTTGCTATGATACATCATTGGCTTCGGCGTTACAATCTCGATACAGCAAATTTGAAGAGACCACGAAAATTTTTCGTTATTTTAAAATATCGTCATAGTGAAAACATAAAAAATTGGCCCTAAAAATTTCAAACGCAACAAAAGCCAGCTACCTACCATTGCTAGGTGCATATCCTCAAATGCATGCTTTTATGAAGATTAAGAAAAGACACAAAACACGAAATATCCCGGAATGAGCCCACGCTTATTTTTTTAAAAAGTCGGTGATCTTGGCCTGGCGGGTGCCGCTCAACTCCTGCATGACGAACGCTTCGAGGTTGTCCACATTCTTATGCTCTTGGTCGGTGGCATTGCTGCACCTGCCAAGGTAGGTGCGCATCTTTTGCACGCATTCCATGATGTCGGCATTGGAAAGAGATGCTTTGGGCTGGCACACGGGCGCGTTCTTAGCATCATCTTCACCATCAGCATCCTCATCACTGGCGTCCTCGTCATCATGAACGGCGCTGATGATTTCATTGATCGTCAATTCGGCTGACGTATACACTTCATGTTACACTCCGAAAGTCCTCAAACATCACTGAGGCATCCATCTAAACTTTTTCAGCGACTTCTTGCCACATGCCACCCACGTAGCTTTCTTCGCTGCCTTATTCGGAGTCAACTTCATGTGGAATCGATACTAGGCCTGCCTTCCTCCAGCAGTTCTAGATGGTGGTTCCTGTAACATTCCACCAAGCCCCAGCAACCATTTCTGCGGCCTATTGCACACTGATTGAAGTAGGCAGCTTCAGCTGAAGGTTAATCAGCAATCGCTGAATCAAACGTTTGCAATAATGGACCTTGACGCTTCTTATGACACCTTGGTCGAGCGGCAGTAGCAACCAAGTGCAGTTGGGGGGGCAAGAATTTTAGCTGCACATAAGTCGGCCTAACATTCACAAATTGCGCCGAGCAGTTGTAGGCAATAATTATTATTTTCTTGCCTGCTCGCCTCATCTCATCATCCACCTTCATTAGCCACTCAGAGTAAAGCGCTCATGTCATCCATGTGCTTGGATTAGCCCAATAATCGCATGGCAATGACACAATGTTCTTTATGCACTGAGGTTTCTTATATTTACCAATCAATAATGGTTTCAGCTTCTTCGTGCCTGTGGCGTTGCAGTCGAACAACACCAAAATACGGACTTTAGAATGCTTGGCACCATTTCAGCTGCTCTCCTTGAAATGCATTATTTTATCTGGAAGTATCTGATAGAAGAACGCCATTTCGTATGCATTGAAGATATCTTCAGAGTACAAAGCGATGATTTCAGAGAACTTTTCATCCCTCCATGCAGCAGCGCTCGCTGCGTCTGCCGCATTTTGTTCCCCTGACACCACTTGCCAGGTGTTTCCGTTTCTCTCACAGAAGCGATGAAGCCACCTCATGCTTGCTTCGAAGCTCGTGATGTCTAGAGCGAAAGCCAATTGTCGGGCTTTTTCTTGCAGCATGGGTTCCGACACCGGCACATTTTGAGAACATGCGTTTTGGAACCATGTGAGCACTCCAGTATCTACGCCCTGAAAGTTTCCTAGTCGGAGCCGTTTTCTAGACGGTGCGAGTTGGGACCCTCGGTGCATCTCCATGATATCTGGGTAGCCTGAAAGCCTGAGCCCAACCCGGCCCGCGGGTCAAGCTCGGACAACCCGGCGTCTTTTCACCTCCGGCCCAGGCCGGGCTCAGGCTTCCTTGTTGAATTATCGGGCAAGGCTTCAGCCTGATCAAAAGCCTGAATCAAGACAAAAATATAGATGATTAGCTGGAATTGTTCTTCATTTGTGTGCTTTATTTGGAGAGGCGAAGTACACTTTTTGTGAAAGAAAAATAATCATTTTGTCATAGTGTTCATAGTTGGGTTGCACCTGGGTTCATTAGCTGAAATTCACGACTTTTAACACTAAGGGCTGAGGGAACAGCACAAATATGTACTAGAAGTAAAACAACTGAAACGTTTCATAAATGCTTTGTTTTTATCGTATGCATATTGAAATTGAAAGATAAATGAGGCGAGGAGAGAACTTATCTCGAGTCATGTACAATGTATTAATTTTTGGGCTGTCAAGTACCGTGACCACGATATGAACATGAAGCACCTGCCTCATGTTCATATCGTGGACTTCAGTGCTGAATGCAGGAACGACAGACTCGATTGAAGCCTGAACCAATGGACAGCCCTTTGTTTCTGCATGATAATTTGTGAATGGTTTTGCACTCAGGCTTGACTTCTATCAACAATTAAAAAAAAAAAGCTCCAGGGGTGGATGGCACATTTTTTCTCATAGTGAATGCATTTTCATTTTTTTGTTGTCATGTCACGGCTTCATTGCGTCATTTATCGAGTCGGGCTGGGCCTTGGGTATGAGACGCCAGGTCGGACCTGGGTCCTCTGTACATCATCGGGCCAGGCTGACTCGCCTCCAGCAAGCATCAGGCCCGGTCCGGGCCGCGAAATTGCGGCCCGTGCTCATCTCTAGGTGCGACTATCATCGCGTTCACAACCTGGATTTGCTTTTTACCGGCGTCTATTTGTGAAATGATGTCCCCTTTTTCTTGCAAAATGAACTGCCTCCGCTTCTTTCTCGTGCTGCTCCCGGTGCTCATGGCAAACGGCAAACACAGAAACGAATGTCTTAACCAGACGTTGACACTAATCAATAACACAAATTGTTAAACGACAATAGAACGAGGTTGACGGTTGTCTGAACAAAGACTGCCAGGCTAAGCCAGCGGGCGAGGCTCAGCTTGGCTAAATCGCTCAACGGGGAGGCAAAAACGATAAAAGGCTGCATAGCATAGGGCAATGTATGGAGAAATGGTCCGAAAGCTTTGATGATGACACTAGTGCCACATAGTATGAAGCTCAGCATTTGCCGTATTTACTCGAGTAATCCTCGCACTCGCATAATTCTCGCACCCTCCCTCTCCGAATTGGCCAACCAAATTACTGTCGGGGGTTATAAATTACAGGGGGTCTATTTGAAAACACGGAAAGTGGAACTCGTAGAGACGCTCTCAGAGAAGGTCACTAAGATTGTCCTCTTCCTCACTTGCCCGTGCTGCACCTTTCGAGCAAATCCGCGTTCTTCGTTCTCGTCGCTGTCTCGCCGCTAAATGCAGCTATGCACGTGGCATTACCCTCTCGCCAGAGTGAGCGTCGTCCCGATGCTCAACAGGTAGAGATGCGGCCAGCGGGTGTTTAAATCACAGGGAGTGGTAAAGTTTCATGCGGACCACGTGCACTGTCTCAGGCAGATGCTGGCAACGTTTTGAACAGGAGGAGGCGTCGGGCACGACTTTGTACAACACGTCGCTAAGATGGCGCAAAACCTAGTAGGGTCTAAAGTATCGGCGTAGGAGTTTCTCTGAAAGGCCTCGCCGTCGTACAGGAAACAAAACCCAGACTCTATCTCCTGGTTGATAAGTGACGAATCGATGGCGAAGGTTGTACCGTTGGGGGTCAAGTTGCTGCTGGTTCATTACTCTGACGCGGGCAAGCTGCCTTGCTTCCTCGGCGCGCTCAGTGAAGTCTACGGCGTCTGTGTCTGAATCATTGCAATCCGAAGGCAGCATGGAGTCAAGCATTATAGTAACTTCTCTGCTATGAATTAGTGCGAACGGCGTCAATTTTGTTGTTTGCTGGCACGCCGTATTATAGCGAATGTGATGTACGGCAATATTCGGTCCCAATTATTGTGTTCTACGTCGACGTACATGCAAATTATGCAGCGATTGTGTTGTTAAGTCGTTCTGTAAGCCCATTCGTTTGTGGGTGGTAAGCTGTCGTCTTCCTATGCGCTGTACCACTGAGCGTAAGCACAGTGCGCAAAAGCTCGGCTGTAAACGCGGTACCTTTGTCTGTTATGACGACAGCTGGAGCACCATGTCTCAGGACAATGTTCTCAATGAACTGGGCCGCTTCAGCTGCAGTGCCACTCCCGATTGCCTTGGTCTCCGCATATCGGGTGAGGTGGTCCGTCGCCACTATAACCCATTTGTTGCCGCTGTCCGATATTAGGAATGGGCCCAGCAGATCCATTCCGATTTGAGAAAACGGAGTTTCTGGCACGGGTACAGCATGTAATACCCGAGCGGGTTTGACAGGTGGTACCTTACGCCGCTGACAGTCAACGCATGTTCGGACGTAATGTTTCACCTCTGCTGCTAATCTTGGCCAGTAATATTTTCCTTTGACGCTTGTCAGTGTTCTTGTGAAACCGAGGTGGCCCACAGTGGCTTCCTCATGGCAGAAGTGTGGCAGCTTGGGCTAGTTGGTATGGCATGACGATAGTTAAAGCGTGAGAACAAAACGACGACACAGAGACAAGAAGGACACGGTGACGCGGTGTCCTTTGTGTCCTTCTTGTCTCTGTATCGTCGTTTTGTTCTCGCCCTATAACTATCGTCCTCATGGCAGGCTTGTAAAGTTTCGCTGCGGAGAGCTTCCGGAACTATCAGCAGATAGCTTCTACCTGTTGATGAAAAATTCTTTTTGAACAGAATTTCGTCCCGTAAACAGAATAACGATAACTTCTTCGAAAACACTCTTGGTGTATTGGCGGCTCGTCCGTTTAAGAATTCTATAAGCGAGTTGAGCTCCCGATCATCTTGTTGTTGCCGAGAAATGATAGCTGCATCAACAACTCCTAAAAAACCTGTGAATTCATCATCCTCTGTAGACGGTGACTCAATTGGTGACCTCGACAAACAGTCGGCGCCTAAGTGTTGGCTTTCAGACTTGTAAACTACGGCCATGTCGTACTGTTGGAGCCATGAGCTCCATCGTGCTAAACGTCCAGATGGGTATTTTATGTTGGTCAACCAACAAAGAAAGTGATAGTCGCTTACGACTTGGAAAGCACAGCCATATAAGTATGGGCAGAACTTCACAACTGCTCAAACAACAGCCAGACACTCCTTCTCTGTTGTTGAGTAGTTGGACTCGGCGCAGGTCAACGTCTGCTAGTGTAGGCAACTACTCTCTCCACACCACTTTGGCATTGGACAAGAACAGCACCTAAGCCCACATTGCTGGCGTCTGTATGGATGGCTGTTGGTGCATTCTCGTCGAAGTTAGCGAGAACAGGTGGAGTTTAAAGATGCTGTCACAGCTCATTGAACAAAGCTTCTTGCTCTTCACCCCATACAATTGCAACATCTTCTCTTGTAAGGCGGGTGAGTGGAAAGTCGAAGTATGCAAAGCCTGCTATAAATCGCCGGTAGTAGACGCAGTGACCCAGAAAACGCCTGACCGCTTTCTTATCAAGAGGCCTTGTGAACTTTGCGATGGCTGCAGTTTTATCTGGGTCAGGCTTCACACCTTTGCGACTGACCACGTGTCCCAGGAATTGGAGTTCTTCGAAGCCGAAGTGGCATTTTTCCGGTTTGAGTGTGAGTCCCTGCAGCGGTCCGTATGGCTTGAAGGACTGACAGTAGCCGCTTTAGATGCTCTTCAAACGTGGTCGAAAAAACGATCACGTCGTCGAGGTACACAAGGCATGTTTTCCATTTCAGGCCGGACAGAATGATATCCATTAGTCTCTGAAACATGGCTGGGGCTGAGCATAGACCGAAAGGAAGGACTTTGAATTCATAAAGCCCATCTGGCGTCTCGAAGGCAGTCTTTTCTCGGTCGCGCTCATCAACTTCTATTTGCCAGTATACACTTTTAAGGTCCATTGACGGGAAGTAGCGCGCATGCCATAGCCTGTCCAAAGAGTCATCGATCTGTGGTTATGGATAAACGTCTTTTTTTGTAACGTGGTTACACAGCCTGGTGGTTGTTGATGGGGGCACGGCTTTCGTCGAACTGTCAGCGCATAGCTGTAGGTGCACTACCCCGGTACTCAGCTCGGCGATGTGGGCGAAATTGGTAAATGTGCCCTTGCTCTCCAGAGTTGTAGCAGAGTGGTCAGCGATTCGCAGTGCGCCATATGCCGGTCTTCCACATATAGGGTTGCCTGACAGAATCCTGCTGAGCCCAGGCTGCCACAGGATACGGTTCGAGGTACTGCGGCACTGGCATGAGCATGGGTCGACGCACAGCGTCTACATAGCTGGATTTGTTCGGCTGGTAGGATACTTCTGGAGCCAATGGATGACGCACAGCGTCTGCGTAGGTACACAAGTTTGGATGGCACGGTAGATTGGAATATTGCTGAGGAGAGACAAAGGCTTGTCGAATTTCATGGCAAATGACTTCAGCGACAGAGGCTACCATGGACTCCTGCTGCGAGGGCACCTGTGACTGCAATGTGTACTTTGCGTTCTCCTTCGCGATCTCCTTGCGTTCTTCTCACGCACAATCTGTCTAGTCAGGTGGCGTAGAGAAAACTTGTCGTTTGTGGTAAGTGCGGCGGCGCCTGCAGCTGCGCCGGTGGTCGGGCGATCAGACTGTCGGCACCATTGCTGCAGCGCATGCTCTATTGCGATGGTCTCCCTGGTGAACTCGTCCACTATTGATGGTGGATTGCGCACAAGACTAACAAATAGCTGCTCTTTGACGCCCCTCATGAGGTGGCTTAGCTTTTGAGCCTCGGGCATGTTGGGGTACGCGCGGTGGCACAGACGCACCATATCCTCAGCAAACATGGCGACGCTTTCATGCAGAAATTGGGTGCATCCTTCAAGAAGGCATGCGTTTTCGCGTCAGGCCGCGTTACAGAAGGTGTCGAGAAACCGACGACAAAACTCCTCCCATGTCGTGAATGTTGCCTCCCGGTTTATAAACCACGTCTTCGCGCCGTCTTCAAGGGCAAAGTATACGTGAAAGAGCTTTCTATCGAGACTCCGGTAGTTCAATTTAGTTACCCGTTAAAACTGCTCAAGCCAGTCTTGCGCATCTTCGTTCTGCCGGCCATGAAATGGTTCAGGAATGCGCATATTCTGGACCGTCACTTGTCCAAGACTCCTTGCCATTTCTTGAGTAGGGGTGGCTGTCAGAAGTGTTGCTCCCTCTAAAAGGCCAAATTCTGGTTCAAGACCTTGAAGGCGATGGCTTGAGCGCTGCACAGGCGTCTCCACGCGAGGCAGTCTCGTAGGGCTGGACTCGGGGCTTCTCACAGGATGCTGATCATGAGGTGGTAGTACCCAGCTCCTGCACCAGTGTCGCGGGTTATAAATTACAGGGGGTTTATTAAAAAACCCGGACAGTGGAACTCGTAGAGATGCTCTCAGAGAAGGCCACTAAGACTGTCGTCTTCACTGGCCTGCGCTGCGTCTCTCGAGCAAATCCGCGTTCTTAGTTGAGGTCGCTATCTCGCCACCAAATGCAGCTATGCACGCGGCAGTACGATATTATTTTTCTGCGAGTACTGATTATCACACTCGCGACAACTGCAGCAATTATGTCTACTTTCAACCCCTGATGATAACGCACAGCCTAGCACCATCTCTTAAAAACTATCTATACTACCAACGCACGGAGCCCCAAGCCAAAGTGGCAAGCACCCGTTGTGGCATCTTATTAAAGTCTGTGCAGCATGCGGTACGCGATGTGTTGATACGAAAGCTACATGGCTGCTTTTAGGTTGAAAGCGGTTGATTATGCACAAAACAATGACGATAGAGTTGCCAGCAGGCACTTTGGAGTCGACGAGTTTTGTGTTCGCTACTGGCGATGGCAGCACGGGAATCCGGAGGCCACCAACACGCACCAGATGTTTCGTGGGCCTGAGTGCAAAATACCCCCCGCTTGAGGCGGAACTTCTTTATTATATTAAGGGTTTCCACACGAAGGCCCTAGAAACAGTGGACCGTGAAAAATCGCTTTGTGTTGAACCTGTGGTTTTATTGTTAACGTAAATCTCGATCAGAACTTAAAGGTGTCATGACATGGTCACCAAACAGTTGATGGTTTTCAGCGAAAAACGAAGGTAGAGGATCAAATATGCTTGTACACGTGTGAAAACTGGACTGTAAGAAATTATTTCAGTCTAAAATAAACAGTAGAAGCCATCAGCTGAAAACTTCGCCCACCGCCGGCGATCGCCATTTTGTCATGCAGTACGTGACGTCACAAGCCAAAGGAGCAATGTCATCGTCTGCTACCCAACAGCAGCTTTCGCACGCGGTCAGTGTTGCGACTGTTGCTTGCCGCGTGGTCCGCATGGGTGAGTGGGTTGCAAGTCTTGTGGTGTGTTACTGGTACCATCCCCATATGCGTCGACGACGTCATGTACGATGCGCATTTTGACGTCAATTTCACTTCTATCAGCGCAAGCAACGAAGAAAGCGTCGAAGATGGTGTTAACCAACATGCCAACGAACTCGCTGTTGTGGCAGACATTGCAGAGAGTTTTCCACAATAATAAGTAGCTTTATTTCAAGCCTGTCAGGTTGAACAGCGAGCTTGAAATACGGGTGTTCATTGAGGCTACATTTGCGAGCAAGTGTTACTTAGCATTGTGAAATTGGCAAAGCGTGCAGATTTTTGTTGGCTAGCATGCACGATTCTCGGCGCTCAACATAATAAATAGGTGGCTGTAGCAATGCTGCGCATTGGGACCATTGTTTTTCAATCAGTTGTTGCGTGCAGCATATCTAAACATAAGCCAAAGAGAACAGCATGTCAGTGCGGTGCTAAGGTCACTCACGATATGCCTTTTGGCCAAATCTTTGCTTGAACTCTGTCGATTGCATTCGATTTTGGTAAAAAATAGCAACCGTGACGCTCAACTATGGCACTGCCTGCGAGGAGTTTCAATAAATATTTTTCTGTAGTGGCAAACGGCATTCGCATTGCTCATTCACAGGACACTTTCCGACCTCCGAAATTGCTTTCTCGAAGTGCCGCCGCTACATGGGTGCCACGGTAGCATTGTTTCAACCCATAATAGTCATTTAGGCTGAGTGGCAAGTTGAACAACGCTAGAAAAAGTTCGATTGCACGCGCAGCTGACCACGGAACACGACCGTCCGCCGGAACTCAGACAGTGCGGCAGCTCGCACAACAAGCGCTTCGTGACATCACGGCTAGCGAGTGCACCAGTTTTGCCCGACTCTCAAACCGTTCACTCGCTTATGAAAATATTCGATTAAAAATGAACAACTCAACCAAATTCCCTAAAACTTCACCAGCTTGTCTGTCAACGTACAAAAATCAATCCACGCAACACGGATTATAGTTGAAAATTGGGTGTTATGGCCCTTTAAAAGTTTGTAGTTGCTGGCGTGAAAATCCCGACTTGCGACCATTGTGTTTTTTTTCTTTTCACTCTATAAGTTTACGCAGAAAATTTTCCTCGCGTAATTATCCCAACCCTCCAACTTTTAAGCGGTTTCGCGAGAAGAAAGTGCGAAGATCATGCGAAGATCATGCGAAGATCATATGAGAAATACGGTAGCTCGTTGCTAGTAATTAAATATTTTTAAGTGCTATAAAATTGCCGGGCGATCAAATTTTATTTCTTATCTTGAAACATTCATTGCTTTGAAATTCGTACTAATGTAATACTTTTGTATTGAATCAATGGGCATCGGGAGGGAGATTTTTGAAATATTCGTTAATCAGAAAGAATCCTTAAGTTGAGGTTCGTTATAACGCCATTTCACTGTACACCGCTCTTAGGTCATAAAGCCGGCAATGCATACAATAATCTGCAAATCGTAATTGAGCAATAATTAGTAGCCTGATTCAACAAAAGAAACGGTAGCTGCATGTTGGCGAGCGTCCCGGCTCCAAATCCCACGTAGCCAACGTGCCGCTCGATTAAATAAGGTTCATCCGTGTCACGTGGTTGTCATCGGCCCATGGCGATGTGATGGCTGTATTCGTTGATAGTCACATTCTTGTGTGGCTTGACGCTGATAATTGTCGGAGGTGTCCCTGTTCCACTGGCCGCTGGCGTTTTCCAAGGTGATCCTGTCGAAGAAGGCACAACGCGAGCGTGTGCGATCGTTGGTCCTCTGTTCAAACTGCAACTGCAAGTAGATGCAACAGCACCAGCAACCTGTAGCAACAGAAGACACGTTAGCTGCATGTCTGCGAACATGCCGGCTCCAAATCCCATGTAGCCAACATGCTGCTCGATTAAATAAGGTCCACCCATGTCACGTGGTTGTTGTCGGCCCATGGTGATGTGAGGGCTGTTCTCGTTGATAGTCGCATTCCTGTGTGGCTTGGTGCTGATAATCGTTGGAAGTGAGCCTGTTGCACCGACCGCTGGCGTTATCCAAGGCGATCCTGTCGAAGAAGGTACGTCGCAGTGTGTGCGATCGCTGGCCCTCTGTCCGAACTGCAACTGTACGTGAATGCAGCAGCACCAACAACCTGTAGCAACAGAAGAAATGTTAGCTGCATGTCGGCAAGCGTCCCGGCTCCAAATCCCACGTAGCCAACGTGCCGCTCAATTAAGTAAGGTTCATCCGTGTCATGTGGTTGTTGCCCGCCCACGGTGATGTGATGGCTGTGCTCATTGATAGCCACGTTCCTGTGTGGCTTGACGCTAATAATCGTCGGAAGTGTCCCTATTCCACTGGCCGCTGGCGCTTTCCAAGGCGATCCTGTCGAAGAAGGCACGTCGCGAGCGTGTGCGATCGATAGCTCTCTGTCCAAACTGCAACTGCTAGTACAGGCAACAGCACCATCAACCAGCAGCAACAGAAGAAACGTTAGCTGCATGTTGGCGAGCATGCCGGCTCCAAATACCACATAGCCAACAAGCCACTCTATTAAATAACGTTCATCAGTGTCACGTGGTTGTTGTCGGCCTATGGCGATGTGATGGCTGTCCTCGTTGATAGTCACATTCCTGTGTAGCTTGGCGCTGATAATCATCGGAAGTGTCCCTGTTACAATGGCTGCTGGCGTTATCCAAGGCGATCCTGTCGAAGAAGCCACGTCGCGAGTATGTGCGATCGCTGGCCCTCTGTCCGAACTGCAACTGTACGTAGATGCAACAGCGCATATATATATATATATATATATATATATTGTGATGTAATGGTGAAGGCAACCTTTATTAGGCCCGGAAGACACGATGAAGCGACCACGCCCAAGGCACAGAACTCAGACAAGCCAAATCCCCACAGCAGATGAAGATGACGACCACTCACAATGATTATGTGTAAAGAAAGCAGATGTGCTTAATGAATGCCTACACTAACTTCCCCCCAACGTGAAAGCGGTCATCCTGACCGCAGTTCTTGGCCGCAGTTTAAAGCGAAGATGAACACCATATAAAAGGCTTCATGCGGGATACGTGGACTATTTCTGCTGCCCTGTAGCGGCGGTCCATGGGAAGAAGAACGGGTGCCACGCGATAATTCACAGGAGACGTTTGCTCCAAGACAGTGTAGGGGCCAATAAAACGTAATTGAAACTTCTCGCACAGTCCGGTAGTGCGAATGGGTGTAAGGAGGAGGACTTCGTCGCCAGGGCTGAAAGACACGGCACGATGAGAGGCATCATATTCAAGCTTGCGAACCTGTTGCTTGGCTTCAGTGTTGACACGAGCCAGCTGGCGGCAATGAAGTAGACGAGACACGTATTCTTCACTTGAAGATGAACATGGTTTGACAGGCGCAGAGAAGAACGAAACATCGAGGAAAGAAGAAGGGAAGCGACCGTGGACGAGGTAGAACGGCGAGTGACCGGTTGTGCCCTGTACAGAGGTATTATACGCAAAAGTGACAAATGGCAAAATGGTGTCCCAGTTTCTGTGGTCGGGTTCGATATACATCGCTATCATATCTGACAGTGTACGATGAAAGCACTCAGTCAGGCCGTTCGTCTGAGGATGGTAACTGGAGCTTGTTTTGTGTGTAGTGCCGGATGCCTTGAGCACTTCTTCAACGAGTTCTGAAAGAAATACTCTTCCACGGTCGTTCAGAATTACACGAGGAGCTCCGTGTCGAAGGATTATTGCTCGAAGGATGAAGTCGGCCACTTCCAAAGCTGATGCAGAAGGCACGGGAGCTGTTTCGGCGTAGCGGGTTCAGGTGGTCGACAGCTGTAACTATCCATTGATTGCCCGTGACAGTCATAGGAAGCGGACCATAAAGGTCAATGCCAACTACCTCGAATGGTTGCAGGGGACACGGGAGCGGGTGTAATTGTCCACTTTGAGTCGATGTAAGTAGCTCGCGACGCTGACAAAGGGCACATGAGGCAAGGTACTTCGCGACACAGGTGGACGAGCCCGGCCAGTAGTAGTGACATCTTATGCGGTCATACGTTTTCTGGAAGCCCATGTGTCCAGCAGACATGTCGTCGTAATATGTCTTGAGGACTTGAGCCCGAAGAGAGCGAGGTAGAATGGGCACCCAGCGTTGACCATCAGGGTGGTAGATATGACGG
This sequence comes from Rhipicephalus microplus, assembly GCF_043290135.1. Lineage (NCBI taxonomy): Eukaryota > Metazoa > Arthropoda > Arachnida > Ixodida > Ixodidae > Rhipicephalus > Rhipicephalus microplus. The sequence goes on from NC_134703.1 coordinate 213,867,336, forward strand.
TACAGGACGTGGTTGTTGAGCTTGAATTGTGTCAGCTGTCAGTGAAGACGGGCGTTAGGGGGCCGGCAAGTCCCGTCAAGACGGTCCATGATGCGGTGACAGTAAGGGTCAGCACGTTGGTGAGATAAGAACAAACCGCTTGGAGAAGTTGGGTCTACAGTAGCTAATGACGAAACATGTAGGGAAGAGACGGCCGAAAGCTTCTCGAGTGCGGCAGTGGCGGGTTTGTTAAGTGGCTCCGAAGAGAGCGGGCAACGCGAAAGTGCGTCGGCATCTTGATGCTTGTTTCCCGACTTGTATGTGATCGTGAAGTCGTATTCTTGTAAGCGAAGAATCCAGCGACCAAGGCGGCCGGACAAGTTCGTGATTGTCAAGAGCCAGCACAAGGCGTGACGGTCCGTAACCACAGTAAAGTGGCGGCCGAGGAGATAAGGTCGAAACTTTTGTATCGACCATACGACCGGGAGGCACTCCTGTTCGGTGATGGTATAATTCTTTTCGGCAGGGGTCAGTGCACGGCTCGCGTATGCCACGACTTTCTCATGTGAATATTTGTCTCGCTGTAGGAGAATTCCACCAATGCCTCGACCACTAGCATCTGTATGCAGGAGCGTAAGCGCAGTTTCGTCGAATTGGCATAGGACTGGTTCGGACGTGAGTGCACACTTCAGTTGAGCAAACCCCGCTTCACATTCAGGAGACCACACAAAGGCGACGCCTGATCCGAGCAATTTGTGCAAGGGTGAAGCTATTGAGGCGAAGTCTCGAATGAATCTGCGAAAATAAGAAGCGAGGCCGAGGAAACTGCTCAAGTCTTTGGCTTTTTCAGGACGCGGGAAGTGTTGGACAGCGGAAATCTTGTCAGGATCGGGACGAATACCGTCCTTGCTTACGATGTGGCCTAACACTTTAATCGTCTTGTTCGCAAAACGGCACTTCTTGGTGTTCAGCTGAAGGCCTGCGTTTGCAAGGCACGTAAGAACTTCGTCCAGTCGTTGCAAGTGCTGAGGGAAAGTTGACGATAAAATAACAATATCGTCTAAATAGCAAAAGCAAGTCTTCCACTTCAAGCCTCGTAAAACAGTGTCGATCATCCGCTCGAATGTTGCTGGAGCATTACAAAGGTCGAATGACATGACGTTGAATTCGTACAGCCCATCTGGTGTTGAAAACGCTGTCTTTTCTTTGTCATCCTCGTGCATGGGTATTTGCCAGTAACCTGAACGCAGGTCTAGGCTTGAGAAGTACTCAGCACCTTGCAGTGAATCCGAAGCATCGTCTATGCGCGGCATGGGGTAAACATCCTTGTGGGTAATCTTATTAAGTGCTCTGTAGTCCACACAAAATCGCACGGAGCCATCTTTTTTCCTTACTAAAACAACAGGGGATGACCAAGGAGTCGCCGAGGGACGTATAATGTTCCGTTGCAGCATATCGGCTACATTTTGTTCTATGATCTGACGCTCAGGCGAAGAGACGCGATATGGTCGACGGCGTACGATGGAAGTGCCATCGGTCTGGATACGATGCCTAATAATGGACGTCTGTCCCAGAGATGAGGAATAGGCATCAAACAATCTCCTATGCTTTTGTAGCAAGGCAAGCAACTCATCTGTCTGTGAAGAGGTCACTTCTGGACTAATAGTCGCAGCAAGAACAGAAACGCTTGATGAACATCCAATAGAAGGAAGGTCAGAACACGCTGGCATAAGCGGGACAACAGAGACAGGTTGAGATTCAGAAACGCAAGCCATTGTGGTGCCTTTAGGAATGAGAATTTTCTCAGAAGTCTGGTTTGTAGCGCAGAGAAGTCCGGAGCCATTGTGGAACCGCGCTAGACCTGAAGCAAGGGCTATACTTCTTGTGAGACAGCGTGCAGATGGTTGGACAAACACGTCACCAGAGTCGATCACATTAGAAGTTATGGCAACTATCCGCTGATGATCAGGTGGTAGCTTGGTATCTTCAGCAGCGAGCAAGTGAACGGGCTTGTCATCCGCATACAGGGCATAGTCAGTTTCCATCATATGAACAACATTTTGTCGACAGCAGATGGAAGCGTTCGCCGTAGACAGAAAATCCCAGCCTAATATAAGCTGGTGGGCACATGAACTCAGCACAGCAAATTGCACAAAATGAAGGAGACCAGCTATGAAAACACGAGCAGTGCACATAGCGACAGGTCTAATGGCGTCCTCTTGAGCAGCGTGCAGTGTAGGTCCATCATAAGGGGTGGTCACTTTTTGCAGACGTGAGCACAAAGAAGCACCAGTGTCTATTAAAGCGTCCACGTACACACCTTCTATTAAAACAGATATCGTATTATATGGACGCACTGGAGAAATTTCTGTCTTTTCGTTCGATGCAGCTTTTTCTCCAAAAGCTGCAGAGGTTAGTTTTCCGGGCGTTGGTTGGTGAATTGCGAGACAGGTCGCAATGGAGACGTGGAGCGGCGGAGGGGTGAGGGTGAGCGGCGTCTAGTAGAGCGGTAAGAACTGGTTGGCTCAGATGTCGCAGTTGGAGACGTTGAACAACGTATCGGCGGATCAAAAGGACGACGTTGGAAAGCGTACCAGCTTGTCCCATCATCCCGTCCGTAGGTGTTGAATCCACGACGTTCGTCCTGCTGACGCTTCCGACAGACGCGTGCGATGTGGCCCTGATAGCCGCAGTAATAACAGATTGGACGATGTGACTGTCACGGTGGGTGAAAGGGTTGGCTAGGCGCACTCAGAGTCAACGAAGCCAGCGGGACAGGCGTCGAGTGTGCGGGCATTGGTTGTACGACGGGTGGTGATCCAGCGAGGACTTGTGCGTACGTCGGCTGGGGTCGAGGTACTGGAGCGTCTACATACGCTGGCCCAGTCATGGACGCCAACTCCTCTTTGATAATGTCGCGCAAAACAGTGTTGGAGGGGGGAGGCGGACTTGGTGTCATTGAGAGGCCGAACGATTGCAGCTCTTCCCGTATAATCGCCCGGATGATGGCACGCAATGAGGCATCAGTCGTGGTGGTGTTTTCAGCGCTGTCTGGCGGTAACCGTTGGGATTCAAGTTCCTCTAGCCGTTGGCACGTGGCAACAACGTCAGCGACTGTAGTCGGGTTTTGAATGACCAAGGCATTGAACGCGACCGTGCCGATCCCTTTCAATAGGTGACGAACTCTCTCTGATTCAGACATGGACGTGTTGAAACAGTGACAGAGAGCAAGCACATCCTTTATGTAGGATGTGTAAGACTCACCGCATTGTTGCTTGCGAGCATCCAGTGTCTTCTTCGCGAGAGCTGAACGAACCCCCGGGGCACCGAAAATTTGGCGAAGCTGTTGCTTAAAACGTGTCCAGTCCGTAATGTCCGTTTCATGATTGAAAAACCATGTTTTCGCTACGCCTGTCAGATAGAAAGAAACACGGCGAAGCTTGGTAGGATCATCCCAGTTGTTAGTGGAACTCGCTCGATTGAACTGGTCCAACCAATCCTCCACATCTTCACCTCGAAGTCCGCCGAACGTGGGCGGCTCACGCTGGTGCGCGGTGATAATCCACGATGGAAAGGCCGCGGTGGCCGGGGCCGTGGAGGTAGACGCAGAAGCGCCGGTTGGCTCGTCCTGAGGCATGTTACCGGACACCTGCCACAAACGACGACCTGAGCGGAGTTCCAGGAGGCAGATCGGGCTGGGAGAGGACGGAAGATCCTAGAGCCCACTCCACCACTTGTGATGTAACGGTGAAGGCAACCTTTATTAGGCCCGGAAGACACGATGAAGCGACCACGCCCAAGGCGCAGAACTCAGACAAGCCAAATCCCCACAGTAGATGAAGATGACGACCACTCACGATGATGAATATGTGTAAAGAAAGCAGATGTGCTTAATGAATGCCTATAATATATATATATATATATATATATATATATATATATATATATATATATATATATATATATATATATATATATAGTGTTACAAGGAAGAAAGTATGCGAAAATATATTTGCAAGCAAATGCGTACAACGCTGCTACAGTTTACGCACGATCCTCTCAGCACTTCGTTGTCATCATTTTTAGCTATCTACTAAGCCCATGACATTACCTGCCAGCAGCAGAAGCCCCGTTCCGGTGCGATCAATCCTTGGGTCGTGATTAGTACTATTCAAGTCTCGAGACATGCACTATATCGGTCGTGACTGAAGCTCAAGGTGCTGAAGTAGTAGGCACTGCCTAGAGCAGCCACGATTGAGTCAATGTTAGGCATAGGATAAGCATCCTTCCTCGTGACCTCGTTCAGCCGGCAGATAGTCCACCCAGAGTTGATAAGAGCTGTCTCTTTTGGGGACCAATACCATGGGTGAACTCAAGGGACTGTTAGAGCGTTGGAGAACTCCAGTCCCAATTAACTCCCCCAATGCTTTCCTCTCAGCTACACTTACAGAGCGAGGACTGCATTTCCACGGTTGTGTCTCTCCTGGGTGAATACGGTGCCTCACGAAAGAGGTGTGACCCAGTCGTTCCGTAAGCATATCACTGGAAAAACTCAAGAGTGACGACAGGCTTATTTTCTCACATTTCGACAAGCTGTCACGCAAAGGCGGGAGTGAGTGATCCGAGCTGCTAAATACCGAGCTGGTCGCATATGAAGCCAGGACGGTAGCACTATGCTCGAAAGAAAAAGATAGACAGTTTTCCCCGCCACGCAAATCAAAGGGTCAGTCTTGGCGTAGGAGTAAGAGACACGGGCCGATGGTGCTCCGTTTTGTCTCCTCTTCTCCAGCTTTCTAGCGACGACCGGCAACTCTTAGGCACTTGTAACTAAGGGAAGTGTAGCTAATGACCGTAGAGCGCCGGTAGGACCGTTGGTATGGCCTCCACTTGCAACGTCAATCATGATCCCCAGTGCGCGCGAGAAAGTCTTGACCGAGAGTCCCTGGCTCGTAAAGACATGGGAGATGCACAAAACGCCGTTGGCATGCGCGATTCTCCCAGTGTGCAACCAATCACACAGTGCGTAGTGGTGGTACCACTGGCCAGATGGAAGGCAGTGTCGTAAGCGAAGCTCGAATGCGGACAGAGTGGTCAGGCAACACGGCCATAAACTCTTCGACAAACAGCGAGATTGAAGCTCCGCTATCCAGCAACGTCGCAAGCTCTCAACCAGCGATCGTGTGGGTGATAAATAGCGCCAGCGTGGCTGGAAAATCATGTGCAGCGCGACACGCCATCGGTGCCAGAGGGTGGGTGGCACCCCCATGCTCTTTTATGCTGTAGCTGGCGGCGACGAGGAGCTCATCGACAGCTCACTCAATTTCCCGACAGGCAAGCAGGGCCTCCCATCGAAGGAGTGCCTCACGAGCAGGGCCTTGCGACGCCTTTTCAACTATCAGTGGAGGATTTTGGCTTCCATGAGAGCTAGTAGGCCTTCTCTTGATTAGCCGCATGCTAGGCTTCGCGATTGGATCTTTCCTCTTCCAATGGAGCACGGGGGTACGGTTCTCATTCGCTCTTTTCGGCGAAGGGGCCCACCGTGGCGTGTATGAGTACAGGTTGAGAGCACAGTTCAACACAGCAGGCGCATCTCTTTGTTCTCTTGCAGCCGAAGCCACTTCGTGTTTAGGCAGGACACGTGGTCATGAGTCCCCACCAGCTCACACATTACGAGGCTCGAGAGAAGTGGACGATGATGTTGGCGGGCGGTAGACTCTCGCTGCCAATGTGTTGCCCTGAATCTGCTTCGCATCAGAGGCCAGCTGGTGGCGTGTTGAAACTGGAGCATTGTCAGCTTGCGCAAATGCCATGGTCAAGCCCTGACCGCATTTAATGTCAGAAAGCTTCGAGAACCAGGTAAAGTTAACCTTCGATATATCGAAATAGATGAATTCCCGAAAAAATTCGTTATAAGGAGGATTTCGTTACATGCAGGCTCAGTACCAAAATTCGCGAAATAAATGCACAAGTTAAAAAAAGGGGGGACTGAAGGCAGAGCTAACCCAAAACAGTAAAAAACTGCATTATTATTGCAATAGCAATTATATGGACACACTCGGCAGGTGTTTGCCCCCCCCCCCCTCCGTCGCCGCCATGTTCCGTAACAATTCCAAATTGATAACATGCTCCCGTGAATCGTAAGTTTCAAGAGTGGGTAAAAGCACACATGCGCTGCTGAAGCAGAGATCAAATGAGTCGGCCTATCCCTATCGCCGGGAAAGTGCATGAGGTAACATCTCCAGTCTGTTATAACTGCTGTTGAATTCTCATTAAAGAACGCAGGAAAAAGGGGGAAGAGGGATCCCTCGAGCAGCGATAATGAAATTGAATATTAAGGGCGGTTGTGATCCCTGGGGCGCTCGCTATTTCGGTGAGTATCAGTATGGCTTCAACGCGAAGGGTTTGTGTGAAAAGAGCACTTCTCCCAAGAGCGGCCGTATTCGCTCACACCAGCGTTTTGAAAGCATTCCGCGATATCGGATCCGAAAGAGTTGGCTGCCAGCCTGATTTCTTACATTACAAATTTTTGCTATCAGGTTCATTGCATTGCATTCTACGCACCGTCGTATTGCCAGAACTAATCAGCTAATCGCGAAAGGTACCTGCCTGCGAACTCGCGACATGGCACAAAACGGAAAGCGCGTGACGAGTCGACCTCCGAAAATCTGTCGTCACCATGGTCTCTGAAAGTTGCCATCAGTGCCTAATCTGACATTCCTTTGGTGGCGATGACATGAATTAAGAAAAGTCACACTTTTGCCGCAAGCGCGAAGCAATGAATACGATAGCAACAATTTGGAATGTAATGCTAAGAATGGCAAGCAGATCGAAACGTACAGCATGCTGCTCACGCACAAATATAGCATGAAAACAACATACACAACACGGGACCAAATGGACAATGTTTACCGCCGGACACTTAACGTGCTATTTAAACAAAAACGAGGCACGAAACGTAATCAGAGGTACAAATATGAGTGCGAACTAACATGTGCCTCAGTTGTTACTTCGCTACGTTTCAAAAACGCACTCTTCTCAAAAACGGCACCTGTCTAGTAAGCAAAGTGATCTTTGTGCGCCCGGCAACTAAACGCAATCGTTCCAGTCAGTTAGAGGCGCGCAATTCTCCCCATCGAAGAATAAGCGCGCTAGCGCAAACATCTAACCCCCCCCCCTGCCCCTGTTCTCGGGCCAAAGTACATGTGGGAGATAAACGCACGTCGGCGCATTGTGACGTGCTGAGCGCAGACTGCGCGCAGCTTTTTTTTTCTTGAGGTTTCATAAGTGTATACACAAACATATACGTGAAATGACAGCGGCGGCAGAAACAGAACAAAACCAGCAGAGACTGTCCATATAATTGCTATCGCAATAAAAAAAAAGCAAAGCGGAACAACATTAGAGGCCACACCATGCGCGCATAGTGTGGCCACTATTCACGCGCACACAGCATCAAAAATGAAGAGCAAATGACACGGACACAGATACTGCGGAATACTATTGGGTAGAGCGCCCTCCATATGCAGCGCGACCCCACACATGTGAGGGTAACTGAAAGCGTGGCACTGCCATAAAGTTGGGCACTGCTAACGCACAAACGTAGATTTTTTTTTTGCTAGGAGTGTGGGATTGGGGGGCACACCCGCGCATGCGCCTGCGGCGGCAGAAACGACGGCAACACTGTGCCGGCTCGTGGGGTGCAGGCCTTCCTGCTTGTCTTGCGCACACCTGCGCGCAATAACGAGCGCTCGCTCTCACCTGGTGCGCCGTGCATGTCGCCGCTAAGCGCTTCAGCGGCGGCTAGTCGTGGAAGATGCATGCTCGTACCAAAATCAGCAAAATTCCTACGTTTTCGGCGGAAAAAATTTATTATATTAAGGTTGTTTCCTGCTGTTACATTGTAACATAGAGGTCGCAAATACATGTGCTTCTATGGGCAGCGATGGAAAATAGAAAAACTTCATTATATCAAAAAATTCGTTTTATGGAGGTTAATTATAAGCAGGTTTAACTGTGTTTGAAAAGGGTACTCTTTTCACAAACAGCGCCTGTCCAGCGAGCGTAGTGCTCTTTGTGTGCCCGGCAACTAAACGCATTCGTTCCGGTCAAAGTCGAAGGGATGCGATTCTCCCCACCGAATGGTAAGTTTGCGCACAAGCATCTAACCCCCCCCTCATTCGAGGGGCAAAGTACGCATGGGAGGCAAGCGCGCGCCAGCGCATCGTGACATGCTGGGCACCGAGCGCGGGCATTTTTTTTTTGTTCTTTCTCAAACTTTAATATATATAGATACGTATACATATACGGTGAATAACGGCGGTAGCAAAAACCAGTCGAGACTGTCCATATAATTGCTATCCCCCCCAAAAAAGCAAAGCTGAATGTCGTCGGGATCACACCATGCACGCGCAGTGAAACTATGCACGAACGCGCATGCGTTGAAAATAAAGAGCGAATGACACAAACAGACACAGATACCGCGGAAAACTATTCAGTAAAATGCCCTCTATATGCAGCACGGCCCCACATAAGTGACACTCACTAAAAGCATGACACTGCCAACGAGCAAACGTAGTTTTCTTTTTTTTATTTGTTTTTAAGTTTTTGCCTTACAGCCGGACTGTGCTCACGCATGCGTGAGCACAGTCTGGCTGTAAAGGCGAAAAATTTCATTGTAGGACATGTGGATGCACTACCCGATTTGAGAATGTTTCAGCCATGGCTTAGGCACGTGAAAAGATGGAAACAGAGATTATTCAAGATATTTAAAAGGTAATTGAATGACAAATACATAAGCATGCCATCAATCTCACTTTTGAACAGGGAATTAGTCTTCCTGCATGGCCATGTTGTGGGTAACACCTTGCAAGGTTTTCTCCTTCTTTTGTTGACCTTTTTATGAGTGTGCACTCATTTATCCTGTTTTATTTCCCATGCGATGCTTAGCAATTTTTCATAAGGTTTTATGTTTTTGACTCTCTTGGCGTAGTGCTTCATCGTTTTTGCTCATTTGCTGCTGGCTTAGGGTGATCTGAATATTGTTATTTCATTGTTTTAGTCGGTTTCAAGCGCTATTTAAAAGTTAAAAAAAAGCTTTTACAGTACCCTTTCATGTGTTCACGTCATTGAAGAAGCTTGGTGCCATAAAAAGATCAAAAGAAAAAGTAAATATATGAAATATAGGCGTACACTTTATGAATACGCTCTTTAGATTGCAGCGTTTGTTACATTTGAAGTGTTTCCTCATGGCTCTGTTTGCGGCACCCCTGCAATAGAAAGCTGGTTTTGTGCACATCGTGGTAGCGTAACATGGCATACATCTACATACTTTGGTTTCATGAAACAACAATAAACAGCTGGTAGTCTGCCCTTTTTCTTGTCTCCATTGGCGCTTTCCTTAGGCTTACACAGCAAGTCGAGTTTTCAAATCTCGAAGTTTTGGCTGTGGAGCTAAATTTGCTTAAGGGTGACTCACGAAGCGACCAGGAAGGGACGCGACAGCCTACACTGCCGTCACGCACGAACACGCAATGGCCATTGGCGCTTTCCTTAGGCTTACACAGCAAGTCGAGTTTTCAAATCTCGAAGTTTTGGCTGTGGAGCTAAATTTGCTTAAGGGTGACTCACGAAGCGACCAGGAAGGGACGCGACAGCCTACACTGCCGTCACGCACGAACACGCAATGGCCAGGCTCATCCACTATCCACTCTCTGACATGGCACAGAGATGGCACTCGAGACAGGTGGTCAACAAACACAAGTTTTATTAACCCTAGATACAACAAAGTCCGACAACCATGGGCTTGCGGGCCGGCAGAGAACTCCGCAAGACCGACCGAGAGCACTGTTGCCGGCAAGTGCTAGGGCTATCACACAGAGGGCGGCAGCCAAGCGCGCAAACGAAAAGCTGCCTGCTAAAGCAGCGTGTCTCCCTCTGGTGCAGGCCTGTGTGAATCTGCCCGGCGGCAGGCTAGAGTTATCTAGAATAGGTCACTCTAACCAAGTGAACGCAAGCTACCAGAAGAGGAGGCTTACGGGCGGCCAATTAGGATTGGCGGAGCACCGTGGTGTAAGCTAGCGTGGCGTGAGGGAGAGGCACATTTTTCGGTCAAGTTCGAACATGTGCCTCTATGCGGGAAAACCAACGCATGGCTCACGCCAGACAAATAGGCCAGGGCACGGTACCACGGTGGCCATGTTCCCGGCGCTCGAAGTGCACGCGTAAGCGCTTGCGCAAGCTTGGGAAATGAGGCACCAAAGGGGAAGACACGCTCGATTCCCACAAGATGGAACCAAGCATAACACACTATTATGTTAAAATTTACAAGTTTGATCCTCGGCCGCTAAGATTATGCAAACACAGTAGTGATATATAAAATTTATCGTAGCGACTTATTTTTTCCCTAGAAGCGACACTGCAGTCAGTGAGAACTTTTGTGTTGTAGTGAAAACTAAACAGAAATCTCCATCAAAGCGTTGCAAAAAGCTGTGAAAAAATATTCCACACCAAGACAATGATCCACTACATTCTCCCAAACAGACAGCTGAAACAATAAAAGAGTTTCGGTTTTAACACTTTCATGACCGCACGTATCCCCATCGATAGTATGTTTTCGATGTTTACAACTTGCATATTTGCCCTGTTTTGAACGCGTTTGGACCCCTTGCGCTATCTAACGCCTAAAATAAAAAGTGTTTTATCAGTTTCACTTTTGTGTTTCTTTTTTTTCACCGTGTGATGACTTTAAGGTGCCTTTTCATGCGCAAAAGTGAGCGTGCATAGTTTCAATCATGGCGTCGATGCAGCTTGTGACCGCTTCATGAAAACGGCGAATTTCGGGGGATTCTCATGAATCTGGGCTAGAATATTCAAATTGCGACAGAAGCACAGGCTCGGAAGATGACATCAGCACTCTTGATTTGAGCGAAGACAACGAGCGTTCGTCTAACCGCCCCGGAACAATAGCGGTCGTCCACAGGTGAGTTTAGCTTGTGCTCAGGCCGCGTTATTGCTGGCGAAAGTCGGTGTAAGTTGACCCGATGTGTTCTAAAGGTTGGTGCTCTTATCTGCAGGATGTCCAGTTCTATGGAGCGAGGCTACTTGCCCGCGGCAGGGCAGGGATTGCAGTTTCGTGGGCGGAGGCAGCTGGAAGTGAACCTTGGAGCCATGTTGCATAGTGCCGCGCGGCGCTTCGGGAGCAGTGTTGACTTTTTGTTTTTTACTATTCAAGTTATAGAGCAGCTATGCAAAAGCACAGTAAATATGCATATTTTTTAGAAGCTAACGTACAGCAACAGAGACAGTTCTTGGAGGACGCAAAGACCATCTTGATGCTCCTACACAAAACGCTCCTCCACAAAACGCTCCTCCACAAAACGCTCCTCAGGGCTAACGGCAGCAGCCAAAAAAATGTATATATCAGGAACTGTAACTTAAGCTATGAACAAAGAAAAGTTGAACAGAAAGCAAGTGTTTTCTGTGAAACATGTGTAGCAAACCTACATTTTACCGAATCCCAACACTGTTTTGCACAGTGGCATAATAGATACTATGCGTGATGTTATTTTATGTACGCGAAAACTTTTGTATTTACAGCGCCTTTATTTACAGGAAAATTGCGCGTGCTCCTTGCACTTAAAATGTATATTTCCATTTCTTTTTATGCTTAGCCTGTTCAAAGCAGAGTTGATGGTTCCATGAAATTTCTTTGCTCATGCTTACAATGTTTTTCGTTTGATGGTTTTTTTCGTACTATTGATAATAAATTTGTGGTTTCAAACTGACCGTGTTTCAAAAATAACTCCTAGATTTATAATTTGACCATATAAACATTGACATCAATAACTTTAGAAGCCATAAAGAAGTAAGGTTTTCTGGATTACCCAAAAATGACAAAATTTCTTGCAGTCACGAAAGTATTAATTCCTGTAACATCGCCATAGAGCGCAGACGTGACTACAAAAAATTTTCATATGTTTGGACCATTGAAGAAACTTCTCATGTGAAGAAGACATGCAATCGATGTAGCGGTCACTGATATGGCGCAAAATCAGTTACAGCTAAAACCTAGAAGTCCTTTTTCCGACAAAATCATATAACTTGTCAAACGCTGGCCAAAATGTGATAAGGTTATGTAGAAAAATAATGCATAATTTTGTTTTCTAGCAATAGTGCGATATTTACCTTTTCGCAAAGCTCCTTTTACTTCACTTGCCTACTTGGATTGATTGGCTACTTAAAATTATGTACGAATGTCAGCAAGAGAAGGGGCTAAGAAGCGCACTTAGGATTATGTCAACCTTCATCGCTGGGCTCATGGAAAGGCTGCTACGCCACAGCCAACATTTGGGCTCACATGGAACCCTTTCATGTTGACTAGAGTGACGGATTCAAGAAAGTTGTAATGGTATATTTGGTAGTATCTCAAGCAGCGTGTTATCCAATAAACTGCTTTGTATTCTTTGAAATTCAAGTCACTGTTCCCACATAGAAGGTGTCATTGGGGGATGACCTCAAAGAGGAGTTCCTGTAGGGGAAGCACGGCAGACAAAAATATTGCCACAGATGCTCGTGTCAATATATTCTTTTCTTTATGTTACCACTCTATTCAGCCATGCTCACACTAAGAGGGAATATGTACGGATCATCGGTAACGATTGTAAGCGTAAATGCAAGCAACGTTATGAGATTGTTAAACATTGTATTTAGTGCAAAAAAGGTAACGTTTCAAGCAGAAATATTGACGGGCTCATGAATTTTACGGCGGCTATTTGGCAAAAGCTACTCCTGTTTTAACTTTCCGCTCATGGGTCTTCCGGCTGTCCCAGGCTCTGAGTCTTTTTGCATGTCCCGAAACCTATGTCTGTGCAATCATTTTGCTGATGCTTTTACTATGCTTACATCAGTCATATATATACATATATATACATCAACTCTATATTTGGGAGAGTCATTTGTTCAAGAGCTAGTAGCCATCGTGGTCACCGCACTAATGATAGCGTTTTACACAAACAACACTATATGGCATTACGATAAAAAGTGCACTTACTGGACAGTGACACAACAGCGCCGGTCAAACTTACTTCAGCCACACGGAGTTCTGCTCCATACGTTTCGGAGGGAGCAAAGTGGGCCAACACTGTGCTGCCATCAAGGCCTTCCCAGACGAAGTTGTGGTGGGGAAACTTGTTCACCAAATTCCAGCTCAACTTCTGAGTGAGAAATCGGGAAACCCCACACATCCTGCAAAGATGAGTGATACTTGCACTTAAAAGCAAGACGACATTTCCAGGAGATCCCTGCGCAAAATAATTTGTAGAGAATCTTTGCTTGTCAACTTTCGAAGTGTACGGGTTCCCTGTGCTGCTAAAGCATAATAACACCTATGCTTGACGATATGATAATATGATATGATATGCAATGATAATATGATATGCAATGCCGAATATTCACCCAATGCTTTATACATAAACTACAATATCAGAAAGAACCATTCAAAAGTCACACTCAGAACTTACAAATAATTGGTCAGGGAAACCCTCACTCATACCTGTAATCAGTTGAAGACTGCGGGCTTTGATCATAGTTTTGACTGCCGGCCACTGTCGAGCAGTGGTAAAGGTGCTCAACTACTAACCCGAAGGGTTCAATATCAGCTGCGGCAGTCGCTTTTTGATGGAAGCTAAACGCTAGAGGCACATGTTTTCTGGAATGTGAATATTGCAGGTGCCCTTCACTAAGGCGTCTCTCATTATCATATTGGAGTTAAGGGAGATGAATATCCAGATAATATTATTATTATGCGGGTTTCAGTTCGTCAGTTACTCCTAATTAGCTTTATGATACTAACAAATGGGTGTGAATTTTCTCCATAATCATTCCATCACCTTGCGGCACTTCGCCAAAACTGATTCGTGCTTCGTGGTCTAGAACTCGTCCTCATGCTGTTGATATGTTGCATCCTGATTAACTCACCTGCTAGAAAGAGTTCATGCCCGGTTTGACGAAGATGAAGCTTTCGTCAGCTCCACTTTATAAGAAATTTCAAGTAATTTCCTTTCAGCTACAATTGGTTGCACACCAACTTTCTATTTCACATGTCCATTAGTTGAAACATTCACACCTCCGGTTTCATTACCAGTTCAACAGTTCGACGAGAATGAAGCTTTCACCAGCTCCACCTTATATAAAATTTCAAGCCATTTCCTTTTAGCTACAACTAATTGCACGCCAACTTTCTATTCTACATGTCCATTTGTTGAAACATTCACACCTCCAGCTTCATTACCAGTTCAACAGTTCGACATAACATCCGGGCCTCCATTTTTCGCTTGAATAACAACAATATCTGCTGAAGGAAAGATGTATACATTCAAGAGCTCGTTTTTGGTTCTTCACATTTTCATTAGCATTATTCCTAATAACTTCACCTATAATTCAGCTGGCATTTTTGTCTGTTAGATTTCATTATTATCATGTCTAAAAAAGAAAACGACCCCTTAAAGGGGCCCTGAAACACTTATTCAAGTAATAAAATAATGAATTCGCTAGAATAAATTGCTGGAATTATCTTACGAATTCAATGCTGCAAAAATTTCAAGAACCCGTCCAGTGCGAGTGGAGTTACAAAGATTTCTCGCATGCTGCATTTGCATTCTCTCTTCTCTCATTTGGACGAAAGCGCTGGAAGCTAAACAGGGAGAAACGGCAGGGGCAAGGAAACTACGTCACCCACGCCACCTGATCTTGAAAACTTTTTTCTTCGAATGTGTGGCTTTTTCAGTGCAATTGCGCAGGCACACGTGGACAAGTCATGGCCTCCCACGGCAATCTCTGTAACGACCAAGCGGGCCATGTTCAAATCAGTCAATGGCTGATAGATGGGCTTGCTACGTGCGATTTTTTAGCATTTTCTGTCATTTGTCGAGAGAAGAGAAAGCAATTTTTAGCTGAATCTAATAATTTATTGCCGATTCCAGGCCACGTGCTGCACTATATTATTTGGCTCGCGTGTTGTCAGGAGCATGTACTTTTGATTGGCAGCGTTTTCTGACCTCGCTCAACAAGCGTTGCAGAGCCCCTTTAAATGCACACTTCTTTCCTTCCATAGCGACGGTCTTGTTCTGGCCGACTTGGTACCTTCAGGTAGTATACGAGGTCAGCTGCCAGCTTGCACTACATAAGGCGCCCCGTGACGCAACACAGGCCGACAAAGAGACGACAAAGAGAGGGACCAAACCTGCGACAAGGTCGCAGGTTCGGTCCCTGCCCACGGCAAGTCATCTTTTCATGCACTTTTATTCAATCATATTTACATTACAATTACTTCTAATAACTTCACCTATACATTGGTTGGCATAATTGTCTGTTAGATCTGGCTACATCATGCCACACAGGCTCATGAAAGAGTGTTCCACACTCGCTGCCATGGCTACAGATGGCGCTGACTGACACTCTCACGTTTAAATTCACACATATACCCAATAAAGTGGCTGGGAGGATAGCCGCCGTGGTAGCTCAGTGGTAGAGCATCGCACACGTTATTCGAAGGTAGCGGGCTCTGTTCCTGCCCATGGCAACTTACCTTTTCACCCACTTTTATTTCTTCACATTTACCTTACCATTCGGTCTATACTAATAACTTCCCCTATACTTTTCTTGGCATTATTGTCTGTTAGATTTCATACACACACACACACACACGTGCACACACACACACACACACACACACACACACACACCACACACACACACACACACACACACACACACACACACACACACACACACACACACACACACACACACACACACACACACACACACACACACACACACATATATATATTGAAATACTCCGGTTCAGCTGACGCTTTTGTTCAAGCAACAGCAAGATGGCACTGAATATCAAGAGGCACGATGCGAAGACTGATGATGGGTATTGACAGATGAGAAAAATGAAGTCCAATGAATTCTTATACTAGTTTCCCCCCCGTCAATGGAAGCAGCCAGCCTGGCCGCGAATTACGCTGTGGAATGCATACATTATGGCTTGAGACGCGAAACGTGCACAATCTCTGTCCCGCGGCAGCGTTGGTCAGTGGGGGCATGAAGCGGTGTGACAAGGTAGTTCACTGGGGAGGTCTGTTCGACAACTTTGTAGGGCCAAGATAGCGTGACTCAAGCTTCTCGCATAAGCCAGGCGTTCATGCAGGAGTCCACAGAAGTACATCGTCACCAGGGCAGTAGAGAACGATGCGGTGAGTGGCACCGTAACGATGTTTGCGATCTTCTTGGCTAGCTCCGGTGTTTACACGGGCAAGACGATGGCATTGAGCAACACGGCACAGAAACTGGTCGCAAAGGAATGGTGAAGAGTTGACAGGGCCAGAAAAGAATGAAACATCGAGTGGTGATGTTGGTTGGCGTCTGTATACTAAGAAGAACGGAGATTAGCCTGTGCTTAGTTGAACTGACGTATTATATGCATACATGACGAAGGGAAGAATGGCATCCCGATTGCGATGGTCCGGTCAGATTACATGGACAGCATGTCGCGCAAGGTGCGATTAAATCCTTCTCGTTAAGCCATTGGTTTGTGGGTGGCTAGATGCTGTTTTATGAACTGCTTTTGATGCTTGACGAACTTCACTGAGCGTGCTTAAAAGAAATGCCTTGCCTCGGTCGCTCAAAAGAACAACAGGGGCTCGGTGACGTAGGTAAATAGCATTAAAGAAGAAAGTCGCTACTTCAGAAGCATTTCCTGAAGTGATTGAGGCCGTCTCAGCGTACCGGGTCAAGTGATCAACCGCGGTGACGATGCATCTCTTGCCGTGTGATGTAGTTGGGAGGGCCCCAAGAGGTCGATTCTGACGACAGAGAACAGGGCTCTGCTAGGCAAGGAAGTCGCTGTAGGGTCCCGACTGGAGCAGTAGTGGGCCGCTTGCGGTGTTGGCAAAGTGCGCACGAGGCAACTTACTTAGCTACCATTGTGGAAAGACCTGGCCAGAAGAATCGACTGCGAATGCGCTCGTAGGTTTTGTAGTAACCCAAGTGGCCTGACGTCAGGTCATCGCGTGAAGCATGCAGAACTTCAGTGCGTAGTGCGCGTGGTACGATGGGAACCCATCGATGGCCTTCAGGGTGGAAATGTATCGATAGAGCACCTCGTCCGCCAACTTGAATGGTCTGAGTTGTTTGGGAGTCTGGCATTCGGGGAAGACGAAGCACTGGTAAGCCGACCGACGAGGTCAGCTTAATAAGAATCGGCCCGCTGGTGAGTGGTAAGTGCTGACGGATGGGCAGATGAAGGTAGAAAAGGAATGGATTATATCAACGAGGCGTCCTTTTCATAGCCAATTTGACAAGGGGATGTGACGTGCGCTAAAGGCTGCAGCAAAGGGCATCGTGACAAAGCGTCGGCATCTTGTTGTTGTCTTCCGGTCCTGTAGATGACGCCAAAGTGATGTGCTTGTCACTGGAGAACCTAGCGGCCAAGTCACCCCGACAAGTTTTTGATTGTCGACAACCAGGAAAGAGCATGGTGGTCTGTCACAACAGTAAAATGTCGACCATGTAGATAGGGCCGAAATTTTCGGATGGACCAGACAACATCAAGCGCACTTGTTCAGTTATCGAGTACCTCTTCTCTGCAGAGGACAGAGTGCGGCTTGCATACGCGACAACTTTCTCGCAAAAGGCATGATTGCGCTGGAGGAGTACGGCGCTGATTCCTTGTCCACTAGCGTCAGTGTGTGATAACGTAAGTGCCTTGTCATCGAAATAACAAAGCTCCGGTGGGGATGTCAGTGCGTGCTTGAGTTCTTGAAACGAGGCTTCGCATCGATCATTCTAATCAAGGGAACCGGTACTAGCAAGGAGCTTGTGGAAAGGAGCGGCAATGGGGGCAAAGTTGCGAATGAGGTGGCGAAAATAAGATGCAAATCTAAGGAAACTGCGTAGTTCTTTGGAACGAAAGGGGCGCAGAAAATGGAGTACTGCAGAAATTTTGTCAGGATTGGGCTGGATGCCATCTTTACTAACGACATGTCCCAGAACTTTTATAGCTGTGTTGCCGAAATGGCACTTTTTTGTGTTCAGTTGAAGTCCAGCATTGGAGAGACATGTAAGCACTTTATCTTGGCATTGCAGATGATGAGCAAAAGTGGAAGAAAACACAACGACATCATCAAAGTAGCATAAACAAGTTTTCCACTTGAGGCCACGAAGAACAGTGTCGATCATCCTTTCAAATGTCGCGGGAGCATTACATAGGCCAAATGGCATTACGTTAATCTCGTAAAGACCATGCGGGGTACGAAAGACATTCTTTTCTTTGTCTGCTTCGTGCATCGCAATTTGCCAATATCCGGACCGGAGGTCAAGGATAGAGAAGTATTGGGCGCCTTACAATGAGTCAAGGGCATCATCTATACGGGGGCATTAGATGTACATCCTTTCGGGTGATCTTGTTGAGCGTGCGGTAATCAACACAAAATCGTACCGATCGATCCTTCTTTTGTACCAACACAACGGGTGATGGCCAAGAACTGGTAGACGGTCATACGATGTTTCTTTTTAGCATATCGGTCACGTTCTCCTCGATGATTTTGCACTCGGCCAAGGAGACTCGGTAGGAGCGACGGCTTACAACAGCCTGACCTTCAGTGTCGATGCAATGATGCGCAACTGTGGTCTGTCTTAGTACTGAAGCATTGGCATCGAAGGGGGCCTGGTGTTTCGTTAGCGAATTCAGCAACGCGTCACATTGAGAAGCAGAAAGGTCAGGATTTATCCCGGGAGCAAAGGAAGAGGAAGTAACAGGCTGGCCCTGTTGTGGCTGAGCTGGCATGGCGTCATGAGAGACCAAAGATATCGATTGGGTATCCATATAACACGACACTGCAGAACCTTGGGGTAGGAGGACGGGCTCTGGGGTGGGGTTCAGGCCAAGAATTATCGCACCACTGTCTTTGAACCGCACGAGGCTGGAGGGAAGTACAATGCCGCGAGCTAGACAGTGGCTGGAAGGGGTGATAAGGACGTCACCATTGGCAATATTTGGAGAAGTGATGGTGATGAGTAGCTCCTGACCCGGGAGCAGTATGGAATCGGAAACTGAAAAAACGCAGTGGATTCTCGTCGATGCGTTCGCCTGCAGTGATCGGTCTCTGTCATCTTGACTACACATTGATGGCAAGAAGTTAATGCAGATGCTGATGAGAGAAAGTCCCAACCTAAAATTAGGTCATGAGCACACGAAATTAAGACAGCAAAGGTGATGTGGTAACAAACACCATCAATGAAGACACGCGCTGTACGTTGGGCCGATGGTCTTAATATTGCTCAATTGGCCCCGATCAAAGGTGATCCAAGGTAGGGTGTCTTCACTTTCCGCAATCGAGAACACAAGTTGGCACTGTTACGAAGGCGTGACACCAATGCGGTCCCGAAGGCGCCACTGCTCCGAACTCCGCCGACATGGTCGCCAGCCACTTGATAGCGTGTGTTTCTCAGCTCGTGACTGTTCTGCGGAGAGCCGATAGACGAGCGGACGAGACGGCGGTGAGTTAAGGCAAGGTTTATGTACAGCATAGAAATAGAGGCGTTACAAATTCGGCACTGGGGGCCGACAGCTTAGAGACTCGAAGAGCCGAGATGTCTTCTCTGACACATGGGTCTACTACTGGCGACGCGCCGCAGTGCTTTTTTTATAGGCACCGGGTGGATCCTTTGAGTAACCAAATATCTAACCAGAATCGCCGCTGGCCGTGATGTTGGAATCCTTCATTGGGGCCTGCCGCTACGTGTGGTTGCGCCAAGGACAAGGGATGTTGCCACGCATTGTGTAAGACTCGCCAGACTGGAAGGCGCCAAGTGCTTCAACGGGCTCGGAGGCTGAGGGAGCTCTCGGTGCGTTGCATGACAGACCGGTGCCACCGCTCGATGATGTCGTTGAGTTGATCTCGTCAGGCAGGCTCGATTGCTGGCCTTGACACAGATTGCCTTTTGCAGAGGCATTGACGCTCGGTGTGGACTTGCAGGCGTAACAGCACCCCTGCCGCCAGACAATGTGCCGGAAAGACGAGCTGTTTCCACGTAGCTCGGATGTCGGGCGCGCTCGTTCACCAGGTCCCTCCAGGTTCGCCTCCAGGGCCATGGGGAGAATGCAGCTCCAGACTCCTTTCCCTGAACACATCCCGTTCTTGAGGACAGATCCCAGCTCCACTGGCTTGTCGGCACAACTTGCCGGCCAGGTTCACTCGTCTCTTCTGGCGGTTTTTGGTCTCGGCACGTGTCGATGATTCTGCAACTTGTCAAGAACGGTTCGAGAACAGACAACACACGGCACAAGCAAGCGCCCTCAGTCACCCGACAAAACACCAGACAAAGTATCGTACAACATATACCTAGCTATCAGAATTTCGTTCCCTCTACATCAAGAGGCACATGTGGGACACAAGACTCCTAAAATGAGAACTCAAATTTTTACACATACAACAATGTAACGAAATAGAATACAACATAAAGTTCGCCCCTTGAGATCACTCTGGACGAGAGCGCTCAGCTAAGGCCGTGATGAGGACAAAATTTTGCCTCGAATCGCTAGCAAGAAACCGAAAGACGGAGAAGGTACTAACTAAAACGCACGGCTAGGAGCGTCTGCATTAGCGTTTAGCTTACCTTTTTTGTAGTGAACGTCAATGTTGTGCTGTTGGAGTATCATGCTCCACTTTAGTAACAGGTCACTTTTAGGCGACATGTTATTTAACCAGGTTAGAGGACAGTGGTTCGTTTCGACCACAAACCTCGAACCGGAGACATAACAGGCTAGCTTTTGTACAGCCCACACGAGGCAAGCGCATTCCTTTTCACAGGTAATGTATGCCTCTTCCCTGATGGATCAGAGCTCCATACTGTTTGCCAGTTGGTTCTCAAGAGAATTCCGGCCGAAGGCAGATTGACTGCAAGGTATCGAGCCGCTGGCATAAGAGACGACGTCGGTAACCGTCGAAGGGTTTGGTGCGGCGAGGGCACTGAAAGCGGTAGGTCCGATACACTTCAGAAGGTGTCGGACACGATCAGTTTCTGGCATGGTGTTGTCGATACTGTGGCAAAGTGCAAGTACATCCTCAATATAAGATGTGTAGGACTCACAGCAATGTTCAATGTGTTCTGCCAGTTTCTTCCAAGCACATTCTGAACAGACAATCGGTGTGCCGAAATTATGTCGGAGCTGGTCTTTGAAGGAAGACCAATCGCAGAAGTCACTCTCATCATTTAAAAACCACGTCTTGGCAACTTGAGAGACGTAAAACTAGACGCATGCTAATTTCGATGTCTCATTCCAGTTGTTGTAGAAACCTACGGGGGCATAGTTGTCGAGCCAGTCTTCGACATCTTCGCCAGGCAGACTGGAGAAGATTGGAGGCTCCCGAGGGGGTTTGTTGACCAGGCAGGGTTGGCGGCGGGTGGTTGGGTCAATGGGTGGTTCAGTTGGGCTTGCTCTTGCGCCATGGTGCTCTGCTAAGGTAAGCAACGTCCCGAACAGAGCTCCAGGCGCTGGCTTTGGATGGAGAGAAGTTAAAGAGATCAGGAAGCACCTTCCACCACTTGAAATACCACGGTTCAGCTGACGCTTTATTCAAGCAACAGCATGATGGCGCCGAAAATCAAGTGGCACGATGGGAAGACTGATGATGAGTATTGACAGATGAGAACGATGAAGTCCGATGAGTTCTTACAGCACACACACACACACAAACACATGCACACACACAGTAGACTCTCAGTGAACAGAACTATTGCCTCTGTGAAGCCTCATTTCGAGTTTGTATTCTGCACCCATTTTCACCTTTGAGTAAACGGAACTCTTGTTAAATGGAACATATTTTTCTGGTCCTTTCAGGTACCGTTTACTGAGAGTCTACTGTATATATAAATATATATTGTAATGAAGCAAGATCCGCGCTCAGGCTCTGGCGCAAGCTCTGCTAGCTCGAGCCAGAAGACAAAGAAGTCAGAATAAAAACAGCTGGCCTACAGCAATGGCATTGTGTCTTGTTTTTCCCTGACAATAGTACAGTCGTCGCAAGCCTTTGGCGAACCTCAGCTGCCAGCTTGAGGTAACATGTCTTCCAGCAGAATGACAAGGTTGCTTCTTCCCTGATGGAACCCGCAAGGGGACCGTCGCGGCAATCGATCCCACCAACAGTGGATGGCATCTAGGCCTTTATCGTGGCTTCGGTGAACTTGTTCTACGAAGCGATAGGTCGCGGCAACTATGCGCATGAGCTTCTCTTGTCTAGGGATGACGTACATGTCTCCTTGATACCTGGCAACCTGTTGGCGCTTCCAGAACCGTCCGTGTAGGACATCGAAGCCTACTTGACGGCACAACATCGCTTCATAGATGCCACAGTACCAGGTCACGACATATCACACGGGTTCCACTTGCCTGGGATTGTCGTCGACGCTTCCAGTGGCCTGGATCCTGTGTCCACGATTTCCACTACAGCTGTGTTTTCAAGAGACGCCATCCACGCGTCCTTTGCCCTGAAGCGTAACACCTCGAGTACCAAAGTCGCTCTACATTCCGCAGATGCCAGTCTTGGCTCTTCGTGCCGATCACCCGACAGCGTAGCGGAGCTGCAGCATACCATTGCGCAACTCAACAACACGACTAATGCCCTAGTAGCGTCAAGCTCCCAGCTGTGTCCTGCCGCCTTGTCTACATTGTGCGCACTCAATGCCACGATGGCTGCGGCCGCCTCAGAAAGCCTTGAAGCAAGCCCACCTGAGAACCGTCCCAAGCTCTGGCATTCTCTCACAGAGATTTCAGAGCAAGTGAACTGCTTGGTGCGGGCACACTGCGGATTTCTGGCCGCTGACTTGCCATTGCCCGTTTCCTGCGAACTACCAGTGTTTTGGAGCTTTGAGGACGATATCTTCAGGTGAATTGACACCATGAACTCACTCGGCCCTCTCCATACTTGGCCGGAAGATCGAAAATGAGTAATCACCACCGACTGCTTTCGCGTTGCTGCCAAAGCGTGGCACAGCTATGAAAGAGTTACGTAACAATCCTGCACAGAGTGTTGCGCGAGATTGACGAGTGTTTTTCGACGCCTTTTCGATACTTGGGACTACTTTTCTCCTGACCAAGACACTCGCGTGAGCTGCGAGGCACATAACATCGATGGTGCAACTCAGCTGTCCATGAACCTGCTTTCTATTAAAGATCAAGCGCTCGTGGCACACCACCTTAATTGCCCATTCGGTGCCCTCAAGACCCACAATGGATAGCTTCTGTGGCTGCTCTACCGAAGACATTGAAAGCTTGGGCTGTGCTCCGCTGCTTGTCTCTATTTCTGCACCTGTACTCGACGCCGTAACATTGCTAGCAGAGGCCGAGACCACTACCCACGCAGCGCAAATGAAGGAGCGGACGCCAACTTCGTCATTGCAGGAACACACGCAGATGCCGGCTCCTGTCGTGCTTGGCATGCCTCTAGTGCAGGCACTGGAAGAACCCATCGCATCCACTGCCGAGCTCGCCGACCAGCTGGAGGCATTTCCTCAGCTTCTAGAGCAGTCGCCTACTTAACAGCCCCTCTATCATTTTGCAGCACACGCTACGAAAAAAGGAGAGAACATTTTCACAACAGGAACGCCCATCAGGAAGCTGTACATGCTGTACAAGCTGAAAGCATCTGTACGGTTGTCGCAGCGTGTGACACTAACAGGAGCGTCCAAGCTGAGGACCGCTTTTAGCTAGGGCAGCTTTTCATATACGGTTTTGTATAGTGTCGTTAATACGTGTTAACATGTGTTAACACGTCTGCAGAACCGTGTTAACTGCATAGCCAGACGCCCAAAAATGGACATCCCCGTCGGCCTCTTCGTTTTTTGTAGACTTTGGTGTATAGAGCGAGTCTTGCCTAAACACTGTGATTAGTGAGCTCAGTAAAGCCATTTTCCTGAGGATGGAACGCAGATGTGTAATGATGCTGTACACCTGCCCTGAAAATGTACCTTCGTAGTTCTCAGCTGTGAAATGTCATTGCACGATCCGATATTGATTTCTTTGGCAAGCCATGCCTGTATTCAAATCTGCACTTCAGGAAATCGACCAAATGAATGAAGGCAAGTGATGGCATGGCTGCCACTTCCATGTTCTGCGATAAATAGTCTGCAGCTACAATGATGTAGCGGTTTCCAGAAGTAGTGGTCAGTAGCGGTCTGATGTCGTCAATGCCCACCGTAAAAAATATCTGGTTGGGTATCTCAACAGGTGTCAACAGTCCAGGCTGGCACAACTAAGGCCGTTTAAACTGCTGACACAGTTCGCAACTGGTAACTTAAGAGCGCACAGTCCTTTACATTTCTGGCCACCAGAAACGTTCTTGTAATTTACCAAGCGTGGTTTGTTGTCCTATGTGCCCTACTTCAGGGTCACCATAAATGGACCGTATATATATGTGCGAAAACATTTA
The DNA here is from genome assembly GCF_043290135.1 of Rhipicephalus microplus. Taxonomy (NCBI): domain Eukaryota; kingdom Metazoa; phylum Arthropoda; class Arachnida; order Ixodida; family Ixodidae; genus Rhipicephalus; species Rhipicephalus microplus. The sequence continues at coordinate 213,891,809 of NC_134703.1, forward strand.
AGAATGGCCAGTACGCATCGTTCTTTCGAGAGCTCTTGGTACCAATGATGATGGCACAGTACATCACTGCGTATTGAAAACAACTAATTTGTTTCGTACCCATTACAGATGCAATTATTGGCGCCAATTTCTCATCTTCTTCTTGGGCTTTGCACATGTCTACTTCGGCAAAATAGATGTGATTTTGGTTGCTTTCTTCACCGCGCATGAGGCGGCTGCGTCACAAGGCATCAGTGATGTTATTAAAGACCCCAGCACGTTGTCGGACGTCGAAGTTGGAGTGTGATAACCCACCGAGCAATCTTATGTTTAAGCTGTTGCTTAGAAAACAACCACGTTAAAGTGGCATTGTCAGTTAGCACAGTGAACTTGCACACAAATAGAAAATGGCGGAATTTATCGCCCATGCTCCAGACCACTGGTAGACATTCTAGCCCATTGGAGTGATAGTGGCACTCGGTATCTGAGTGTTTGCAGCTGGCATAAACGACGATGTGCTCAACACGTCAGGATCTCGCTGATCTAGCACTGCCCTGAGACCGACTTGGCTAGCGCCGCTGTGTACTTCAGTGGTGTATTCGTCATTGAAGTGACTCAGTACTGGACAGTCAGTGAGATTTTGTTTTATCATCCGAAAAGCAATATCTTGCATGGTGTCCCATTCAAACTGAATGCCCTGTTTAAGGAGATCACTCAGGAGAGCCGCCGCAATAGAAGCAAAGTGGGGAATAAACCTCCACAAGTAAGATGGCACACCCATGAAAGATTGAAATCGCTTCACGTCGCCTGGTGTCAGATATTCCTACACTGCTACGATGCACTCCGGGAGTGGCTGTGTACCATCGAGGGAAATGTTATGTCTTAGCTATGCTATCTTAGACAGCCAAAACTGACATTTTTTTTTTTAGGTTTAGGCGGTACCCCACGCCGTAGAGTCTGCGTAGCACTTCGTTTAAACTGTGCAGGTGTTAGTACTTGGTGGTGCCAACGATGAGTAAATTATTCAAATAAACCACGCAAGCTTGGTTCTTCAGTGAGCTTAATACAGAGTTCATCACACGCTGAAATGTGCTAGGGGCTGTTTGCAGCCCAAAGGGCATGTGAATAAATTCATATAGGCCAGATGAAGTGTGGAAGGCTGTCTTACACTTATCCTCTTAAGTGACGCTAATCCGCCAGTACTCAGCGCATAAATCGAGTGACAAGAAAAATCTGCAGTGACGAACTGTATCAATAGCATCGTCAAAGCAGGGCAATGGGTACAGAGCCAGGCGTTGTGCATTTGTTGAGCTGCCTGTAATCTACGCAGAACCACATGGATACGCGCGAGCAAGACAGGCACTGCCCACAGACTTGACGAAGGCCTAATTATGCCCGCAGAAAGCCTCTCCCATACTTGATCTACGATAACAGCGCACTCTCTTTTAACAAATCTTCTCAATGGTACACGTATCTTATTGCCGGGGAGATCTGCTGTAGTGTCGGCGAATATTGCTTTATGCTGAGAGAGTACAGAACTTAAGGCAAGTGGACCAGGCAGTGGCTCACCTGTCAGCGTTGGCAGGAGCGCTTCCGTAACCTCGCTTAATGAAGGCCGGAGCTCTATACGGCCGTGATCTATTGTGATCTGGATGTCGCCTGCCAGTAGAAAATCCACGCCCAAAATTATCTCGGCTGGCAGGTCCTCTAAGACAGCAATGGCTGGGAGAAACTTTATACGTGCTGTCATCCGGACATTCACGTCTAGCATCCCCCCGGAGCAGCGATGCTTCCAAGTCAACGGAGTGGAGGCTGAGTCTACAGGGAAATGGCGTCGAGAGCGTGACGTTATTTAAGCGCCATCCGTTCGGCGCCAGTATCAACAAGTGCTGACAAGTCATCAATCCCTTCGACATGCACCAGCAAAGGTCGAGTTTGGAAGGCTTGATATTGAATCCAGGCCTCGGACGATTGGCAGCACTCCTTAGAATTTTGTCCACGACGTCTGCAAGAAAAGCAACCCTGTTGCGTGGAGGTGGTTGGGGACTGTCCAGCCTGCTGCAGCACGCCGGAAGTGAGGCAGCGTCGAGTACTCTTCTGGAGTTCCGCAGCCTTGTGAATGAAGACAAACGGTGGTGAGATCTCTGTCACCTAAAAGAACAGGATGGCTGCATAAGTGGCATCAAACATTGGCTTTTCACACTATATATATATATATATATATATATATATATATATATATATATATATATATATATATATATATATATATTTTGTAGGGCTGGAGCACGGTGAAGTCGGCGGCCGGCCGGTGGAGAGGCCGAGCAACCGGCGAGTGACGACATGCAGATGAACTTAGGCTTGGCTGATGAGAGAATGCTCTCCAGTGTTTATTGAGGTGTGTTTTTTCTAAGATTGGGAACAGGGTGATTGGTCAGTGACACACTGGTCACGTGACTGCATGTACAGACAGGATTGTTGGTTGCCGAGATCTGTCCTGGTGAAGGCTCAGCTCAACCTCGGGGCATTTAGAGGAAACGATAACACACTGGTGTGTTAACACGACACCAGGGGTCGCACGACACAACATCATCTCCCCCTAGGAAAATTGCATCCTTATACAACGTGAAAAAAGGTCCTGAATTATGTTGAACAGCTTAAGACAATATACACATATCAATGAATTATAACAAAACAGGAGTAGCCAGCCTGGTTTTAGATGGAACAAAATTAACAGCACTGTTCAACTACAAAAATGACTGTAATTCAAGTTCCTGTTACAACCCAAAAAGATATTGCATAAAATGTTTTTTTACACTCAGGGAAAACAATGAAGGCATCTGTATAATTACTTAGTGTTTCTTCGCACCTAGCCTGTGCGGGAACTAAACATAGCAAATGAAATGAATTAATATGATATTGCACTAAAACAAACAACCTAAAGTAACGAAAATAAAACAGCTTTGCTGACACATAGCACAAGTGACAACTTGCACTGATAAATGAACTACTTGAAGACGCACTGGTCCTCTAGGGCTATACTGAGACCTCCGAGGCAGTATAGCCACCGAGTACTAACTACTTTAGTTTGTGACATAGTCCTTCAAGTAGGCGGGGGGGCTTACATGTCTTCTGTGGATGCCACGACACAGGCCCTGCAGGATGACTTTGAGAAACCCTGTCCCCCTCCCTTTCAGAAGAACTTGGATTTCTGCTGTCGAGAGCAGACTCAGAACAATCGTTCCCCGCGTTCCCCGCCCCCATATTAGAATTTCGTGCAATTACAATAGGCGAGAAAGAATAACCAGGGCTTCCTTCTTGAAGGCCCAACAAATGGTCCTGGGTCACTGGTAACGGAGGGTGCATGCCAGGTGGTGTGAAGTCGCGCTGGGCAATAGCAGGCGCATTGCTGGGCTGGACAGCCGGGACACTAGGAATGGAGTGTTGAAGGAAAACTTCTCTATTGAAGAGAGAGGGTAAATTGCTCAAGTCATCGTGAATAAAGAGGAGGCGTGCAACAGAGATTGGTTCAGACTGAGGCATTAATAGAAGAGATGCTGCAGTCACATGTGGGATGCTAGAGTGTTAACTTTGACGCATTCCAATTTTTTCCATTGTTTAGAAGGAATACGGATAGATTAACTTGTTGCAGTAAGCGGTTGGCTGAACCTAAATGGACCTTTCAAATGTAGCCTAACCTTCACTTTGTTGCCTACTTTAATGAGAGTTTGTTTAGTGTCTTTGCACGTATCTTCATAGAATTTCGTTTTTTCCTGCTTTTGCTGAACCTTCTGACGAAGTGCGGAAGGGGAGGTATGTAGCAATACTGGAAGCTTATGCTTTCTAATGTCTAATGTTGATCGCAGTTGGTGACTGTGAAGTAGGACAGCTGGTGAACAACCAGTTGTGGCATGAGGGGCGATCCTGTAAGATCCTTCCTGTAAGATCCTAAGAACTCTGTAGCGCTTTGAATGACATCCTTCCCTTGCAGCTTAGCCACTTCAATGTGTTCACTGAGAACATGGTCGAATCTCTCTATTAGCCCAAATGCCTGCGGGTAATAGTTACAAGAGAAGTGATGAACGATACCTTTTTCCTTTAAGGTATTTTTATTCTCTGGAGATAAACTGTGGTCCATTATTTGTAACTACGGTCTCTTGCAGACCTTCACAGCTGAAAGCAGAACTCTAAGTAGCTTTATGATGACGCGCGTTGTGACTGTATTGATAAAAAAAACTTCAGGCCATTTAGAATAATAGTCCATTAAGATGATGGCGTATGTAGGATTAAGAGCTGTATGCAGAGGACAGATAATGTCCATACCCAGTTGCTGCCACGGCTGTTCGGACCATTGTACTGGCTGAAAGGAAGGCACTGTAGTTTAGCGAATTTATTCACAAGCTGACAGATGTGGCATTGCCTGACGAACTCCTTCACACACTTATTCATGGGGGGCCACCAATAGCGTTCGCGTAGTAGCAGCATAGTGCGAACAATACCGTGATGGGGCCCATTTGCTAATTGCAAGAAGGTCGGTATTACACTCAAAGCTCATTAAAATGAAGTTAAATGGGGAGCCACAATTATTTAGTCAAATTCATTATTTCGTTATATCGATTATAAGTTTGTGGCAATGTATGCTCAGATGGGTGCACATCTAAGAGCTTGAAAAGAAGGAAACCGCCTCATGGCCTGATGTACTGCTACGCGACCACGCGTGCCGTGGAAAATAAACTTAGTCGAATCTCACTAATTCAAACTTTCAGGTAAATTGAACTCACGCTGAGGTCCCGTCAAATCTATTTGTATTCTAATGGGTGAAAACGTCTTCTAATTCGAACGCGCAAGCACTTGTGACGATTAATTCTAACATACCCCACTCCGAAAATGCTTTCAGCACGATGCCTAATCCTGCGGCGGCACTTCTCAATGCTACGCACGAAGAAGGGAAAGAAGAAAAGGAAAGAATGGACAGTGGCGGATTGTTTGCTCTCTCTCGAATGCTGATCTGCAACGCGCTTTTTCGTCTCTGTGCATAGAGACCCTTCTCCTTTCAAGGCCGCACGGGAGAGAGAGGGGAAAAAAAGGCTGTCGCGGAGAGTTCTCCTTTCACGGTGTAGAGGGTAGCAGCCATGGTAGCAGCGGAGACACAGTCGTTGCCGCCGTGAGAGGGAAATCGCTTTGCACCGCGGCGCTGCTTCTCGGTCATATGACCCACTGAGCGCTTCCTCAATATTCTCCGCTGGCTGTGTGAGGAGGACGGCTCTCTAGGTTGCGCAGGGCGTAGCTGTAAGGTCGGCACAGGAGTTTTGAAAGAGCCATGCTGAACAAGCGTTGAAGGAACACTATAGTCAACTATTATGTCGATGGTGATTATTGAAACGGAGACCGAGAAACCTCGTAGTGTTATTTTTGTGTTGAGGAAGGACCTATTTTGAATTAAAATTACGTTTTAGCACTCCACATGAGGTTACCGCACTTCAAATTACCCGTCTCAAGAAGCGGACCGACCGGACCGTCTTACTTTACTGTACTAGTAGCAGCAGACCGAAAGCAGCGGGAGCCACAGTCGCAACAAGTCGGTGATCGATTTCCCGCCACTGGCTTCGAGATTGCAGACGTTTTTCTTTCAACTGGGCCCCGCTAGATGGCTCCACCTGTCCCGTGTAACCATGCGAAAATTGAATTTTTGAACCACATGCGCCATTCCCCATAGCAACGTCCGGTGATTCTTTTTTCCATGAATCAAACAGGAACGAACAAGCAGCATTTTTTTGCGTCTCTCACGGAACACTCGTTATATAGTGCAGTTAGATCGATTACTAGTGTTTAATTGCAGGCGGCCCTCTGATATCATCGCGATCATTTTGAATATGTCCTACTGCGGCGCTTGTGTTCTTGTGTATTTACTTTATTTCTCAGTAAGTATATTGTTGTTGATGATGTTGTCGTTTTACATGTTGTCATACATTGAGCTTTCACTATGACATAAATTGTTGTTTGACTTAAGTGTCCCTTTGAACTCCACAGAAAACTATATACTTAACACACAACGGTCAGTTTTTTCTTTGATACACTATTTGATAGACTAATTTAGTTCATTATATCAATTTACTGGTCTATTTTACTTTATTACAACTAGGTTTAGAATGCATGGCTCTCAATGGAGCTTTTAAGGAGAAATCAATTTAATTTGTTATATCCCATTACATTATAACGAGATTTGAGTATAGTACATTTGGCATAACTACACGTTCACCCCGCAATAGGGTCAACGAAAGAAAGCTCTTCATGTAGATGGAAGTATGTCATAAGTGTGATGCCAAGTTTTTTTTTCCGGGGACATCCTTTAGTTACATAGTTGATGACCTGTTGCAATGTTTCATCGTAAGCAGTACCTGCCTGGACAGTTTGCTTATCGACTACAGTGGTTACAAGGGAGACAATTCCTCATCTAGGGTAGTGGAATCGTCGTTTTGCAATAGAAGCCTCGACAAGGCATTGGCTACACGGTTCTTGGAGCCGTAGCAGTACTGAATGTTGAAGTCATCATACATTAACCTGGCTGACTATCAGGAAATACGCAGAGGACGTCTGCCTTAATTACCTACTGCGAGCAGGGCAACGACCGCCTGGTGATCTGTCCTGAGCGTAAAACGCCTGCCCCACAGATAGATATGCCACCGCTTGCATGCAAATAAGCACACTAAGGCTTCTCTTTCCCCCACAGAGCACTTCCACTCTGTACGGGTTAATGTCCTGGATGCTAATGATATAGTGTGTAGCTGAGAATCCGCACGTTACTGCAACACTCCGACATCAGAGGCATCTGTCGTGACAACCACTGGCAATGAAGGATCAAACATTTTTATAACAGGAGCACACCCAAGGCCAGCCTTCACTTGTTCAAAGCTGCGTTGCGTGTCTTCCGACCAGAAGAATTATTGTCTTTTTCTCAGTATGGTGCAAAGAGGCTCAATAATATCCACGTAGTGGTGAAAGAATTTGGCATAATACCCTGTAAGGCCAAGAAAGGACTGAAGGGTTTTAAGGCATGTAGGAGGAGGAGCATTGAAAATTGCGTGAATTTTGCTTTCCATGGGCGATATACCATCTGCAAAAATTTTATGCCCTAAGAATGTCAATTCCTTCACTGCAAAAAGACATTTGTGATTCAACTTCATGCCACTCTGCGCAATACAAGTTAAGACTTGCCTTAAATTTTCATCATGCTCCAACTTTGAGCTTCCCCACACAAGTATGTCGTCTAAATAGCATGCAATATTCTTACAGAATTGCAAAATGATAGACATTATCCTTTGGAATACCACAGGGGCTGGGTAAAAGCATACTCGTTTAAAACAAAACAATCCTTCATGCGTAATGAATGTGATTAAGTTTCTACTGGATTCCTCTAGGAGCAATCGGTAGTATGCTGATGCTAAGTCCAATTTAGAGAAGTAAGGCACACCATTCAGCATTTGGAGGTGTTCATCTACATGGGGCAACGGGGAGGCATGGATGACAATGGCCTTGTTGGGCTCTTACAGATAGACGCAGAGGCGGATGTCCCCGTCTTTTTTATGGATGACCACGAGCAGTGACACCCGTTAAGATGCCCACACCCGCTCGATAATGTCGTTGTCCTCGAGTCAACGCAGCTCGCTGGCAACTTGCTCCCGGAGAGCCAGGGGCAGACGATGCAATTTGGCGGGCAGTAGCGCAGGATGCTGGCTACTGCTTGACCCGATGGGCAAAGTCCCGGACAAGTCCTAGCTGCCCGTCGAACAGATGCTCGAACCCACAATGCACACTTGCAGGAAGCTGCGAAGAAACTGAAGTAGTAAGGTGACACGTTAATGTCGTGCCATCAACGAGGAGACTTAATTGTTGGATGGAATCCAGCCCCAGCAATGAAGTGCTAAGTGCTGTGATGCAGAAAGTAACAGAGGTGCGCTTCTCACCGTGCTGCAAGTCAGTGCGGAAATATCTGAGGACCGGTATGCGGTGCTTCGAATAGTTTCGTAGTTGAATGAATATCTGGAGCAGTCTGTGCTTAGAAGCGAAACACGTCGTTGTCCTTCTTTGTCATTAGTGATGCAGTGGCACCCGTACCCACCAAAAAAGACATATGAGCTTGTTCGCCAACGACCAGAGGGATACAAAAGTCCTTCGGGCCAGTTGGCATAACGTTCACAGACAGGGCTTCGGGAGTGCCAGAGTCAGAGCCTTGTACCTCCTGTACTGACGCTTGCCGATTACAGCAACTTGCTGCGTAGTGGCCTTTCATACAGCTGAATTAGCAAATTTTGTTCCCAGCGGGCAATTTCGTGAAGTTGCCAAATGTCTAAATTTTCCACACAGAAACAGGAGTCCAGTGGAGGTTTGGAAGAAGGCTAACCCGCTTGTTGGTCACAAACGCCGTGCAGGCTCGCTGACGAGCCGGTGTGGCCATGTTGAGGCAACTGCACGGCCAGCGAAGCTATTTTGAGCTGCTGTATCACACTGGCCAATGCCGCCATCAATGGCGAATGAACTGAATAACTGTTTCTGAACTGAATAACTGAACCCTGCGTTGGCGCTGTGAAGTGCCTCGAAGTCTTGTGCAAGTTGTTCAGCTTTTTGTAGCGTAAGGGCTTCACCGTAATATATATATATAATAAAATGAGGCGTTTAAAAGTGGCACTTGTTTATATAACAGAAGAGTAGCCACGACAAGTGATGTGGTAATGGCGAAACCAGCCTGTGCACCCAGCCAACCAAACGTAGTCTTCTTCACAGCCTTCCTGAGTAGCACTCGCCTTCTTCACTACCTTTTCCTCCCTCCAGATAAAAGCAATCCTGGTGACTCATGGGCAGGAGACAACCGAGGGATCGTAATACGATTTTAGGCAGTCTATGTGGACTGTGTCAGGTCCACAGCACCGATAATCAGGAGGCCGCTCAAGTGGTTCCACGATGTAAATCACGGGTGATGTTTGTTTTACCACACTGTAAAGGCCGTGATACCTAGACAGAAGTTTCGTTCAGAGACCAGCGCTGGTTAAAGGGATGCGAAGCCAGACCAGGTCATTCGGGGCATAAAAATCTGGAGGCATCAGGTTATCACAGCGTTGTTTCTGGCCTTGCTGATCAGCCCTTGTGAGGGAGCTGGCAAGCTGGCGGCGTAGTTAGCAGCTTGTGACACCACTGTCGACTCAGAAACGTCCGAGCGGTAAAGAAGGATGGTGTCAAGCGTGCAAGAGGGCTCGCGTCCATACAGAAGGAAGTACAAAGAGAAGCCAGTGGTTGTCGGACAGCAGTATTATGCGTGTACGTGACAAAAGTGAGACTGTCCTAGTTGAAGTTATCAGTTGCCACACACATTGACAGCATATTTACAGGTACAATTGCATCTTAATGTAATGGAGTTAGTTTGACGATAATACCCGATGATGCGATGAATGAATTGGCATTCCTTGAAAAGCGATTCTATTGCATCCGACAAAAACATGCACCCTCGGTCTCTCAGCAGCTCAAGTGGTGCAACATGACGTAAAATGAAGTGGAGCAGTATGAAACAATCGACGTCACTTGCCGACGTGGATGGCCGTGGCAAAGTTTCTACGTAGCGCGTAAGGTGATCGATGGCAACAATTATCCAGAAATTTCCAGCAGCTGTAACCAAAAGAGGTCCACACAGAAGGATACTAACACGGTCAAAAGGTCGGGAAGGACAAGATATTGGTAGTAGTGGAGCTGAAAAATGGGCAGTAGGATTTTTTCGGCATTAGCAAGCGAGACAGGAACAGACGAAGCGAGGAACGAAGCGATACATTCTATGCCAGTGGTTGTGGTGGCAGAGGGGAGTTTAGGTTTTTAACACTCCAGCATGGGCACAATGTGGGTTGGCGTGAAAGGAGGCGCATATGTTGCAGCGGAGATGTCTCGGAATAACTGGGAGCCATTGGTGTCCTTCGGAGAGATAATTTCGTCGGTATAGCAAATCATACGTTATGACGAAGTGCAGTATTTGATGGTGCGTACCTCTATGAATGTGTTGCAAAGGAAATCATCCCAGCAAGTTGAGAACTGAAGCGATCCAATGGTCCTTGCTTTGCTCGTGAAGCATCTCCTTGACAAAAAGCGCAGATGCGTCGTGGGCAGGGGAAGACAGCGACTCGTCACCACATTGTAGAGGTGTCCGGCACAAAGCATCTGCGTCGGAATGTCTTCGTTCAGATGGGTAAATGACGTGAATGCCGTACTCCTGTAGCTGAAACACTCAATGGATGAGCTGGCCGGTAAGATCTTTCAAAGAGGAAAGCAAATATAATGCATCATGATTTGTAGCCACACTCAATGGGTGCTCATGAAGATAGGGTGGAAACTTGGCTATGGCCCATATGATGACTAGGCACTGTTTTTCGGTGACTGAGTAGTTGGCTTCTGCTTTTGTCAGCACACAACTGGCAGAAAAGACAACGTACTCATCAAATGCAGGTTTATGCTGGGCGAGCACAGCAACATGACCAACGCCACTAGCAACTATGTGCCTTTTCATCGATGCAAGAGGATCAAAATATTGCAGTATTGGAGGCGATTGTAAGAAGGTGGCGGAGTGTGGTGAATGCATCATCACAAGCAGATGACCATCAAGAAAAGTCGCTGTTGCCAGAAAGAAAGTCTATAAAAGGTGAGATGATGGAGGCAAAGTTTCAAATAAAACAATGAAAAAAATGTTCCGTTATGGCACACAGGAAACTAGGTGTTTTAGAATATATTAACTCTTTCGTTACCGTGTGAAAATGGTTGTTTTTAATATGTGTTGGGAAGATCGTTTTTGCCAGTTTATAAAGTACTCCAGCGAGCATTGCAGCATACCAAAATTTGCAGAATGAAATGCTCTTTCGAAATATTATATGTTGCAGAGCAACAAAAATATTTTAAAATGAGTAAAATGTGAGGACTCTGTAATTTTTTATTGTTAGCTGGTAAACAGTGAAATAAAAAACACCATTTATGCAAAACTATTCAAAACAGCAAAAATTCAGAATATACATTTTGTAGATGAATGACCCAGGAACAGTATAAAAAATAATGAATGCTGTACAAAATATTTCTCTTCACATAGGCAAGGAAAATCACAACCGAGGTGCTGCTTCATTGCTTGTTTCATGCTGTGAAGCATCGCATAGTTTTTCGTGGGGCACAAGTGAACTCGTACACTTTTCTCAGTAAATTTTTGTTGTGTTACGATAAGAGCCTCCAAGTCTTCTAATATAAATGGATGCCCGTGAAGTGAATAATCCCTCTATAAACGAGATGTCCAATGAACTTCGTTATTTTATCTAGGATCACCTCTTTCATTGAGCCACCTCACTTCACAAAGGTTGGCGTTCCTATATATGCATCCAAGCATAATCCTTTGTATCTTTGTGCATATCGTAATAAAAAAAGGACAATATTGCGCGAAGTTCTAAAACGTTCCGCACTGCTTCGTAGTCAGGGCAAGATGTGCTCCGGGGGCCCTCTTGCCATTAGGAGCTCTTGATCCAGCGCTACCACACCGTGCCCTAGTGAAGTGTAGACCATGCATGTAACTTGAGTAACTACAAGGTTATGCACAAAAGCTAGAAGCTATACACACTTGCGGCAGAAGAGATAACTTGACGTAAACAAAGCAAATCCATAAAGCAAATCCATGAACGACAAGGAGTGTCTCACAGGCCGAGGCAAAACATTGTCACTATAAAACTTGAAGCTGAGGTGCGGTCATCCTCGAACTTTAAGCTCGCCCTCACACAATTTAGGTGGGTCTACAAGACAGTTTCCAGCAGTACATGTGTTTTGCAGCACTGGTGCGTACCTATGCGTGCGGGTCGATGACGTCATAGGATTGACTAGTGACACTAGATGCGACTCTGTGTCTGATATAACGATGCAAGTAAAACCAAAGCTGCTGCAAACTGTCAGAGAAGGCTGCCTCAACACTTTAAAGATGCGGTGGACCTTCATAAATATTTTTTGTAGAACAAATCTTCCCCGACACCTAGGAACAGCTCTCTATTGAATAGCTGGCACAAACTTCTGGCAGTCATTACTTCTCAACATTGTGAAATTGCGAAGCTGACACTTTAATATTTGGCTTGCAAAGATTCTTTTCATAACAGACCTTTGATGTTACTGCAGCATAATCACGAGGGACATGCACTATTGTCAAGATCGCCAGCCTATTAGACTTTTCCAACAATACAAGCACATTGGTTTGCTCAAAGATCTGTCAAAAATTACTATGTTGTCATAACGGGCAAATTCAAATTGATTCTGAAAGTTTACTGGCTGGACTACGTACTAGAAAATGCTGCGTGCACGAAAAGCAATTTTAATATGCCAATATCGACCATCCATAAGCAATAATCACCAGTGATCGGTTTGAATAGGTGCGGTAATGAAAGAGTTAATACCGTGATGAAGCGTAAACCAAGACAGAGAACAAGAGTACGCACCACACACCGAAATCACATCGTTTTTCTTGGCGCCTCTTTTCCTGCTTAAGTGTGAAATTGTCTTATACCAAAGTCCCCGGGTGCCGAGGCATCCTCCCGGTGCTTTCTATGATGTTGGCGATTGGTAAAGCTTAAGGTGGGATACGTGAACAATGTCTGTAGCCAGCGAAGCGGAGCGAAGGAAGACTCAAGCAGGGCTATTTTGTAGGTAACGCCTGTCACCTGGTGCAATAAACAATAGGGTACCGAGTACCGAGAAACCAGTTTTTCAAACAGTTCCACACGCCTAGTCAGAGTCCACAATAGCACAAAGGAACCCGGAGTAAAGAAAACTTGGCGTTGATATAAGTTGTCACGTTGCCCTTAGTCATGTTGCGATGCTAAAAGACGCTGACAAGCAATTTTTTGTGCTTTGCTTACTTTGGTGATAACATCATGGGCGTGTTCAGTCATCAAATCGACGGCTGTGGAAAGATGGTGTCAAAAGGTAAAGTTGGATCATGGCTAAACACGAGATAGAGAGGTGAAAAACCAGCTGTATCGTGGCATAACAAATTATGGTACGTTCCAGTCCGGGTGGTCGGACGATACGTACATAGGGAGCATATCAGTTAAAGTCTGGTTAAATCGTTCAGTCAGTCTCTTACTTTACGGGTAGTAGGCCTTCGTAAATTTATGTTCTATGATATATACGGAAATAAAATTCTCTTAAACCATGTTTTGTCTCGCAGGGAAAGAAAATAGTGCCCACAATTTGTGAGGAGTATGTGTGGGGTGCCATAATGGAGAATGACATGCAGGAGAAAAACGGCAACGTCCTAGGCACAGCTGGTTTGTAGAGCCTGTGTAATGGCGTACCTGTTGTGCGATTCGTTTGGACAGCTATCAGCTTGTTCCCGAAGTAGACGCAGGAAAAAGGCCTCGGAAGTCAAGACCAAATTGAAAGAAGGGATCAAAGGAAACATTAGGTGGTTGGAGGAACCCGGCAGGACTTGTAGAAGGTTTTTTTCGGTGTTGACACTGGTCACATGAGGCGACATAGTTGCGGACTAAGCGATAAAGACTGGGTCAGTGAAAGCGACGCTGTATACAGTCATATGTTCGAGACAGTCTGAGACAGTCGGGCACGGTCACACGTTCGAGACAGTCGGAAGTGACTGGCAGTGGGAGCGTCATGATGTTGGCCGATCATGCTCGCACGTAAATGGGAAGATACCACAAGACGCAGTTCGTGTCTATCAAAGCGGACATTGTAACAGTACAATGTGCCGTCCTTAAGCACGAACAATCGTGTTGACGAATCGGCTGCCGCAGAATGAAGCTTCTCAATGATGTTACGTAAAACAGTATCTCGGCGCTGTTTCTCAAGGATGTTGCCGAAAGCAGATACGCAGCACACATGGCGCTTCATCGAATCCCTCAGGTGAGTACACTGGACTCAGAGATAAGCAGTGAGCCTCATGGTGCAAACATCCAGATTTGTAAAACACTGAGTAGTTTTACTCCTATTGCATTGACCAAGGCGCCCAGTGGGGTCCTTTAAGGACGAGAGCCAGCGAAATGCATTGTGATCGGTTGTGATGATGATGATATATGGTGTTTTTTGGCGCAAGGGCCATTCGATGGCCAAAGAGCGCCAGTTCATGAGACAAGGAATGTGGACAATGATTGTGATTAGCGGCTGTATAAGGGCCATAAAATTCCTCGCGGTAAGGCGGGTAAGAACATACAAGTAATAAAATCATGACCATGCCGTGAAAGGTGTGTGTGGTGTGAATAGATGACAAAAGTTGGTGATAATAAAAGACGATGGTGGATATGTATGGCATTAGCACAAGTGCCTCACTCGTTCATACCCTTGCGTCCAAGGGCCGTGAGGCAAGTGCTTTCTCGTGTAGCCACCGCAGCGACAACCTCTCTGTAGAGGTCGTGCTACGGAATGCCCTGGTATATGATATGAAAACTATGAATTTCTTGTAAAAACGCTAATAATGATTTATGACTAAAAAGCGGTTCTCTACCGATGAACATTGCAGGGTGTAAAGGTATATGTTGTCGGTAGGGTAATGGAAAGTGTTGTTTTCTTATAGTGTCCAATTGTTTGCACTGAATTAAAATGTGAAGAACTGTTAGTGCTTCACCACATCTGTCACACAATGGTGGATCGCCACCGGACAAAAGATATGAGTGTGTGGTGTATGTGTGTCCTATCCTGAGCCTCGTTAATGTTACCTGTCTATGACGTGATTTTGATACTGGTGGCCAATGACCAAGGTGCGGCTTGATAATGTGTAGTTTGTTTTGTGTGTGTGTATCCCACTTGCTCTGCCAGTAGTCAGTCCCTGAAGTTTCGTTTGATAGACGGCTTAAGATCAAGGGCCGGGATTGATATGGGTGTAGGGGGAGTGCTTTTGTGGACAGATGCAGCGAGCTGATCCGCCCTCACGTTGCCTTGAATCTCACGGTGCCCTGGCACCCAGCACACTACAACATGTTGTTTGAGTGTGTGGAGTGTGTACAAAATGGAGTAAAGTGAGACGAGGACTGGGTTTTTGTGTTTTTTAGGAGTGTGCAGAGCCGTTACCACACTGAGTGAGTCCGTATAAATTACTGCTTTTTGTATTTGTAATTGCTTGATGTGTTTAGCCGCCACAAGTATCGCGTAAGCTTCCGCTGTGAAGATACTTGTGCTTGGATGTAGAGGGCCAGCATCCGAAAAGGATGGGCCGACAGCAGCGAAGGACACAGAGGAGTTAGCCTTGGAGGCATCTGTAAAGAACTCAGGACGTGTGTATTTGTGTTGAAGTTCCAGGAAGTATGATCGGATATGGGCAATAGGCGCATGTTTTGTAACTTCTAGAAAAGACACATCGCAGTCTATAGTCTGCCACTGCCACGGTGGCGGGTATGCTACAGGAGCCATTAAACTGTGTTCAAGTGAGACTCCAGTTTCCTCAGCTAGACTCTTCAGGCGAACTGAGAAGGGCAGCCTCATCGAAGGCCTGTTTTGAAACAGAATTGAGCTCGACAAATCATTAATAGTAGAGTATGAGGGGTGCTTCTTGTCTGCTTTCACCTTAAGGAAATAAACAAAGGACATGTAAGTTCTCTGCAGATGAAGCGACCACTCATTTGACTCAACATAAAGGCTTTCTATGGGGCTGGTGCGAAAAGCACCCGTAGAAAGGCGGATGCCCAAATGGTGCACGGGGTCCAGCATCTTCAAAGCACTTTGAGTCGCAGACTGATAAACAACCGCCACATAATCTAAGCGGGTGCGAATTATGCTTCTATAAAGGTTCATGAGACATTGCCTGTCACTACCCCACCTAGTACGTGACAACACTTTTAAAACATTCATGGCTTTTAAACATTTTGTTTTTAGATACTTGATGTGCTGTAAAAAGGTTAACTTGTTGTCCAAGATTAATCCTAAAAATTTATGCTCCGTATTAACAGACAGACGTTGACCGTGCAGTTCAATGTCGGGTTCTGAGTGCATGCCTCTCTTTCAGGAGAACAAGACACGCATGCTTTTTTGTGGGTTCAGTCGGAATCCGTTTTCCTCTGCCCATTTGAAGACCTTGTTTAAACCTAACTGAACCTGCCGCTCACACATTGCCAGATTGCAAGATCTAAAGCCAAGCTGGACGTCATCGACATATATACAATAAAACATATTGCGAAGAATGGACAAGCGCAAGGAATTCATTTTGATGAGAAAAAGTGTGCAGCTAAGTACACCACCTTGTGGCACGCCTGTTTCCTGGACAAATAATTGGGAAAGAACCGTGCCCACTCGGACACGGAATGTCCGGTTTGACAGGTAATTTTCGATTATGTGAAACATTCTTCCACGCACTCCAAGGTGGGACAGGTTTCTTAGAATTCCAAAACGCCATGTTGTATCATAAGCCTTTTCGATATCGAGGAATACAGAGAGAAAATGTTGTTTATGGACGAAGGCGTCCCTGATCTGTGCCTCGATACGAACAAGGTGGTCTGTGGTGGATCTACTTTCTCGAAACCCGCACTGAAATGGGTTGAGCAAATTGTTTGTTTTAAGGATATGTACAAGTCGGCAGTTTATAATTTTCTCGAAGACTTTGCACAAGCAGCTTGTAAGTGCAATAGGCCTATAACTTGAAGCTAAAGAAGGGTCCTTGCCCTCTTTCAAAATGGGAATAATAATAGCCTTTTTCCAGGAGGTAGGGATAGTGCCAGAAAACCAGATAACGTTGTACAAACAAAGTAAGGTTTTTCGTGTTTCGGCTGGTAGGTTTTTTAACATTTCATACACCACACGATCAGAACCTGGGGCAGAAGTACTGCAGGAGTTTAGAGATGTTCGGAGCTCAGCCAGACTGAAAGCTTGGTTATATGTCTCGTATCTAGTGCATTTGTGTTCGACTTTCTGCTTTTCTATTCTTGTTCTGTATTTTTGGAAAGTGTCAGTATAGTGGGATGAGCTGGATACCTGTTCGAAGTGTGCACCGAGGAAGTTTGCCTGATCTCCCAAGGTATCACCCTGAGTGTTTACGAGTGGAAGTGTGCGTACTTGTTTTCCTGCTATCCTACCGACCATGTTCCAGACCTTAGCCTCCTGTGTGTATGAATTGATTCCTGATAAAAACTTCTGCCAGCTTTCTCTTCTGGCCTGCCGACGCGTTCTCCTGCCTTGAGACTTTATTTTCTTGAAGGTGTCAAGGTTTTCGGCTGTCGGTGAGTTCCGAAGCAGCCTCCAAGCTCTGTTTTGCTGTTTGCGCGCGTTTCGGCATTCAGAGTTCCACCATGGCACACGCCGTTTTCCAGGGTGTCCATTTGTTTGTGGGATGCATTTTGTTGCAGCATCAATCAAAAACGCTGTGAAGTGGTTCACAGCATCATCAATGTTCAAAGTAGATATGTCATTCCAACCTAGACGAGCGATGGTATAAAACTGTTCCCAGTCGGCTCTATTTATGAGCCACTTGGGAACACGTGGTGGGCACTCAGTTACTGTAGTTGTGCTCAAAACTACGGGGAAGTGGTCACTTCCGTACAAATTACTGACGACTTTCCACTGGAGTAGAGGCACAAGAGATGAAGATACTATGCTTAGGTCTATGGAGGAGTAGGTGTTATTAGCGAGATTAGGTTGGTTCTTTTCGATTTAGAAGACACGCGCTCGACGAGATAAGGAACTGTTCAATCAGTCGACCTCGCGCGTCATACCGAGAGTCACCCCATAGCCTGCTATGCGCATTAAAGTCTCCAAGGAGAACATAAGGTTCCGGAAGTTCATCAATTAGAGAGTGTAAATCACGTTTTTGCAGCTGATAGCTACGAGGAATGTGCAGATTGTGATCAGTTTATCAAAAAGAACTGCTCGAACAGCCACTGCCTCAAGGGATGTTTGGAGTTGGAAGTGTGTGCATGCAATTCCTTGATTCACTATGATGGCAACACCTCCAGATGATGTCATGGCATCAACACAGTCCTTTCGGAAAATAACGTACTTACGAAGAAAATTTGTGTGTTATGAATTAAGGTGTGTTTCTTGTACACACAGCACTTTTGGTGTGTGTTTGTGTAAGAGTTCTTGGATGTCGTCAAGGTTTCTGAGAAGGCCCCTGACGTTCCATTGTATAATTTGAGTGTTCATGGTGAATGTAAAATAGTGCTGTGTGTACGAAAAGCGAGTGGCTGTTTAGACAGGGAGTTTGAGTTCACTTAACAGGGCCGTCACCAGGCCCTGTTATCTGCTTTTTTGTTTTCTTGGCGCGCTCCAAGGAGCCACGCCGCTCTTTCGGCACCAAGGGTACCGACGTATCTATTGCCTCTTCGGAGGCACTGGATGCCCGCACGTGCGGGCTGTTAGTTCGAATTTCGGGCCTCGCCTGGTGAGGTGAGGCCTTGAGACCAGAGGACTCTGGAGTCTCCGGTCTCTGTTTGGGAGTAGGCGGTGTAGCCTGGGCTACAGCCGCCTTGGGGCAGGTGCCACAACCACCGGCTCGGTATGCGCGGGCCGAAGGAGTGGCGAGGGCTGGTGCGGCGGTGCCCCCTGACGCGCCGCATCAGCGTATGTAGGTCCATAGAATGGAGCGACTCTTCAACGTGCTTCCTTAAATGTAATGTTCTCCTTCACCTTCAACGTAATTATTTCTTTTTCTTTTTTCCAGTATGTGCAAGAGCGTGAATATGCGGCATGGTTTCCTTCGCAGTTTACACAGTGTAGCGGTTGTTTGCAGTTCTTAGACACGTGGCCTAGGGCTCCACATTGTGCACAAGTCTGGCGACCACGAGAGGTTTTAGAGCCATGGCCATACCTCTGGCATTAGAAGCAACGACGAGGGTTTGGTATATACGGCCTGATAGATGTCTTCGTGTACCCTGTTTGAATGGAATCTGGTAGTTTACTGGATGCAAACGTGAGTATTAAATGTTTCGTCGGTATTTCCTTATTATTTCTTCCGATGTTAATTCTCTGTACATTATTGACATTTTGGCGCTTCCACCCTTCCAAAAGTTCAGTTTCGGTCAGGTCAAGTAAGTCTGCGTCAGATACCACTCAGCGAGTGCTGTTCATAGATCTGTGTGGAGTTACGGTTATTGGTACGTCACCAAACGTTGAGAGGCTGTCTAGCTTTACAAATTGTGCTTTGTCCCTAATTTCGAGAAGAAGGTCTCCGCTAGCCATTTTGGTTACTTTGTATCCAGCCCCGAGAGTTTCAGTAAGACACCTGGCAACTACGAAAGGAGATACGGTCCTGGCTTGCTTTCCGGTTTTTTCACAGTGAATGACGTGGAAGTGGGGAAAAGTTTCTATTGGCTGGTTGAAGAAATTGATGTCGTCGGTGCGTACCCGCTTTAGGCCGGTACGATCAGACAGTAGAGGAAATGCTCCATGCATGCCGGTCTTATTTTTGTTCAGCAGCGTTGGCGGCCACCCACCACGGAGCCCAACAAGGGGACGCTGCAAGTTTGCAGGTGCTGAAAGCTTGCATACGTCAGCCGTACAACACTGCCATAACCCAATGCGCCTAGACCAAGGTAGGCTATTTGCACAGGGTTAACCCTTGCTGCCAGGAAAATTGGAAGTAAACAGAAGAGAGTAGAAGACAGGACAGATAGATAGTGAGAGATAAAGGCGAAGATGTAGGCAGAGAGAGATAGGAAAAGGCGACTGCCGATTTCCCCTGGGTGGGTCGGCCCATGGGTGCCGTCTACGTGAAGCCGGGGGGCCTTAAAGGTCCAATCACCCAGCATTGGCTCAACCCCCAGGATCCCCTTTTCCCCGGACATGGCAAAGCCACGCAGGGCTAGGCGTGGGAGGGAGTCGAAACTCCCCCGTTAGCTCGGGTCCGTGGTGTCGCTACACACCAAACGCCTACTTGCGCAGGCGCCCCTGCGGGGTTGTGATCGGTTGCGACGATGAAATTTCAATCATGTAAATAGAGCCAAAATTTTCCTACTGCTGAAACGAGAGCAAGGCATTCCCTATCAGTGGTTGAGTAGTTATTTTCCCCTGCAAAGAGGAGACGGCTGGCATAAACTATAACGGGGGCGCATCCACTTTGATGCTGGATTAAAACAGCACCAATTCTGTGGCCACTGGCGTTGATGTGGACTTCTGTAGAGATGACAATGTCGAAATGGACCACAACAGGTGGTGTTGTTTTGTTAGCAATGTGATAAGTGCAGAAAACGCTTAGTCTGTGCAGCGCTCCATGTGAATGGGGCATCTTTCCTCAGTAAGTCTGTGAGAGGGCGGACAACTTCCGCAAACTTGTTCACAAAACGTTGAAAGTGCGAGCACAGACTGAGGAAGTTGCGGACTTCCTTAGTGCAGGTCTGAAAAGGAAAGTCCCACACGGCTCGCCCTTTATCAGGATCAGGGTGCACACCAGAGGAGTCGACAAGATGGCGCAAGGTGATTAGTTGCTGGCGTCCAAAGTGACACTTTGATGAGTTCGGTTGGAGACCAGCATTGAAGACTGGCATGGTGTTTGGCTTAGGGAATTCGGCAAGGGCATGGAGTTTCGTCACATCCAGGATACCAGCTCTATATATAACATGTCCCAACATTAGAAGTTTTTGAGCGTCGAAACAGCACTTCTTTAAGTTGAGCTGTAGACCGGCAGAACTGAGGCAAGATAGCACTATTTCAAGGCACTGAAGATGCATTGAAAAGCCGCTTCAAAATAACACAAGCATGTCAGCCATTTCAAGCCACGAAGGAGTTGTCGATCATGTGCTCAAAAGTGGCAGGTGCATTGAAGAGCCTGCATGGCATGATGTTAAATTCGTATAAGCCATAGGGGGTAACGAAAGCCGTCTTGGGGCGATCAGTTTCAACCATCGAAATCTGCTAAAACCAGAGCGCAAGTATAGTGACGAGAAGAACACGGTGCCTCATAAGTAGTCAAGGGCATCGTCAATGTGAGGTAGCGGGTAAACATCCTGGCGTGTGATCTTATTCCACCGGCGGTAGTGCAATGCCATTACGCTAATAGAAAATTTCTAAAGCTGCACAATGTGAGCTGTCAATAAAAAATGAGAATTGGTTGTATGCAGAATAACAGTAGAGGGGTTATTTAAAAAACTGCCCTTTTTGATATCACTAAGAAAACACCTTTCGCATAGCATTCGCAACTCTAAGGTAAATGCATTCTTTTGGCTTGACTCCCTGGCTTGGCATCATGCTAGTATAAGCACTCGGAGCTTGCACAACCGATGCGCAGTAAGTACGAAAGCACATGGTTGAAACGATCGAGAAAAGCTTTTGAAAAACCAGTGACCCCACGGAAAACTGGCACGTTAAGACTGAGTTGTCATCGATATAGATGTTGTGAAGATGTTACTTGCTCAATTATACGAGTTGCGAAACTGTGTTTCAAAATCGGGACACATAGTTTGCCCAATTTTTCGGAAATCAGCTGACGTTTGCACCACCTGGGTACGGCAACATAAAACACAAATAATGTGTTTAATAGTGGGAGGGCAGATCAACAGGTGGCACAACAATCTGCTCACTCCCGACAGGGGGGGCCAATGACGTCTCCGGATTTCGATACATGGAGCCTATGGGGAGTTTCACAAATCATATGATTGAATAGCTCTGGTTACTCATACTCGGATTTGTCATGAAACAATGGAGTGCATGTGGACTCATATCAGGATCAGTTCTCTGGTTATCGTAGAGAATGCCAACAGAACGAGCGTATGCTTTCATCGCGGTTTTAATACTTCCCCACTTTTTGCAGTTCACCATTAGCCCCCCTTATGATGTAGCGTGACTCAGAGCGCTGCTTTCCAATCGCACAACATTGAGTGAGCAGCTAGGCGGATCTGTGCAAATTCCGATTGCGCATTAATTTTTCTTCTGTCGATAAGCAGGCTTCAGAAACAGGAAACGTCGCCATGCAATTCTGGCACGCTTGCATATTCACTCATACACCATGGTGCGTAGCACGTGTGCATAGACTGATAAAGGCTCAGCCATGCATTATACACGCTAAAAATGTGGAATTACATGCTTTTGCAAGCTACGACACGTGGGCTCCAAGTACAGATGCTCTTGACATCTTCAGTACATAAGTGACTACAACGCCGCCACTACTGTCAGCCATTGGAGAATCAGTCGAGATGCGGCGCGACCGGCTCGTTCATTTTATTCCCCCTGTTAGTACACTGTAACTACTTCCAACTCGTTCTTGTCGATTTGTAGGCTCGGCAGCACGTGATAAGTTCCTCTGATGAGTGTTACGCACGGGCACTGATATCCTTCCAAGACACCTCACCTCCCTGCTCTCAACCCCCAAATGAACACCTGATAGCTCCACATGTGTCATTTATGAGTGTTAGGCATTTGACTCACAGCAGCGGCAAGTATGTCATAATGGGGCACGTGGTTAACAGGCAGATCGACAAAGCCAACACTGTGCAGAGCCGGCTGCAGAACGTGCCCAACAATGCTGCCTTCGATGTACACATCATGCATCGGGTTGTTGTCAAGCCTTCCTACAGAAATGGTCTTGCCAAGAAACGACCTGTGCAACTCCCAGCAAGTGTCATGAAACAATTATGACATGTGTGTAACATCGTAGTGGGAATGCTATGAAAATGCATTGCACTGCCTTAGAAATTGATGATCGAACAGTCACACTTCTTTTGCAACAAACCATTTTTTTGTACGCCTACCTCAGATCGGCAGTGGGGTTCGATGTTCCCAGCAAGCTGCTCTAATATTTGTAAATAAAAGATCACTGCCGTATCCACAAAGTGGATACGGCAGTGATCTTTTTTTTTAGAGGCGAACCTCATAAAGACATGGATCTGTCCATACTTTGTATGTATGCACGTGATTACCTATAGTTCCACCTTTGCCAACTGCCCACTATTTCGTTCTTGCAAACATCCCACTACGCCTCATCACCGATCCACCACTTCACCGACCATAAAGCAAATACTGTTGACAAGTAGCCAATATAAAATGCAAGATGGTCGCGTACTTGTATCCAGGTGCACATTAAAAACCATGGATTTTCCCACTGTGTGCATCCCTTGTTTGTACATGACTGCCTATAGTTCCTTCTTTGCAAACTGCCTACTACTTCGTACTTGCAAACATCCCGCTACGCCTTATCATCAATCCGCCGCTTCACCGACCATAAAACCGTTATAATGAAGGGGGAACAGAAGCGATGCATAGCTACAACTTATGAATAATTAAATTTCTTGTATAAGTACATACACTGCTTGTCAAGTCTTTGATGATGTAGTGGGCGATGCGATATTCACGGATGGTTCACGGTTTAGTGCTAAAACACTCCAGCACTTTGCCCTACTCATCCTCATTCACTCCCTGGATGTGCTGTGATTTTTTTTTTTCTGCAGCGTGCCATTTATGCACACTCCTATGCCTTGTTTATTTTGAAAAAGCAACGACACACATTAGGGCGGCGGGTGCAGCGATACTTGTGGCTAAAAAAAATTTGTCGAGTACAGTAGCACAGCATTGTACAGGTCGTGCAGAAACAACGTGGTGTTGATATCTGAAGTGTTTTTATGACACGTGTGTAACATCATAGTGGGAATGCTATGAAAATGCATTGCAGTGCCTTAGAAATTGATGCTCGAACAGTCACACTTCTTTTGCAAAAACAAGTTTTTTGAACGCCTACCTCAAATCGGCAGTGGGGTTCAGTGTAAGGTTTGCAGAGGTTCGCACAGTGAGGTTCATCGTTAAACCCCTAAACTTCACTAAGAGGACATGGTTTCCTCTTCCGCTCTCATTTCTCCTCAGTCTCCTCTCCTTCACACTCTTATCGAACATGGCGCCACCTACCAATGTCATGCGTAGCAGAGCCTTTTCATGAAGAGCTTGTCTTGCCACGCAGCATGCTGAGAGAATTTGCACTAGCCATCTATCTAATGCTCAAATTATCAACACCAGTGGCTCACGGGTGTGTTCCAATAAACAAATAAACAGCTAAGTGGACGGCGGCCATTTTAAGTTCAATTCTAATCCTCACGAAAACAGCATCTAGAAGACCCCATCATAGACGAATACAACGCAGGCTACTTTGCTGTCCAAACAAGATGGCAGCTCAGCGAACTGTTCGAAATGCTCGGATATCGCCAGTGCTGTCGTTTGCACACAAGAATACACTTCTACAGACGCTCAATGTGAGTAATGTTAAGCTTTTTTAGACTTCAACAAAAATAAGGAAAAAAAATTAACAGTTACGCTTGTTCATCTTAGCTTTCTCTTCTCGACGAGAAGTGGCACCTCGTCACGTAGAAGCCATCCGGACGTGTTCCATGTTTCAGACAACATGGACTCAATGTTGTCTTCTAAGCTGTCTGCGTAGACTGTCCACGATGCTGTTTCAGAATTGGAACACAGCCTATGAGAGCTTTGTGTAATGTCGCACAGGGTATAAAATATATGCAGAAAGCGCTCACACTTACCGTCAGTGGAAGCATCAGCTCGCGTTTATGCCGTCGATGCGGTTCGCCAATGTCAGTTTTACCGTTAAGTAAGGCACCTAAGGCTTTCGCCTTAATAGTACACCAGAAGGCGTACCTAGATTAATTATCGTTGATAGGTTCAAACAGTTGTGGTTCTTTCATTAGGTGGTTAGATGCACCAACCATATTTCGCAAATGTGCCTTGTGGACATTATCTGAGATAAAAACTATATCGCTGAAAGAATGAGCTAGACAATGAATGAACTTGCGTGCTTTTTTCATGAGCGCTCCATTCACAGATTAAACCTTCAGGCAAAAGAGAACGCAAGCCTTCGTGCAAAGTGGCACGTACACGTGAAGTTCCTAAACGATAAGCACATGCAGCTACGCACGTTCGCATAGCTACCCTTGCATCGCAAGGCACCCCTGATCAGTCAATGCAAAAAAGCCAGAGGAAGCAATTAGCTCAGAAAATTATACGAGTACACAAGAAAAAGCAATGGAGAGTACAGATCTTAAAGTGAGTTTTCACACTGCAGTCTTGTTTATTACAAACAGAAGTCTCGCAATATGGTTTTCCGATCCTGCTTCTGCATGTATGCTAAGTGCACAAACCAACACCAAAAAAGCAAACCAGTCGGTGCATAATGTCAAGCAGAAAACCTTAGCATGTACTATAGTTATCAACAAACCTTCCCAAAACATCAATGAAATTAAAGGCAGAGATGGTGACGTGCAGCACAATAACCTGCGACCCGTCCACGACAATAGAGAAGTCATCGAAGTGGTGAAAGTCTCTCATTCATAGTGAGAAAATTGCGCCTCACTTCATTAAGTGGAATGGAAGATATTGGCCTGAAGTTCCGCGTTCAGATTCTATGTGACCACGCCTTTTGTCACAACTAGTTGCGCTCAATAAACTGTATCCTCTTAAAAAGCTCATCCTCTTAAAGAGCTCTCAGCCATCACTAGGCTTGTTGTGGCATCAAAAAGCGTAACAACCGCACACGCCAACCAAGAGCACCATCAATATTGGTTGAAGAGCATTTCACAGCACAACGCGCAAGGAAGGACAAGCATGTATCCACAAAACAGATATGCTGTACACCATCGAGTGCCCACTTGGAGAAAGAGATGGTAGTCGAGGGCGACCGTACAAGCAAACGAATGCTGAATGCGGTCTAGTGTGACGACATTGACCAATACGAACGCGCCTCCAGCCTCGGAGAGGAAAGAAAGGAGGTTCGTTTTTAGCAATGCACGTGGCTACTTAATGATGTTTCAGGGCTTTTACGTGCTTCAGTTCATGCGGCACGCGATGACGAAAGCAGCGAACATGTTTTCTCACTCGCCCATAACAGTGATTCAGCCTCTCTCTGAAGAAGCGCTAACCGGCGATTCTTTTACGAGAACGTTCAAGAAAGAATGGCAGATGCACCCTGTGTTGCCACAGCATCAAACATTACGTATATATATCCTTCAGAGTACAATATTGCTTTAAAATGCGTTTCAAGAGCAATCTTGCGTACATATCTTTATCTGCTTTTTCCATTAACGCAGCAAGGCAGACAAGTTGGTAAGCCAACATATTCAGGTATTGCGGGGCACAAATGAAGAACGAACGACCCTCTGCTTTAACTATAATTTGTCTGTGCCATGCTGAACGTTTACCTGAATGTGTTCTGTATCTAATGTGCCTCTGCCATCTGCAATAGCTCATGGTCCTTGAAGTAAATGTATCAGGGAAAGGAAAGTGTCAGAAATGACAAAAAGCCAGGACACATTACCTCATTATTTGGGGAAGCTGAGCAGAGTATCCAAATGTGTCCGGAAGCCAGAACTCCTTGCACCGAGTGCCGAACTCTTTCTCGAAGAAAAGCTGTCCGTAGAGGAATTGCCGAACAAAACTCTCTCCGCTGTGTTGAAAAGAGAGAGAAACACACGTTAACAAAAATAATAAAATTTCGCTCCAAGAGATAATGGCTATGAAAAGTATTCTATATTTAGTAAGGTCATATTGTTACGTGAGGGAATGACAGAAAACGGGCTTATTTACAATATTTATAGTCCACAGTAGTACAGCCAAAAACAACCAAAATGGCGAGAGCAGGCACCACCTAGTCCTTCACTTCTTCGTCCTTTAGGTGAGCGGCACAAAACATTACCCTCCAGCGGTGATGACACCGACTCAGTGCAGCTAGAAAACGATGGTAGTGAAAGTGGTCAATATGCACGTGCATTGGGGGAGTCCAGTGTGTCACAAGGCTTCAGATGGGGAACGTGAACGATGTCAATGTGGGGTTGCGTGAATGAGGCGAAAGACAATTGCTCGATTTCATACATGATGTGGGTCACTTGGCGGCTCACACAGTATGGTCCATTGTATGGGAATAGTAGCTTCTCAGAAAGCCTAATACGGCGTGCTGAAGACCACAGGAGAAAAAGAGATCCTGGAGGAAAGTGGGCGTTTCGGTGAGGGCTGTTGTATCGAGATTTTTGGCCCGCTTGCAAGTCAGTTAGCCGAACCCGGGCAAGTTCACGTGCATGGTCGGCGCGAGCTATAGCTTCTTCAGTGTATCCAGTGGATGGGTACGTTGAAGGAGGCGTCATCGTGTCCATAGGCAACATTAGATTTCGGCCAAATAAAACAAAGAATGTCAAATAGCCAGCCCTCTCGTGCCCCAATATATTGCATACCTGCCAAGCTCAAGGATTCTGATTCCGGGAGATTTCCTCAGTGGGGGGGGGGGGGGGGGGCTGAGTTATTTGTCTCTATTTTTTTGGTACCAAATGAGGACAAACAAACAAAAAAAACATTGCAAAAACAAGAAGGGGTGGGGGGTCTCAATCACAAGCGCAAATATCAGCGTTGCGGTCGCTTAGAGTGGGCGAACAAATAAAGATAGGGTTTCTCACTGAGGTGAGAGTCTCAAAGGATCAACACAACTAACAGAATATTTCCTTCAAAAATATTTCCTTCAAAACAGCTCGTGTATGTCTTACTGGGACACGCGTGAACAAACGGGACGGCGCAGCTGGCTGCCGCAAAAACACGGGTCAAGGCTTTACTCCTTACTAGATCCTTTTGACACGAACGCCAAAATGTGTCTGGCGCCTTTGTTATTGACAGTCTAGGCTGGTCTTTTGCTGTTGCCGCCACCGCCATCATTCACCGTATATGTATACTTATCTACGTATATGAACATTCTAGGAAGGGAAAAAAAGCCACCCGCGCTCGGTGCCCAGCTCATCGCAATGCGCCGAGGCGCACTAATCTCTGACGCGTACTTTGCTCCGCGGATGGGGGGGGGGGAGGTGTTGATGCTTGTGCACGCACGCTTATCTTTTGGTGGGGAGAATCGTGTGCCTTCGGCTTTCACTGGAACGATTGCATTAGTTGCCGGGCCCACAAAGGTATCTTCGGTATATGTAGAGGCCCTGTTTGTGAAAAGAGCGTGCTTTTAATACACAGCGAGGTATAGCGACACTTGTTAGTTTGTACTCATTCGTACCTGTGATTATGTATCGAGAATTGCTTTTTTTTTTTTTTAAACAGCATGTTACCTGTCGAGCGGTAAACATTGTTAGTTCGCTTTCATCTTGTGTGTATTGTTTTCGTGCGTCATTTGTGCGTGAGCAGCGCGCTGCGCGTTTCGATCTGCTTGCCGTTCTCAATGTGACATTCCAAGTTGTTGCATTCATTGCTTCCCCCTTGCGGCAAAACTGTGACTTCTTTTTTACGTATTTACTGCCTTTGGTCTAGGGCTGCGTGCCCTCAGAGATCGTAGATCACTATCGCGCCGCTGGAACCGTGATGTTGTGCCCGGCTGTTGCGGCAAATGGCAGTTCCTTTTTCAATCCTCATGAGCTTTGACTGCACACACGCCTTTAAAACAAAGTTGTTTTATGTTGTCTACGATCGTATCTGCCGCGGTTTTGTCCGCAGGGTTTGTGGAAAGTAGCATTGCTCTGACTGGTTGAGTGTTGGACGCACGCACACTTTTGGAACTGTCAGTTATGTCATCGCCATACATGGTTGTGTTAAAAGCAACCACGGTTTCGTCCACAGCGGTTGTGGCAACAACAATCATGCACATTGTAGAAAAGACTGCAAGCGCCAGTCACACGCGTACTTCTGAAGCTTCGAGTACGCTGCTCTCAGCTTTCGTTCAACGATTTCCGTACTAAAGTTCGTATCAACCACCGCGATTAAGAAATGTGTTGGGAACATTCGAATGTAGGCCCAATAGACATAATAAAACTCCACTGAGAAATTTCGTGAATTCGTATCTGCTGCGGTTTCCCATCACGGAGATTCTATTGTACGTTTAGATGAATGCCTCTTAAACTCATTCATATTAAAATGGGGTAGGTTCGAAAAGCCTCGAGCGGATTGAGTTGATTTTTTGTCAAGGCAGCTGGATCACACACAAAAATTTCGATTTCCGGGAGATTTTCACGACAACCGTACAAACGGCAGAAACAGTTCAAATCTGGGAGTCTCCCAGTCAATCCGGAAGACTTGGCAGGTATGCGTATTGTAGGCAATTGTGAAAAGAGGCAACGCTGCACCACAATCTTAGTGGTCGGCAGACAAGTACAATGCCAGCATGTAAGTAATGATTCAGTTCATCCGCTCTGTTAAGCCATTTGTCTGCGGATGATAGGCCGTGGTTAGCTCATATCTGGTCGAGCAAGACATTAAATTATCATTGATGACCCGAGATAAAACTGCCTTCCACGGTCTGTCAGAAGCTGCCGCGGTGCTCCGTGCTGAAGGATGATATTGTAGAGCAAGAAGTTTGCTACGCCGGTCGGGCAACTAGTGCGAAGTGCACGAGTAATTGCTAACCATGGGCATAGTCAATGGCCACGGCGATCCATCGATTTCCCGAGACAGATGTGGGGAACGAACCAAGCGAGTCGAAGCCGGCACGATGAAACGGTTCATATGGGACGTCGAGTGATTGAATACAGTCGGCAGGTGGGAGTGTTGACTTCTTTTGACACTGATAAATATCGCACGAGGTCACGCAACGACATACTGACTTACCCAATCTTGGCCAGTAGGACTGATGGTGTGCACGATCATAGGTGCGGGAAACGCTGAGGTGCCCCGCCATTGGTGCATCATGAAGCTGGGCCAGAACAGTCGAACAAAGATGTGCCGGAGTCACAAGTAAGAGCTCAGGACCATTGGGTATCACACTGGGACGCAGTAAAGTGCCGTCCCATAGCACAAAG
This sequence comes from Rhipicephalus microplus, assembly GCF_043290135.1. NCBI lineage: Eukaryota > Metazoa > Arthropoda > Arachnida > Ixodida > Ixodidae > Rhipicephalus > Rhipicephalus microplus. Next base: position 213,921,475 of record NC_134703.1, read on the forward strand.
AGACGAAGAAATGAATTGGGAGCTGTAGAGTTGAGGTGGCCCATAATGTTAGGAAGAGCCGGGTCATGTTGTTGCTCAGCGGAAATGTTGCGCAGGTCCATTACAGCAAGCTCAGAGGGAACGGTATCTTTAATTGAAAAGTCTGGTGGGTTGACAGGATAGCGGGACAGGCAGTCGGAGTCTTGATGCAAGTGGCCAGACTTGTAGAGAACAGTGAATGCGTACTCTTAAAGTCGTAGTGCCCAATGACCAAGATGGCCAGCCGAATCTCGAAGTGAACACAGCCAGCATAAGGTGTGGTGATCACTTACCACGGTGAAAGGTCTGCCATAAAGATTGAGATAAAATTTCCCGACAGCCCAAACAAGAGCAAAGCACTCTTTCTCGGTTATAGAATAGTTGCACCCAGCTGTGGAGACATTGATTTTGACCAAGGACAGCGCCAATACCATGACCACTGACATCGGTGTGCACTTTGATAGGCACTGAGTCATTGAAATGGGCCAACACAGAGGGTAACATGAGTCAATCGAAAAGATGAGAAAAAGCCGACTCTTGGTCAGGTTCTCAAGAAAAAGGGACATCCTTTTTTAAAAGACATGTGAGGGGCTGCGCAATGACTGCGAAATCTTTAACAAAGCGGTGAAAGTACGAGCACAGGCCGAAGAAAGAGCGAACGTCCTTGGAAGAATGTGGAATAGTAAAGTTGGTGACAGCGCGTACTTTCGCTGGATCACGTCGATACTCACATCGTCAAAAAGATGGCTAAGCATGCTGATTTCTCAGCGGCTAAAGCGGCATATTGAAGAGTTGAATTGAAGACCCGCGGTGCGAAATATTTGCAAAATAGCGGAAAAGCATTGCAGGTGACTGTTGAATGTCGGGGAGAAAACGACGACATCGTCCAGGTAGCAGAGCCATACGGACCACTTGAAACTCCTCAGTAGCGAGTCTATCATGCGCTCAAATGTTGCTGGTGCATCGCGCAATCCAAAGGGCATGACTTTAAACTGGTATTGACCATCTGGTGTAATAAAGGTGGTCTTCTCTTGATAATTTTCATCAACAGCTTTTTGCCAATAGCCTGAACAAAGGTCAATAGAAGAAAAGTATGTGTCATGGAGGAAATAAAGGGCGTCGTCTATTTGCGGTGAAGGGTGGACGTCTTTCTTGGTAATTTTGTTGAGGTGCCGGTAGTCGACGCAGAACCACCAGGTGTTATCTTTCTTCGCAAAGTCGTGATCTTACCCTTTGCACAGTCTTGAGGACCCATCGAACCCTAACGCCTGGACATCGATACCACGTTGCGACTGCTCGCCGTCCCCCTAGACCCAGCGACGTTTTCGGTCACCTATACCCCATCGCTCCCCTTCGCCTTTCCCACGCCGTACCTCCTTGAAAAACTGACCAGTGCAGCTCCCGGAGGTGATGCTGCATTGACCTATCGACCCAGATATCCTGTGTTAACTCTGGCAACTCGACAAAACCTTTTGGACGTAGAAATAGATGGCGTGCCTGTTTCAGCGCTCATTGACACAGGTGCCCAATTATCAGTCATGAGCGCTCACCTTTCCCTTCGTCTCTGTAATGTCCTAACACCTGCCTCATCACCTGTTCGTATAGCCAATGGCTATACACCTACTGTCCTTGGAATGTGTTCTGTGCATGTGAGCTTCGATGACCTCAGTTCTTTTTTTGCTGTTCTGGACGAATGCCCTCATGACCTAATCCTCGGCCATGACTTTCTGAGCACACATTCTGCATAGATCGACTCCTCGTCTGATTTGTTACAGTTAAAGCTTCCTGGTATACCTGACCTTACAACGGCGTCGCCACCACGTTTATGTGTCGTTCAGTTGGTTTGCTTGCGCCCTGGTACCGCAACTTACGTCTCATTTAAAGGGGCCCTGTAACACTTTTCACAACCTCATAGTTATACATGCTTTTCTAGCTGGCTGCATACACTGAAGTCTTATGAGATGAGTGCTACAAGAACGGCAACAATAGGGGCACGCAGCGTAAAGTTATTTAGCGCAGAGATATCCAAATACAATGAAATGGATGCTTAACCTCAACTCAATTTTCGCGGGCTCATCTGAACAAAAGTACCTCACCCTCCGACGTCTGAAGGCTGCCCAATGAAATCAATTGAAAGCTATACAGTACAGGAAGCTCGCATGACACATTGCCTATTAGGTCCAGAACCCCGTTGCAATGGTAACAAATAATGTGGTACTTGAAAAGGGAAGGACGCGTGCGAAATGAGCCAGCTCGTGAATGCTTCTATAATGTCTTGTAGCTTTACTGATGTTTCTTTTTGTCATTGCGTCTATATCTCAGCGCTCTTAGATTTTTTTTCTTTTAGTTTCTTCAAACAACAGCACCTGGAGCGTCCCCGGTGCGTTTCCTCCAGCACCGTGGCATTCGGCACATTCTTTGAGCAGCTTTGCAGTTTTCAAGCTGAAAAAGTCGAATAGCTTTATTCCCTTTCGCTTTGAGTAAAAAATCATGCTAAATAAAAAAGAAATCCAATAGTAATACATATTTTGATGCAATGCCGCATTTACATTTAACGTACACTTATCCAATGGTATGGCGGCAATCTTCTGCCATCATTTCGACTCAAAATGGTTCTAGCAAGCTGCACTATGAGTTATGCAGTTAGCACCGATGTTTTCAGGTGTTAGAGGACTCCTTTAACACAGACCCTTCAGTATGTGATGGCGACTTTTTGATTACCCCGCACCTCCACTAATGATGTTACGTGGGAGATGACAAAAAACGGGCGTATTTACACTATTTAAAGACCACAATAGTGTGGCTAAAAACAACCAAGATAGCGAGAACAGGCATCACCTATTCCTTCACTTCTTCCTCCTCTAGGTGAGCGGCACATAACAATATAAAGACAACCAATATTTATGAGCTCTTTCAAAAAAGCCCCACTGCACCAATTAGAGCATGTACAGGGCACTACAGCCAGTGATGAAAACGGCCAAAGGCATTTTGAAGCACACTTCGTAGCATCAAAAGAAGATGCACGTTATAGCAGCTGCCCTGTGTTTTGCAGCATCGTTTCAGGACAAAAAATGGATGTGGAAGATCAGGCTGAATGCCCCCGTAGCTACGAAGGGGACCATCCTAATTATTTTCATTGCAATGACAATTATATGGACACTCTCGAAAGGATATTGCCTCTGCCGTCATTCACTCTACATGCATACGTATTATATATATGAAAATGCAACAAAGAAAAATAATCCAGAAAAAAAGACTCCGGCATGCAGAATCGAACGGTTGACTTCTTCCTTGTGAGTGCGAGGCATTAGCCACTAAGACACGAAGAAGCACCTCCTTCAGCATTGAAACAGCAAGCTATTTATATCTACCACTTACAGCTGGTGATGCTCTTCTCAGGGGAACTATCACGTTTTCAGCATTACCAGCGAGATGGTGCAATGAGCACACATTGCCAAATCCTTGTGAAGCGGCAGTGCGCGCTCTCATCTTCCACATGTACTTTGCCCAGTGGGGAGGGAGGCAGAATGAACGCTCACGCATGCGTGCGCTTATCTTGCGGTGGGGGAGCCGTATGCCATGGGTTTTCACTGGACCGATTCTGTTGTATTTACTGGGCGCACAAATGTAACTGCACTCGCTACACAGTCTCCATTTGCAAAATGGGTGCACTTTTCACAAACAGCGAAGTAACAACTACGACACTTATTCGCATTCATCTATACCTATGACTTCGTTTGATGCATCCTTTGTGCGTGAGAAATGCGGGGCACATTTCGATCTGCTTGCCATTCGTTGCATGACATTGCAATTTCTTGCTATCGCATTTATTGCTTCACTTTTACGGCTAAGCTGAGACTTTATCTCATTATCACCTCGGTTTCATGACGAAAAAAGTGGCACATTACACAAGAAGAGGACACAGCACAGCCAGCTGACTCATTAGTCGACTCACCGAACTCACTCCTACTCAGATCGAGCCGTGAGTCGAGGTTCAAACGGATATACCTTCTGGTGAGCTTGAGTCCACGTGAGTCCAGCTTATAAAAGTTTCAGTGAGTTTGAGACAGAGTGAGTCCCGTGAACAAAATGTATTCCTTGGGTGAGTATGAGTGACCTAACTTTTTTACCAATCTAAGGCACACTATGAGCAATACTTTCAGCCTTATGTGGGCTCCCGTTTATGGTCACACCTACTCACACCTATTTCAACGCACCAGCGTTGATGCACCTACACGATGTTTCTTAATCAGAGGCATGAGGCACAAAAAAGGGCAAGGGGAAAAATTGCCATGTCTTCCCCTCTTCCTGCAAGCTCTTTTTGGAAAGTTCTAATAAAAAATATCTTGTGAGAAATCTCTTTCAACACAAAAGACCTTGCCGAATCGCAGCCAATGATACACCTCACATTTAAAGAAACGAGATGGGACGGCCAAGAACATTACTTGAGATACTGGTTTTAAATAGCATCAACACCATGGTCAATAAAGCCCATTTAGACACACAGTTAAAACTCAATATAATAAAATTGAAGACACCAGCAAATTATCTCATTAAAAGACAACTTTGTTAAATCAAGAAGCCTCAGGGAAATTGCGGGGGGCAACCTGAATGTGTTCGCCCAAACAGGGTATTCGTGAACTCGGGTTTCGTTAAACTCATTTTCAACTTGGGTGCCAAAAGTCGTGCCTCCTCGTGGATGCAAGGGCTTGTTTACATGTTTCATGTTGTTTCCTTTCATTGTTCCTTCACATACGCATTTTCATATTCAATATTGCTAGATCGGTTAAATATTGTCAGGTATTCATGAAGTGGACAAAGGCAGCAGACTCGATGTTCAGATGAAACTGTTTATTCGGCCGAACTTGTAGCTAGAAAACTTACTGTCAGAGTACAGCAACACACGAGCAATGATAGCGGAGTACAGAGCGCCAGCCGGCGATAAACTGACAAGCGGTGATGCGCATCGGCATTTAAACATGTGCCCTCGAACATTGTAGCGTTAACGCTAGCAGCCACATAGATTCCAGAATGATCTGTAGTGTTCTCGAAGTGGGCGTAATCCTAACAAAATGATCTGCTACAGACCCCAAGCTTCTCGAACAGTGCATGCACGGTTTGCACTGAGAATTACCTACAGTGTAACGGAATGATAATGACCTCGACTTAATAAATCAGTGGTGTGATCGTTGGCAAATGACGCTTAACACATCTAAGTGCTGCGTACTTTCTTTCACCCGTAAGAAATCGGTTTTTAACTTTTCTTACTCTATCTGTTCAGCTGTAATTCCCCGTTCATCTACATACAAATACCTTGGTGTCCATCTTTGTACTAATCTTGCCTGGTGTACTCACATCGATAAGATATGCGCGAAAGCAAACAAAACTCTGGGATTCTTGCGCCGGAATCTGCATCATTCCCCATCTACCATTCGGCAGCAGGCCTACCAAACGTTTGTACGTCCTCAGCTGGAATACGCTTCATCGATCTGGTCTCCGCATCAACAATACCTAATAGATGAAGTGGAATCCATCCAAAATCGTGCAGCCCGCTTCATCACTTCAATGTATAACCGCCACTCCAGCATCACCCAAATCAAACGCGACATTGCCCTTACTAACTTGGATTCCCGCCGCTCTGTCTCCCGTCTATGCCTCCTCCATAAGTACTACTACAACTCGTGGACCAGTCGTCTATCGCTTGACATTCCTTCGCGTACATCTAGTCGACTTCATAATCATCTCAGTTTTAGACGCATCTTCGGCAACACTCAATCATTCAATAATTCTGCATTACCACGCGCCATCGCAGTTTGGAATAGCCTTCCGGATGAAATTGTTTCTGTGAGAGATCCGGTCAAATTTCGTGAGCTACTGCAAATTTATATGTTCTCTTGATTTTGTATAACGGTGCTTTATTTTTTTTCATTTTGTTTTTTTGCTGCATTTGCTTATAGTGTTTGTTCTTCTCCCTTCCATTGTGCAATTTTCTTTGTTTTCTTCGATATAATTTCTTTTTATGCTTTATGTTATTGTGATTTTTCTGTAACCCCCCTTACTCAATGCTCTTCTGGGGCCTGTAGGGTAACATGAATAAATAAATAAATAAATAAAAACTTGTGGAAGGAACGTGGCATCACCCTCCTCTGAAAAAGGCATTGGCCAGGTACTTTAACAGAAAATGAGAGTAAAATAACAATGCAAGGAAGTAAAAACAATAAATCCCTATACAGCAATAACAACAAAAACAAGATACACTCTTTCAGTTCGTTAATACCTGCATTAAACAACTTGAGGCATGCGACATGAATGACTTCAAGTCGCGATCGGCACCATTGAGAGTTGATAATGCCATCAGGGACAACCTTGTAGTCGAGTGGGCAGAGACATCGTACTACCATGTATGATAAGGGGTTACCCGTTCCGGTAACCCCTTACGCTGCCACCAAGCCAACCGCATCGACATCGACAAGCCACCCAGAAAACTACAAATACAGCCAGCCTTGCACCGCACGCCTCAGTGGGCAGTGGAACGGAGCGGCCGCCACCATAGTCTCATCCAACCACTTTTTGCTTTTTGTACAGGTTAGTCCCTCCCAAGATTATAGCACTAAGCGATCTAGCAACTATTGTCTGCTGCTCCTTCCATGCCCACATGTGTTGCTTGATATAGTCGCAGAGTGTTTTGTCTTTATAAAGAAACTTCTTCTTTGCAGGGATATTGAACAGAATCCTGGTCCGAATAGCGAAGTATTAGCCGCCATCAGCAAACTAACCGCACACTTGGATAAGCGTCATGACAACTTGCAGAAGACTATTAACGAAGTTAAAGAAAACCAGTTGCTACTTGATTCCAAAGTAACAGATTTAACCACCCGACTAACTGTACTTGAACAGAAGGTTATTTCCCTCGAGAGCGTTCCAGACAATGCACAGATACAAGGTCTTGTAACAGCTGCCGTGCGACACGAAAGTGTCGCTCTCAGTTCACGGCTTGATGACTTCGAAGATCGCTCTCGTAGGGAGAACCTAATTTTTTATGGGATATTGGATTCTGCTTCAGAAACCTGGGCTGAGTCGGAGCGAAAAATTCGTGAAATCCTGTCTGCGTCCCTTAAACTGGAACGTTCTAATGAAGCTATCTCCCGTGCACACAGGCTTGGAACATATGTACAGAACAAATGTCGACCTGTTATTGTTCGCTTCAGTTCGTTCAAAACAAGAGAAAGTGTCTTTACTAAGAAATCGATGCTTCGCAGCACCCCCGTGTCAGTTAGCGAAGATTTCTGCAAGGCCACGGGCCACGTCCAGAAAAAGCGTTTAAATTTCGCGAAAAGCACTGGGCAGCCATATTACTTGAAGATAGACAAGATACTAATCAACAAGAAAGCCTACCTTTATTGTCCGGTCACCGATCGTGTAACTCAGGCAGGACCTATTTATGATAACCCCGTCCACGTTGCTCCCGAAGTAAACAATGCAGAATGCGCAGGGGCCAGCGCTCCTCCTTCACATCGATAGCTAGATAAGCATTTTCGAGCTCACGAATTTTCTTTTTTGCTATGTAATTCTCGAAGTGTTACTAACAAGCGTGATGCCCTATCTGCGCTAATAGATACATGTCTAGCTGATGTCGTCGTAGTAACTGAAACTTGGCTGTCCGCGGAAATTGAAAATAACGAAATATTTAACTGTTCAAAAAAGTTTAAATTCTACCACTGTGACCGGGGTATGAGGTGCGGGGGCGGCGTATTGATTGCCATTAGCCACGAGAGTAGCTCGTTCAGCGTGCGCCTGTTGTTTCACCGCTTGAAAATGTTGTCGCGTGTGTTCGCATTAACCACAAAGATATCGTTGTTTGTGGCTGATACCGGCCTCCTAGCCTTACTACCGGTTTCACAAATGAATTACACGATGTACTAAATAAGTTGCGAGTAAAGTTTCCGGTTGCGCCTATGTTTCTCCTAGGTGACTTTAACTTCCATAATGTTTCGTGGTCTCCCCCTTTCCCAATAATTTCATCAACTACTGCTGACAGTGCTGCCTTTCTTGATGTGTGTTCAGACTTTAACCTTACCCAGCTGGTTAACGCTCCAACCCGCATTACCTCGTCCACCTCCTCAGTTCAAGACTTGGTGCTCACCACGCATCCCGACCTAATTAAATCCCTATCAGTTATTCCGGGCGTAAGCGACCATCTAGCTATTCATTTCAACATGACTAAAACAACTAAAAGAAATGATAGCTCAAAAGTTTTTAGGGACTACAAAAGAGCCGACTATGTTTCAATTAATAATGAGCTTTAGCTTTTCCTAAACAATTACCTTTCGCAATTTCTGGAAAGGTCCGTGCAACAAAACTGGAATTTGTTTAAGCACAAGGTAGCAGAACTTACCAATCGTTTTATTCCACTCCGCAGAATTAGGCAAAACGCAAAGTCCCCTTGGTTCACGCTAACACTAAAACGACTACTCAATAAAAAGAAACAAATTTTTCGAAGGGCAAAGCTAACTAACAATGCGGAAGGGTGGTCCGCTTATCATCACGCAGCTGACGAGTACACTCGCGCATTATCCGTCGCAAAAGAAAATTATTATCAACAAACGCTTCCCTCCCTGCTTGCAACTAACCCATAGAAATTTTGGCAGATGATTAGGGGAAATGAAAAAAAGGCTATAGAATTATACCATGATGATAACAGCCGTGTACCAAAAGAAGAGTGTTGTGTCATTTTAAGCTCTGTGTTTTCATCGTGCTTTGTTAAACCTACAGCACTTTTCTTTCCCGATACCCCCACCCACAACTTTGTTCCCATGGAACCCCTTTTATTTGACTGTGTCGGCATACAAAAATTGATAGAAAACATGAAATTAGCCAGTGCTCCAGGTGAAGACGGTATCTGTGCAAAGTTTTTGCATAATACCTCTGTTTACTCATCTGTCATTTTATGTAAGTTTTTCACACAGTCTTTGGAATGTCATTGCCTCCCGGGCGACTGGAAAGCGGGAAAGGTGGTTCCTCTTCACAAATCAGGTGACGTTCATAACCCCCGCAATTACAGGCCCATATCGTTAACAAGTATACCGTGTAAGCTCATGGAACACGTCATCTACTCTCACATAATCACTTTCTTAGAAAACAACTCGTTCCTTAGTGATCACCAGCATGGATTCTGGAAACAGTACTCGTGTGAGACCCAACTTTTCTGCTTTACTAATGACCTTTTTCTTGCTATTGACGCTTCTTCCCTTGTTGACTGTATTTTTCTCGACTTTGCTAAAGCTTTTGACACTGTATGCCATAAACTGCTACTGCTAAAACTAAGCAAACTTAATCTTGATGCTAACATATTAAAATGGATTGAATGCTTTCTAATAGACCGCTCCCAATTTGTAACTGCAAATGAATCCAACTCCCCCTTCTCACCCGTAACCTCTGGCGTCCCCCAAGGATCCGTTCTTGGCCCACTACTCTTCCTGATTTACATTAACGATTTGCCACATAACATCTCTTCTTCTATTAAACGTTTCGCCGATGATTGTGTTATTTACCGCGAAGTTAAAACCCCTTCTGACCACCTTGCCCTTCAGTGTGACTTAGACAATGTTTCATCTTGGTGCGATACTTGGCTAATGAACCTTAATGTTACTAAATGCAAGGTAATGAGAGTCTCACGTCGAACATGTAATATTTCTACTAACTACGTACTTAATAATTCTACCCTTACTAAAGTTAGCTCTTACAAGTACCTTGGCGTTACAATTTCTGACAACCTTTCCTGGCAGTCTCACATTGACCTTATTAAAAACAATGCTAACCGCACACTTGGTTATTTACGCCGTAACTTCTCCCTTGTCCCGATGCAACTGAAACTTCTGCTCTATAAAACATTAGTCCGACCAAAGCTAGAATATTCATCATCTGTATGGGATCCCCACGTAAACATCCATATCAGTAGCATCGAAGCAATTCAAAATCGCGTCGCTCGTTTCATTTTGTCGAACTATTCCCGTACAGCAAGCGTAACCCATATGAAGTCAACCTTAAATCTACCTAGCCTATCATTTCGCCGCAAAATCTCGCGCTTGTGCCTCTTCCACAAGTTGTACCATACCATGCACTCACTGAGTAACTCGCTTTTTTTGCCGCCATCCTACATTTCATCCCGCAGCGATCACCACTTCAAAGTTGGAATTACAAGCAGCCGTACAAACATCCATTTTAATTCATTCGTGCCCAAAACAAGCACGGACCGGAATCACCTTCCCGCTTCCATCGCATCCATCACTGACCCAGCCAACTTCAAGAGTACCATAAACGCATACCCTTTTTAAACATGCTCCATTTGTTTGTACAGATTGTTACTTGTTTTTTCACCACTCCTCTCTGTAACGCCTTGTGCATTGAGAGAAAATAAATGAAATGAAATGAAATCTGAAACACCGTCGCAGATGTTTTTCATTGAGTCCTCGTGGGCGTATCGGCATCTATACCCACACACGTTTATCGGGCTGGTATTTCATAAAGGGCCGTTAAAGATTGTAATGGCGGCGGTCGGTCGTCTGCTGATTTGTGATGCGCAGGCAGGCTGGCTAACAAGCTTCATAAGTGCGCCGAAGATTGAGGATGATGTCAAGGTTTTCTTCGTCCGCGACGTTGGGGAGCATTGTGTCGAGTGTCGTTGCCGGATTCCTTCCCTAGACCAACTTATACGGCGACATCTGCGTCATCTCCTGCATGGCCGTGTTGTAAGGGAAGGTCACGTACGGAAGAATTGCATCCCATGCTCTGTGTTCGACGTCAACGTACATGGCTGGCATGTCGGCAATTGTCTTGTTTAGCTGCTCGGTGAGACCATTTGTCTGTAGGTGATAAGCTGTGATGCGGATATGCTTGTCTGGCTATGTCTCAAGATCGCCCAAGTGAAATCAGCAGTAAAGGCTGTGCCCTCTATCGGTGATGAGAACCTCCCTCCGGGGTGTCATAACGAAGGACAATATTGCCAACAAAGAACTTGGCAACCATATTAGCACTACCGTTGGGTAGGGCCTTTGTTTCGGCATAGTGGGTGAGGTAGTCAGTGGCTACAACGATCTATTTATTTCCGAAATTCGACGTTGGAAACAGCCCCAGTCTATAGCCCCATCCCAATTTCTTGAAACGGTCTTCAATATGGTTAAATAGGGTGAAGAAAGCCTGCTGGCCTCGTCGGTGATGTCTTGCATCGTGGACAGCCTCGGCAGTTTTTAGGGGCGAAGCTCCTCTTAGTCTAACCTTGTCATGTGCCACGCGTAACCGAGAGAAGAAGAGACGAGAAAGATAAGAAGGCAGTATCTCCCGAACAGTATAATAGACAATGCTGTCTCATAGGTCTCATAGAAGTACATACAAACTGCAGTTGAGTGAAAATATTCTAGATTGCGCTGTACCGCTACTCTCCGATGGGCTGCTGCGCGGGCTGCACCTGGGTACGTGGATAAGGAGTGCCTCTCTCAGTCTCCTGAATAGTTGCCGTACACGGCAGGTCGTTGGTGGGGCATGGACGAAGCAGAGCGGCGGGCGTACTGGGAATGCTTGCACTCAGCTTCCTTGGATCCCGTCTCGTCGGTGTTACCTGTGCGTCGTCTGCATTCTCGAACTCGATCGGATGCACGGACGCATGCATGGAGGCTTCCCCCCACTCATCATCATTCACTCCGTGGATATGCTGTGATTTTTTTTTTACATAGTGGGTTACGTTAGAAGTGAGCCGGGCTCAGTAGTACTTTTCTTGTATCCTCACCAGCGTACGGGAAAACCCAAGGTGTCCAGCCTTCGGGCAATCATGCAGAGCATCCAGAATTACTATGAGGAAGTTGGCCCGATGTGGCGAGAAGTTTTCTTGGCAAAGATGACATTCTGCAAAAAAAACAATGACAGTACTCCCTTGAATACTTTTGGAATGGCAGTTCCAAAATCTGCAGTTATAGACACCCCCTCCAACAATCTGTATACATAGTAGTGAATGCGTGTGCCCAATAACTATGGCTTGAAAACTTCTGAACCCCAATTTTGTTAATTCTATTTTAAATAAATGTTTGCTGGAATCTCAAACAGTTTCGTTCCAAAGTAAATCAGTTTACTTCTGAAGAACTTATTAGGGTTTTGGAGATATGAGACGTGCCCGCGACCATTTCACAAGAATTCCGCCGTACGGCCAGTCTTTTTCCTTTCTTGTGCTTTGGTAACGATGCGTGGCGATAGATGGCACCATGCGCGGGCGCGGCGTGTGTTTTTGGTGGCAGCAAAAATTAACGAGGCCTAGTCATGGAGGAAGTTTTTCCTTCGTCCATGTCTTCATGGGCTCAGTTACGTGCGCGCCGGAAAGGTTCTTCCCTCCGTTGGCCAGCGCCCGGTAAGCACATGGTTTTTCCTTTGTCCACTTCCCCTTTCGGAATCGCCGGACTGTAGCCTGCCCGGGTGACTATAGCATTCTCGGCGGGTGTGTTTACCTGAGTGTTAGCTTCGGTACCGTACCCTAAAGCCAACAGCGGTGCCTTGTGCTTGAAGTGGTCGCACCACGCCAAGCCGTACTTGCCGAAGGCCTACATGTACAAGGTTTATCCTAACTCTTGCAGCCAGGCCCAGTGGCCATCTTGAGAGTGTGCAGCATAGCCACGAGGGACCTTTTCCCGACCAGTGTGTCAAAGCTCACCATTGCCAGCTGCATTGTGCTGGCGGTTTCTCCTTATTGTGAACGTTCGCGTGCGGGAGCCTTTGCTCTCTGTGTCCCGAGAGCGGGCATTCTACTGTTGTTCAGGGTGCCGCCAAAGGCAATAAAGTGTTTGTGTATTGCTGTTAATCAAACACTGTCTGTTTTGATGTGCCGCGCTAAACGCTTTGTTAGCTGAGCGCACGCGGAGCGGTGCGCTACAGGTGAGTAGGTGATGGAGACCCGGCACTGTGACTCGCTAAGCCTGAACTGGCGGTGATCATCCGCTACGGTGAGTAGCGAGCTCACCACACTGGTGCCCAACGCAGTACCAAAGGCTCATTAAGCCTTTGATAAGACTTAGCCGGGTCAGCCCTCCTTTGAGAATTAGGCTCACAGTATTACCCGCATTAGGGCTGCTACGCGTGAGTTTTGTGCGCTGACGCTTTCAGTAGATACCGCACTGCTCGAAAACAGAGCTAGTGCCCCCCTTGAGCCATCCAATCCAGCACCCTCACTTGACACAAGCCCCAAACGAGATGACACGAGGTGCTATGTAACAGCTACCACTGGAGAGGTAGCATGTTTTGGATCCGGGGCCATAACCCAACCTGCACACGGGCGAATCGGACTGCTATTGCTCCCTTTCAAAAGCATGGCAGTTCCATGTCACAGTGCTCCGAAACAGCTCTCAGTGGAGCTTCCGGGGCACAGATCAGAAACGAGGCTTCAGCCGTTGCCGAATTTTGCCCACTGGCTGCTATGCAACCTAGCAGCCAGACTAACTTTGAGTACGCGCCTGTACCGCTGGCCGGAAGCAGTCAAGCAATTTCATGTGAAGCTGCCCGAAAAGGCAGCTGTGAACAACAGGCGCTCTCCAATGGCACCATTGCCAGCTGCAACGTGCTCGCGGTTTCCCCTTATTGTGAACGTTCGCGTGCGGGAGCCTTTGCTCTCAGCGTCCCGGGAGCAAATGCTGTACTGTTGTTCGGGGTGCCGCCAAAGGCAATAAAGTGTTTCTGTATTGCCGTTAATAGAACACTGTCTGTTTTGCCGTGCTAGACACTTTGTTAGTTGAGCGCGAGCGATGCGGTGGGCTATATAGCTGATGGAGAAGTGGCCCTGTGGCTCAATAAGCCTGAATCTGCGGTGATCCTCTGCTACGATGAGTAGCGAGGTCACCACAGGGTTTGATGTCGATGCTTAGCAGCACAGCTCTGTAGACACTTCATTGACAGCTGTTCTTGTTTGTCATTTCTGTAATTGATTGATGTCGCTGCTCAGCTTGTGGACTAGCTAGATATTGCTATATAATCACATGAGCTTCAACAAGAAGCCTTTGCAATAATGGTGCAAATATCGGTGTGGAGTTTCACTTGTCCATAAAAGAGAGTTTTGCAACTTGCACCTTCAGTCTGTCACACAAGTGATGCGGTAGACTCGCCTGTGCTGCTAATCGAGTTAACGATAGCTCGAAAGAAGTTCATGGCACCTTTTGATACTGGGGCAAGCTGTTATTTATTCGGTGACAATGTGTTGCACCATCTCTGCAAGAACAATATCCACTTTAGACAAAGCAACACCATTTTCAACCTTGCTATGGGCACAGCACAATCGAGCGACTCAGCTAGGCTAGTGATCCGCTGGGATAGACGAGAGAGGCGATAACATTTCGTGCATCTTCCTGGGCTGTCAATGTCTCTAATATTGGGTAGAGACTTCCTCGCCAAGTCGGGTATTGTCATTGACATTACAAAGGGCGGTTACCGAGAGTGCGACGAAGACGCGCAAAATCTTTTCGTGAAGGCCCCTGCATTGACAAGTGCATGCTAATCACAGGGAGAGAGGCGCGTATACGCGGAGAGAAAAGCATGCAGAGAAAGCGAGTAACCACCCCGCTGGAACAATGTGCTGCACTGCAAGGAAGGTCAGTGCACCCGCTTTTGGTAGAGGCACAGAGTCTGCCAGAGAAGGAATGAGCGGAGCTGTCATCACTGCTGTAGTACGAGTACGACGCGATGTTTACTGACCGCCTCGGCGGCACTATGCTAGTCAAGCACAGAATTGACACGGGTGATGCACCACCTTGGAAATACAATAGCCGATCGATCAACTTGGCTAAGCGGAAAGCACTTAACACCGCCTCGGGTGAACTCATCGACACAGGCGTAGTTGAGAGGTCAAACAGCCCATGATGTTTCCCAATAGTTCTAGTTCCAAAAAATGATGATACGTATCACCTTTGTGTAGACTAGTGGTTCTCAACAATGGATGTGTCCGAGACCCCTCGTGGACTGGTGTAAGTGATGGGGGACCCCTTGCAAAGTACTGGACAGGAAGGGGGGGGGGGGGGCTAGGAGGTAAATTAACAGAACTAGAGGGTGAAACTGGTGCCTTTGATTAGGCTTGTACGAATAGTGAATTTTAGGTTCAAAGCGAATTCCAAGCAAATAGTGATTTTGGTCAAATAATTTTGCAACGAATTTGAATAGTATATATCACATACAATGAAAGATGGGCATATTTATCATGACGTAACTAACCAGCACAATCTAGTCTTAAATTTAAGTAAGGCCTCTATGCAAATGTCTTTTTTTTTCGTTCACAGGAAGTTGAAACAGCTTTAAGTAGCAGAGAGATATGAAATCGGTAGGATGCAAGTGATAATCTGAAACTTAGGTAACATTTTAAATTTTATTGTACTTAGAGCATATAAGCTGTCATAACAAGCTTTTAAGCCTAATAAAATAATGAATTGATTTGAGGGTAACATGGTCATTTAACGGGGTCCTGCAACACTTTTGCAAGTAGCCATAGAGCCAGTAAAGAAGCTTCTTGCCTCGCGAATTTACCGCCACAAACATTTTAGAATCAGTCCAGTATGAGCGGCTGAGTTCCGAAAATTAGCCGCACACTGCAATTTGTTCTCTCTTCTCGTCCCGACAAAATGGCTGGAAGCTAAGCCGGGAGGAATGGCACGGTGAAAGAAAATACATCACACGCACGTCGTGACCTTGAGCCCTCTTTTTTTTTTTTTTTACTAGAACACACGGCTTTTCAGTGTGATCGTGCGTGGATACATCGGGGCCTCCCGCTGTGGCTTCAGTGACAACCGTTGGGCCATGTTCAAGTCAGCCAATGGCTCGTGCAATAGCTGTGACGAGTGATTTTTGAGCTTGCGGTGCCATTTGCCGAGAGAAGAGAGCAATTTTCAGCTGGCTTTGAGAATTTCCTGTGAATCGCAGGATGCGTGCTGCGCTATATTATTTGGCTAGCGTGTTCTTAGAAGCCTCGACTACTGATCGGGAGCGTTTTCCGACCATGCTCAGAAAGTGTTGCAGGGCCCCTTTAAATTTGCAGGGGGGCTTCGCAGCAAAGCGGATTACCCTTTGAATTGATGCTTTCACGGCTTAGCATTCTGACATTGCAGTAGAACAATCTTTACAAGCAGTTACATGCGGATTAATTGCGCCTATTCGTTCATTGTGAATACTTCAAAATTTTCAATTATTTAAATTCGAATCGAAGCGAATTCCAATACTCTACTATTATTTCAAATATTCACACAAGCCTACCGTTGATTGCTACCAAAAACATCAAACAAATGTGCCACATCACTTCAAACAAATGTGCCACATCACTTCATTTGGAACAGTTCATCAATACGTGGCACAGTCACGCCTAAAGAAAAATGCGGGTGAGGGTTTCGTCAATCACAGAAATGGCTTCCCGGATCATAAAGATGGCTTCGTGGACCCTAGGGGGTCTGCGGACCCCCATTTGAGAACCACTGGTGTAGATGGTGGTGGTGGTGGTGTTGCAGCAGGCGGGGTTAGCCTTGCCTGCATGGCCGGCAATTGTTCCGCCTGAGCATCTCCTGAATTTGGAAAATGTCACCACGCGTCAGACAGCCCAGTGTCTTGCAGGAAGACCAACAAAATTCGTTGCACGTTCCGCCTTGTTTCCGCGGATCCTTCAGGAAAGATGATGTCATCAACTGTCCGGTGCCTATGACAGCCTTTTCGCAAGGTGCGGATCATCGCTGCTCTTTGCACATCAAACTGTGGGCAAAGCCAAATGAAATGTTCAATATCCCCGATGTCACCACAGAAGGCACAGAAGGAAGAAGCGTATCTCCCAGTCTTGAATGACTAGGCCGGGGTGTATGCGGAGCCGGTTTTTATGCGGTACAACAGCGTCGCTTCTTCACGAGAAAGTCCATGAATTACACATGCTTGGTGTAGAAACTTGTAGATCGCCTTGAAATAATTGCGTATCACATCTTTGTTGTTTTGGTAAGTCTTGGGAGTTCTTACTTTTGGAAACGATGTACGTGCTTCGCATGCAAGGGCATCAGCCTTTTCATTGCCCTCAATGCCAACGTGGGATGGGATCCACTGGAACTTTATATTAAACTCTTGCCATTTAGATGTTTGATTAGTGCCAGAGATTGCCAGGTGAACTTTTCTTGAGGTAGGCCACGATGCAGTCTTTGTAGTGCCGATTTGGAGTCTGTCAGCACTACAACAACTCGTGCAGAAAAGGATTGCAATTTTCGCAAAGCCGCCGTGATTGCAGCGCTTTTTACCGTTGTGGACGAAACCACCTGATCCAGGCGGCCCGACAATGACACGCCAAGGCAGGGTATGCAGAAAGCCGCTGCGCAGCTATCTGTTTGTGTGCACACTGATCCGTCGGTGTACACTTGTAGGTGGCTGCAGTACATGGTGCTCAAGTGGTCCAGCGCAAGAAATTTTGCTTGCGCGGCTGGAATGGTGCGCTTCGCTGGTAGATTGGGTACGCTGAAGTTACACGCAACATCCACAAAAGACCATGACGGGTCCATATAGTGCCGTTTAGGCAGTCTAAAGCCTAAATATCGAAATGTGTTTAATGCCGCGTTGAAATGTGAGCCAGTTCTTGCTTTTTGCCGCCAGAGAAGCGCCGTGCCTGCGAAGGACTCGCCCAGTCTTGACAGCTGCGTCAATAAAGCCTGAGACGCCAAAAGGCGGAGCGGAAGAGACTCGGCTTCATTGGTGACCTTCGTGTTTGAAGCCGCCTGAGAGACTCCCATCGCCAAGCGAAGACCCTTTCTGTCCACTGCCTCTAGGCGTTCTAACTGGCTTGGTGATGGTGATATCAGGGGCAGCTGATAAAGAATGCAGCTTGTTATAGGCGCATCATTCAATTTAAGCATGAACATAGGATTGTTGCCCCAATAGACCCCTGCCATGCGACGAAGAGCGTTGATCCTTTTCACTGATGCAGTGACTATACCATCATTCGCACGTCGCCATAATAGCTTGTTGTCGATTGTAATGCCCAGGAAACGGACACTTGTTGCACAACGAATTGAGTGGCCTTGAATATTCAGTGACAGACAAGTTGACTTCCGTCGCGCTCCCGGGTAGAGCATGAAGGCTGATTTTTCCGCTGATAAAGATAGGCCAAGTGTCAGCAAGTGACGCTCAATGATTGAAATAGCGCTCTTTGCTATCCGGGCCAATTGTTTGTGCTGGTACCCTGAGATCCAAATGCAGATGTCATCGGCGTAGATGGATATTTTAACTGCTTTCAGAGCTAAGTGCAGAGTGTCGAGAAGGCTGGCCATGGCAGCGTTAAAAAGCAAGGGAGGTAGAACACTTCCTTGTGGGACGTTGAGGGAAACGCGTCTCTCTTCGCTCGTTACATTTCCAAGCTTAACACGGACACAGTGGTCTCTGAGAAATTCATGTACGCACCGAAGAGCATTTCCTGACACACCCATGGCTTGGAGCCTGTTCACGATGCCTGCCTGAAGCACACAATCATATGCCTTGGCAACGTCCATGAAGACGGCGAGTGTCGAGAGTACGCTGACCTGTTGGTGCTCGATGTGGCTTAATAGGTCCAAAACACTGTCCTGGGCACTCAGTCGTGGGCGAAATCCGATCATACACGATGGCCATCGTCTTCCTTGTTCAAGGTACCAAGTTAATCTTGTACATATTATTCTTTCCATCAACTTAGATACGCATGATGTAAGAGATACTGGTCGATATGACGCGAGGCTCGCACGATCCTTTCTGGATCTCCAGACATGATTAAATATGTCCAAAAGGGCCCTGTTTCGCTGATATGGTAGATTTGTCAGCATTTGATTGCTGATCAAATCGGGACCCACAACACAGCGTCTTCTTAATTTGCTAAGTGCCATATCCAGCTCTCGAAAGGTGAATGGCGTATCCACCGTGTGAAAAAACTGGGGTGACAGAGGAATCGCCGCTCCTGCTGATCTACCAGATGTGTACACGTCTGCGAAATCCTCTAAGGGTTTGCAAATCTATCCCTTGCTTCAAAGCAAGTGCTTCGAATGGCCTGTGTGTTCGAATTTTCCCAGAAAGACTATTTATTACTGCCCATATCTCTGTCAAGGGCGTAAACATTGATAAACTCTCACAGAAAGCGGCCCATTGATTTCGTCTTAATTTTTTTTGTATGGCGACGAATGGCAGCGTTTATCCTGTTATATTCAGTTTTCGCAGACGAATTTCCTTTTGTTCTCATTATTTTCCGCTCCGCCTGTCTACGTGCTGTGCAGAGGTTCTTCAATTTCAGGTCAGGAGCAGGAAAATGGTCGGGCAGTTTCAGCAACGAAGTTGCTGCTCGCTTGCTTTGCAACATATCTGCGAACAGCTCACCAGTGAATTTGTCCAACGCTTCTCTGCAGGTGTCCCAGCGTGTTACATTGCAGAATTGTCGACCAGCAGTTCGAAATCCCAAGATATTGGTGAAGATGGGGAAATGGTCGCTGCCAATTCTGTCTGGAGCCGTGGTCGATGATACCAGAAGGTCCGTGGTGTGAAGTACAAAGTCTATTGCACTCCATGAATCTGGTGGCCTGAAAAATGTAGGTTTGCCATTGTTCGCCACACATAAGTCGGCAGCATCAGCAGCTGCTAGAAGTTCCTTGCCTCGAAAATCTACACTCTTATCTCCCCAGAGTGGATGGTGCGCATTAAAATCACCACAGATTATTCGAGGAGCGGGACATCGAGTGTAAAGGTCCTTTAGAAAAGTCTCCATGGAGACCTTTTTTCGTGGGCTTATGTACACCGATACCACACTCAGTTTTCGGTTTCCCAGGCACACTTGCACAGCAGCGACTTCCAGTTAGTTGGAATAGAGGTCTTGCACTGGTAAGGTGACCTGAGGTATTTCCTGTCTTACGTATATCATTGCGCTTCCATTTGCAAATGACGTTATGCTTGGGTTGCCGTGTCGGGTGTACCCTGGGAGCGTCCTTGCATTCGGTAGACCGGCTTTGAAGAGGGCTAGAATCGGTATTGGAATGTCGCGCAGAAAAAGATTGAGTACGCACAGACGTTTTAGAAGACCGGCGCAGTTCTATTGCATTATTAAGGGCACTTTTGAAGGACGAAATAGACCAGGTGGGCGAGACATTGCCATTATTCTACTGTGTGTTTGTGGAAGCAGAGCAAAGTAACACTGACTCTAGAGCCAGGACTGCTCCCAACATATCCTCCGTTGAACTCGCAGACATCTTAGCGACGTGTGAATGCAGTGCAGTGAACAGAGCGCGAATAACATGCTCGAGATTTTTTTTGCTGTTTGCTTCCAGATGGTACTTGAGGTGGGCTCAGTGCATCAGCGTAGGTGCGCTTGGCGGACTCTTTCGTGATACATTTCTCACCAGCGTTGAGCACTTGCCTTGACTCAGTACCAGCTCTTGTCAGATTTAGGCGCGGAAAATTTCCTGCGTACTCGTTATCCAAACTGCCATGTTGTGGTGCGTCTGACGTCTTCTTTGTGAGTGATGGTTCGTTCACAGTCTTCGGGCCAAGGACAAACGTCTTATTTCTTCACTGTGCAGCTGTTTGTGCTGGACGTCGGCCGTAGCTAGTTGGGTGGTCGCCGCCACAGTTTGCACACACATGTTTTTCTTTACTTGTACACGTCTTAAAGTCACGAGGCCCCCCCTAGCGCTTACACCTTTGTTCCCCACGACAGTGCTTAGCAACATGTCCAAAACGCTGACATTTAAAACAGCGTGGTGGCGTCTCCACGTAGTCTACCAGCTCGCGTCTGGTGAAGCCAAGGTTGATCTTCTCTGGACGTTACAAATTGGGAGCGAATGTGAGAACCACAGAGTCAGTGCGCCTTGATTCCCACTCGGAGGATGAGGTTTGGACTGTCGTATTGTTACGCCTACGAGGGGTTTATTCGAAGCAGACGTAACGGTCGACTCGACGGTATACCGCAGTGAACGTGAAGCAGCGAGCTCTTGCCACGAACCGAACGTCCTCTTCTTCTGCTACCACCATGTTCCCCGCTACACAGGTGCACATACCTAAATTACACATGTGGTAACACTTCCCTCCGCGCAGACGAAGCCCACTGGGCGAGTCAAACAGTCTCTCGAGGAATAAAGCGCTTCAAACGTGCAACATGGACAAGTTCAGTTTTTGCAGACCGTCGGCCGTTTGAATGGAGACGTGCTATGCGGTAAACTAAATCACTGATACGGTATGCAACAAGATAAGGTCCCGCATAGTGCGCTAGCAGTTTCTCGCTCAAACCGCGTTTTCTAGTTGGTGTCCACAGCAACACTAGGTCGCCGCGATTGTACGTCACGTGTCGGCGTCGGCGGTCAAAATGTGCCTTCGAGCGATCTTGCGAAGCAAGAGTGCGCAAATAAGCAAGGCGTCTAGCTTCTTCTGCCCGACAGATGATCTCGGATATGCAGGGATCACGGTGGTCCAAACACGGGAAGATGGTATTCAGGGTATGACGAGGTGGTCGAGCATATAGAAGAAAGAAAGGACTGTAGCCGGTAGTTTCATGCTGAGCGGTGTTGAATGCATATGTGATAAAGGGTAGAATACTGTCCCAGTCCTTATGATCGGATGCAACATACATAGACAGCATGTTCGAGAGAGTTCTGTTCGTTCGTTCAGTTAGACCGTTCGTTTGGGGATGGTATGGCGTAGAGTGCCGAAACCTTGAAGCACAGACACGAAGCATCTCTTCCATCACGTCTGCTGTGAATTGTCGGCCACGGTCACTGATTACGATTTTGGGAGGTCCATGTCAAAGAATTACAAAACGTAGCATGAAGGAAGACACATCGGCTGCAGTTGCCGATAATATGGCAGCTGTCTCGCAGTACCGTGTTAAATGGTCGGTGCAAACGACTATCCAGCGATTTCCATCAGACGACCGGGGAAAGGGTCCAAGGAGGTCAATCCCGACTTGTTCGAATGGAGCTCTAGGGGGCGGCACCGGATGTAATCGCCCTAAAGGAGCACTTGTTGGGCGCTTATGACGTTGACACTCGTTACAGCTAGACACGTATTGTTCCGTCGTCTGGCGCATTTTGGGCCAGTAGAATCTTTCTTGAAGACGGCACAGAGTTTTCGCTGTGCCTAGATGACCGGATGTTGGGTCATCATGCATAGCCTGCAAAACATAAACGCGAAGACTCTTCGGAACAACCAGAAGATATCGTGAGCCGGTGTTGGTGTAGCTCTTTTTGTACACTAGCCCGTCTCAGATGCAGAAGCGCGTAGGCGATGATTTTGGTTTGGTAGCAAGAAGCTGTTGTACGGTGCTGTCCCTTTGTTGCTCATCCTTAAAGGTCTTGTTATCGAGAAATGGGTGGTCGAGTGATGCAATGTAGGTATCGAAGGTGTCCGCGTCACATTCAATCGTTGGAAGCGGCAGTCGCGAAAGACAATCTGCGTCAGCGTGACGTCGGCCGCTTTTATAGGAAACCGTGAAGTCATATTCTTGTAGACGAAGTGCCCAGCGCGCCAGCCGACCAGATGGGTCACGCAGGTTGACCAACCAGCAGAGGAATGATGGTCTGTCATGACGGTAAAGGGGCGTCCGTACAGGTAGGACCGGAAGCGCTGCACTGCAAAGACTACTGCAAGGCATTCTTGCTCTGTGACAGTGTAGTTACGCTCGGACTTGCTGAGCGAGCGACTTGCATACGCTACGACGTGTTCTTGATTATCCAAGCGTTGAACCAGGACAGCACCTACACCAATACCACTGGCGTCTGTGTGAATCTCAGTGGGAGCGAGAGGATTGAAGTGGCGAAGAATCGGATGGGACGTCAAAAGAAACTTCAACTCCGAAAAAGCAGACTCGCATTCCGGGGTCCAGTCAAACTGCGCACCTTTCTGAAGCAGACACGTGAGCGGGTATGCGATATTGGCAAAGCCAGGAATGAATCGGCGAAAGTATGAACAAAGCCCCAAAAAGCTTCGCAGTTCTTTCACCGAGCTTGGCTGCTTAAATGCCTCCACTGCGGCCGTCTTGGCGGGATCCGGTCTTATGCCTTCTTTGTTTACTAAGTGTCCAAGGACGAGTGTTTGGCGCTCTCCAAAACGACATTTCTTTGAGTTCAGCACCAAGCGTGCTTTGCTTAGACAGTCCAGTACGAGACCAAGGCGTGTGTTGTGCTCACAAAAGGTGCGCCCAAAAATTACAACATCGTCCAAGTAACACATACACACTTCCCACTTCAATCCACGTAGAATGTTGTCCATAAATCGCTCAAAAGTTGCAGGCGCGTTGCAGAGTCCGAACGGCATCACATTGAATTCAAATAGTCCGTCTGTTGTAACAAATGCCGTCTTCTCCTTGTCTTCCTCGTGCATTGGAATCTGCCAGTAGCCTGACCTCAGATCCACAGACGAAAAGTAAGAGGCCGATGATAGACAGTCGATGGCATCATCAATCCGCGGGAGTGGGTATACGTCTTTTTTAGTGATGGCGTTGAGACGGCGGTAATCAACACAAAATCGCCATGTCCCATTTTTCTTCTTCACTAGAATTACTGGAGCGGCCCACGGACTACATGATTCTTGAATTACATTTTGCTTGAGCATCTCGCAAACCTGTTCATTGATCACTGCGCGTTCGGAAGGTGATACACGA
Organism: Rhipicephalus microplus; assembly: GCF_043290135.1. Classification (NCBI taxonomy): domain Eukaryota; kingdom Metazoa; phylum Arthropoda; class Arachnida; order Ixodida; family Ixodidae; genus Rhipicephalus; species Rhipicephalus microplus. Next base: position 213,945,131 of record NC_134703.1, read on the forward strand.
TATGGTTTCTGTCGGAGAGGTCTGTGAGATGTCGTGTCGATTCGGTGCTTTATACGAGAAGCAGGGAATGACGGTGAATCTTGCTGTGCGAAATCAAAAATACCAGCATGTTTGCGCAGAATACTCGCCAGTTCATTACGTTCCTTGGTGCTGAGTGACTTATCAATCATAGCCATAATGGTGGCGTCCCTGGCGTGCAGATTATCGCAACGGGTCTTATCCGGGGAATCATTGCTTTCTGCGAGGGTGGCAAGCGACAATACTTGGTGTTCACGAATCTCTGCAAGTTTCAGACCCTTCGGCAGCACTGTAGGTTCATTAGAGCAGTTAATCGCCCATAAACCAGTATGCCCTTGCGCAACCGATAATGTACAGTAGGGTATTAAAACTGTCTTCTTTATGCAACTGTGATGCACGGGCTCCACAGTTGCGTCAAATGTTTTCTCGCAGGTGAACAGGCAACAGGGACACATTTTGCAGACAACGGCGGCACAGTTGTGTCCACAGACACACAAAGAGCACTTTCTTGAGAGGGCGAGTTTTCCATAAACGAAACTGGGATATCAGAATCTACTGTAATTTGTCCTGTGCGGCAATCAACAGTAGCACCACATAGCTTCAAGAAATCGAGTCCCAGAATGACGTCGTGCGTAGTATGAGGGAGAACAGCAAACTCCGCAACAAAGTTCTGGCATGCCAAACTAACAGTCACAGTGCAGACACCAACAGGTTGTAACACCTCTCCGCTCACTCCACGAAACGTATCAGGACGATCCCAACGAAACATAACCTTTCGTCCAAGAAGGCGGGTGAAAACTAAACTCATCACTGACACGCTTGCACCTGTGTCCACCAACGCCATCGTCGGTACACCATCGATAAGCACTCGAACCTTATTTCTAAGCATGGAAGCTAACGGAGGTATATCTGTTGAAATCGAGGAATGTCCGGCGACCTCACCTCCAACGGCCGCGCCGGCTAGTTTTCCGTAAGAGGCGAGGAGTGGCGGCGCCGAGGAGACGGTGATCGGTTGGCACGAGGGGCAGGTGGTGGTGTCACACTGCGGTCAGAGGCCGGAGATTGGTTTCGTAGCGGTCCTGGGATCTCCTAAGACGCGCTTCCCGGGAATGTCGATGCTCGGGTAAGGCCAGAACGGTTAAATCTCGGTGATCGGTCGTACCTTGGCGGCTGCCGGTAGTTGCAATACCTGGCAATGTGTCCTTCGAAGCCACAGTTGTAGCAGACTGGTAGAGGACGCTCGCTGAACCAATGCTGAGACCGCTCAGCTGCGAAGGGTCGGTGACGAGCTTGCTGAGCGGGGGCTGCCCACCTCTGTGTGGCGGGGCCGTGCCGAAGGCGTTGGCCATATCGCTGGTCGGCCGTGAATGAGTCACGACGTGGCCTCGGATTTCCAATTTCGCTGATGTCTGCCACACATACCGATGGTCGCAAAGTAGCTGATGGTGCCGCCGTGTAGTAGGGTGGATTGGTAGGTGGATGAGGAATGGTTTCGTCGACCCTACCACCTTGTCGCTGCAGCTCTTCACGCACAATTGCCCGAATAGTAGCCGCAAGGTCGGTGGGCGGGCTCACGTCGACGCTGGCAACCGTTGTCACATTTGCCAGCCTACCAAATTTCGGGGCGATGCGACGAGTCTTCAATTTTTCAAACGTGCGGCATTGTCGTTGGACGTCGGAGGCAGAGGTGAGGTCATCCCTGCCTATCAGAAAATTGTAAACGTCTTCCGCTATGCCTTTCAATAGGTGTCCGACCCTGTCTTCTTCGGACATCTGCGGGTTTATAATCTTGCAAAGCTTAAGGACGTCCTCTATATAAGCAGTGCAGGTTTCTCCAGGAGTCTGGGCTCTTCCAGCAAGAGTCCGCTCCGCGCTTTTCTTTTTTGAGTCGGAGTCACCAAAACACTTCTTGAGTTCTTGAGCAAAAAGAGCCCATGTTGTCAAGGACTCTTCGTGGTTTTCATACCACATCAGTGCAGTGTCCGTGAGAAACAGCGCGACGTTTTCCAGCTGATCGATAGAGTTCCAGTGATTGTACCGGCTCACCCTTTTGTAGTGCGTTAGCCACGCGTCCACATCTTCTCCTGCCATTCCCGCGAACGGGCGGGGTTCCATGTAGTGATGCCGAGGTGTAGTCAGTGTAGACTGACGCGAAGTCGAGGCGGTTGATTCCTGACCTTCGCTCTGGGTCATGACGACTGTTGTCGGCGGCAGACCGGCAAGACGACGGCTCCGGCGAACTCCGAACAGCTGTGGCTCCGTGGTACGTCGACGTGTCGTACCCAGCACCTCCACCACTCTGTTACGCCTACGAGGGGTTTATTCGAAGCAGACGTAACGGTCGACTCGACGGTATACCACAGTGAACGCGAAGCCACGAACCGAACGTCCTCTTCTTCTGCTACCGCCATGTTCCCCGCTACACAGGTGCACATACCTAAATTACACATGTGGTAACAGTATGATTCTTCTTGCGTGGTATACTCCCTGCGGTCTCAGGGAGGTTAACAGCTCTTCGTCCGAGTACCATCTTGGGACCCCTTTTATAATGCATGTATTTTTCATGTAGCTGTGTGATTCACGGGCAGATATGGCAAGGCCGCAGATAGTGTTGGCCTCTAGAAGCGTATTAGCTTGGTGTTCCGTCTCTATATCCAAGAGCAGGGCTCCCTGTGCTGTGAAATGACTTTTAACTGAGGCTCCACCCAGAATCGTTTCAATTTCCGAGTATAGGTCAATAGGATTCACTTGCCTCAAGTTAGCTCCTTCGAATGTTGGAGCAATTAACACAGGAATGCCCACCGTCCTGTCTTTGCGATGTCGCAGAAGGCGGAAACCACCCTCGTCCATGTCTAGATCTGTGAGGTTCGCCTCGTTGTGGTCCCTGACGACAGTTGATTCGTCCTCTGATTCAACGCTGTGTTGTCGCTTGCAGTCAGGTATGCTTGCGCAAACCAGCTAATGCTTCTGACCTGGTGTCACGCCTTGGGAGGTCATGGCGGCGCTCTCCCTGATGCTTGTTTCGTTTCTTCTAGCACCTTTCGACGCGGCGGGCTGCGCAGCACCCGTCGGTCGCCGATGCGGCAGGTACCTTTTCGAGTCGTCCGACGTCTTGAGCAGTGCTGAGCCGTAATATAAACAAAAAACGATAAATGTAGACAGAGCTACTTAGCCAAGCAGCAACAGCTTCGTCGTCTTCCCACTGGTGTAGACTACCACAGGCTGAATGAGGTTATGAAAAAGATGCGTACCCTCTTCTCCCCATTTAATCGCTAGTGTCTAACCTAGACGGGGCGAAGTACTTCACTACGCTCGACGCTAGCCGTGGATACTTTCAAGTTGAAATGGACGAGCGGGATAAAGAGAAATGGGCTTACACAAGCAAAGGAGGACTTTTCCAATTCAGGAGAATGTATTTCGGTGTGGTGGGAGCTGCCGCTACGTATCAGAGGCTAATGGACCGTGTTCTGGGAGACACAAAGTGGCAGCACACACTCGCATATCTAGACGATATAGTGGCTTACTCGAAAACGTTCGAGGAGCACTTGCCCCACTTGAGAGACGTTCTAGAAAGGCTGAGGTCTGCGGACATCACTCTGAACCCGAACAAAGCTCAGATAGCGGCGACCCGAAGAACATTATTGGGATTCACGCTTGATGAGGGTCGCATTTTGCCAAATAAGGGTAAGCTTGAAGCAATACCCAGTTATCCATCACCGAACAATATGGGTGAGCTGAAGCGCTTTCTGGAGATGGTGAACTTTTATCGCCAATTAATTCCAGACTGCGCAGCAGTGCAGACACCTTTGACGAAGCTCTTAAGGAATGGCGAGCGTTGGGCTTGGAGCCAAGAGCAGGAGGCCGCACTGCGTCGCCTCACGAAGTTGCTGGCCAACACGGCTCAGCTGCAGCTACCCAATCTGAACATAGAGTTTGTGATTCGCACAGACACAAGCAACCTAGGCTTAGGAGCAATTTTATTTCAGGAGCATGCAGATTCCTTCTGACAGATTGCATTCGCGAGCCGTTCGTTGACGCCGGCAGAAAGGACCTATTCGGTAACCGAGAAAGAGTGTCTTGTGATAGTTTTCACTCTCGGTAAGTTTGATTTTTATGTCAACGGAGTTGCATTTGTGATTGAAACTGACCACATGGCGCTCACGTTGTTGCGGCGCTTGAATGAACCAAGTGGCTGCCTGGCGCATTGGGCATTGCTGCTGCAGCGTTACGACTGCACTGTTCGCTACCGCAAGAGTAAGTACAATGCCGTGGCCGACGCACTATCACGTGCTCCAGTATGACATGAGACAAGCCACACTACTAACTGGGAACGAACTGAAAGCGAGACACTTGCGCTACTAGAAACAGTGAAGCAAACATTAGTTCAAGGCAAAGGTGTGAACCACGTAGAGGCTGTTGTTAGCGCAGGGATTGGGTTCAGCAGAAGGTAACTGTTAGAAGCTCAGCAGAAAAATTCATTTTGTCGAAAGATGTTTGACGAGCTCTGGAAGCAGAGTGGTAATAAGGCTACGGTGCACATGGGGGTAGCTGGTATGACTGTCGGTGCGGAGCGCTCGGCAACAGCTGGTAGTGCTGTGAGTGCGCTGGATTCATATCTGCTCGATTCTGATGGCATCCTGCTGAGGTACATCCCATCTGACGATGACACAAGTGAGTCATTCAATGTCATGATACCGCGCACGTTGAGAGGAGCACTTTCTCGCTACTTTCATGACTAGTGGGTTGCGGGGCATGCGAGTGGCCCTAAGACTTACGCTAAGTTGTGTCGCCTCGCTTACGGCCAGGCATGAATCGGGATGTAATTCGCTACGCCTGTTCATGTCCTGTGTGCCAAAGCATCAAGCCACAAGGCGGACGTCCGCCCTACCTCATACAACCGATTAACAGTCAGACTCCCTGGCAAATCGTGGCATATGACGTAATGGGCCCGTACCCCACACTAGGCTGTCGCGCAGCCGCAAAAGGGAAAGGGTGGCTGGGTGCATGTGCTCCCTCACAAGGCAGTCGTCGTACTTTTGCTCACATGCTTGTACTCGTTGGTGAAGTTCGTGAGCATCACTTTTACTTCCCGCCTTACAGCTCGGCTATTCCTTTAGCAACACAAATATGCGGCTAATCAACAGGTACTCCTCGCCTTCAACGACGCCTTGTATGTCTCTTTATTCTCATGTCCCGACAAAAATGCCTACGCTGGAGCAAGGAGAAACAATGACGTGGTCTTTTAGCACATTTAAAGCGTGCCTTCCTGAGGGCGTGTGCGGCTGCAGGGCTTTTTCTGTAGATAGCGTCATTGACTCAGATCTCAGGTAAATAATAGCGCCGTGGTGACTTAAGAAGTCCATCCCAAGTATCACAATCCTGAAGGAATGTCGTACAATTACAAAGCTCGCAGGATATGTGAGGTGATTGCGGGTAACTCTTACTGTGCAAACTCCCGCCAGTGTAACTAGGTGACCTCCAGCAGTACGGATTTCGGGGTCTTCCTAGGCGGTCCTTACTTCCTTCAGCTTGGCAGCGAATGGCCTAGTGATGAAAAAATAGTCGGCTCCGGTGTCGAAGAGAGATGTGACAATGTGGCCATAAATGAGGACGTCGAGGTCGCTAGTTCGTGGCCTCGCGTTGCAGTTGGGTCGTGGCGTCAGATCACGGCTACGACCATTTGTATTGCTACTTCGATGTTGCATCGTCAGGCCTTCTCCTGGCTGCGAAATATCGACATCGAAGCTGCGTTCGGGGTAAGGCAGGTTCTTGAGACGTCATCGGCGGCGGCGGTGAAGGATCGTCGGCAGTTCATCCTACAGTAATCCCACCTTCATCGGTTGCTACCCTTAGTTTTCCTGGTAATGACTTCGAGATCGGCCTCTAGCCAGGCTGGCGTTCCTTCAATACGGTGAGCATTACCAACCAGGTGACGAAGAACGATAAGGTCACCGTGGTGCCAGCTGTGCTCCTGCGAGGTAGTCGGAGATGTCATGTGAGCGTCCGCCTTGTTGTGGACACAGCGCGTTGACGGCGAAACCCCGTAAACCCATCTCTAGGTAGTGGCAATGACGGTAGGTGTGGCCAGCTTCCACGCAGTGATAGCAGAGAGGGCGGTTGTCAAGAGCGCGCAAAACATCGTTTTTTCTTGGCGCGTAGTGCTGGCCTACGGGAGGGTGATAGGACGTCAATGATGGCGATGGCGGCGACGGCAATGTCTGAGGGCGGAACTGCGGTGGGGCAGCGTTCTAACGTGGGCAAAAAGGAGCATTCTGGCGCACAGCAGAGGCATAGTTCATAGCTTTCGGCACTGGCAGCGGTGCTTGAGATTGCACTGAAAGAAGCAGCTTGCGCAGCTCTTCCCGCACGATCACTCTGATAGTCACGCGCAGGTCGTCAGAGTAGAGTGGTTGAACTTCTGTGTACTCTGGTGCAGAGCAGCGATTGAATTGTGAGGCACGCATCTCCTGCATCTTTTCAGTCATCACCGCTTCGAACATTAATTCTTGGACAGCACTTCACAAGTTCTGCATCAGATCCGCGAAGAACTCCTTCTTTACTCTTCGCCTGAGGAAACGAACTTTTAGGCATTTCAGGGTCAGCGTGATGGAGTAGTTTGGTTATCTCTCCCATGAAGAGCATCACGTTTTTTTTTTAGGAGCTGCGAACAAGTTTCAAGCATCGCCTCGGCCCTCTCTTTGCGAGTGACACTCATTAGTGTAGCAAGAAACTTGGTGCAGAATATGTCCCACGCTTCGAGGGTTCGCTCTTGGTTCTCAAACCAGATACTAGCGGTGTCCTGCAAAGCAAAATACACATGACTAAGCTTGTTTCGTTTGTCAATGTATTGAAAACAGGGATTCGGTCGTACGCTTCCAGCCAACACTCTCCAGTGCTGGACCAAGAAAGGTCAGTGGCTCTTTGAATTGCCGGATCAAAATCGGTGCAGGTGGCACAGGGGCTGTTATTGTCGCCATGTCTGAGGTCACGGTCATGGTTTGCCAGGTCTTTACAGGTGGAGGCCCATACTCTGGCAGTAGACCGAATCGCCAGCACCTTGTTCATTGCTCGGGATTAACGTAGATGTGTTTTTTCCAACTTGGTCTGCGTACATGGCTTGACAGGAGCGTCCGATGCATCAAAGAGGCAGCACCTCCAACAGATGTCATGCAGTCGTGACGTGGACGTAGGCAGTAGACTCTATGTTAAGATAAAACTGTTTATTCAGCCGAACTGGTGGCCAGGAAACTGAATTTTAGTTTACAGCAACACACAGGCACTGATAGCCGCGAACAGAGTGTCGGCCGGCGATCAAGTGACAAGCGATGATGCGCGTCGGCACTTCACAAGTGCCGTCGAATATTCTAGGATTATCACTAGCAGCCATATAGGTTCCAGAATAACTTGTAATATTTTCGAAGTGGGTGTAATATTAACGAAATGATTTACTACAGTCCCGAAGCTTCTACAACAGTGCATGCTCGATTTTCCTGAGAATTACGTACAGTATAAAGGGGTGACAACAAAACTTCTGGAAGGAACATGGCAATATCTTCATTTCCTACCATTTTCATGCTTTAGAACTCATATATCTTTTTCAGCGATAGCTACCTTCTGTTCTGAGCCATGTTCGTGCGTAGAGTCCACCACGGCTTTGCTGACATATTACCCACACGGTTATGACATTGTAAAATGTATCCTATAAGAGATTGAAAAGAAAAGAACAAGACAAAAAAAATCGACAGATCCCACGTACCTGGGAATCGACTTTGTGCAAAGCATGCACAAAGTCGGTCGGTCGGTCGGTCGGTCGGTCGGTCGGTCGGTCGGTCGGTCGGTCGGTCGGTCGGTCGGTCGGTCGGTCGGTCGGTCGGTCGGTCGGTCGGTCGGTAGGCAGACAGACAGACAGACAGACAGACAGACAGACAGACAGACAGACAGATAGATACGCTCAAAGTCGCTGAAGTTCGCTAAAAAATGCTTCGCATTTAAAAGTTCCGCTGTCAGGCGTCAAACCCGCAATCTCTCGCTTCACAACGCGCGGCATGAATCCACAAGATCATGGAGTGTACATTCCCCAGCCTGCTAACAGCAAGCTATTTATATATGGTGAATGCCTTTTGCTCGTCAACAGAACTCTGCAACTTGAGCACATTTTTGTCATTAGTAGGACACGGTGCAAAGGGTGCGCATTCCCCATTGCGTTTTGCTGCAAACGCGCCCCACTACAGGGCGCAGTCTTGTCCACTTGCGCTAATCTAGTGATGAGAGCACGAGAGTTACTTGGTTCGCTTTAGTAAAGAAGCCCACTGCTCACACACGATGAAGTAAGAATTGTGACAGTTATTCACACTCGCCCTGTGTATACTTGCGCGTTCCTTTTGTGCATCTTTCTTTATGAGCCACGCGCTTGAAGTGTCGAGCTGTGACAGTTGTAAGTCCGCACTCGTCTCGTGTATGTTTATTTCGTGCCTGTTCGTGCATGCTTTCTGCTTGAGCTGCCTGTTTCAAGTTGGGAACTGCTTGCTGTTCTTCGCATGTCATTACAGTTTGTTGCTGTGGCATTCATTCATTCGCCCTTGTGGCGAAACAACGCGATGGATGCTCAGCTGCTTTTGTGAACACACGTTTCACTTTCACGTTACAGTCGAGTCCGCTTATAACGAACCTCAGCCTGACGCGGCATCCATTTGTTGTATCCCGAAGTTTATAGTAAATGAAACGCAGCTTTTAAAAAAGTTGCAAGTGAAAACACAATCCTTTTCTTGCGCAAAAAAGCAAAAAAGTCAGTAATGCACGTGTTTCCAAGAGCAGAAGCGATAAGGTCGATCTGAAGTTATTTCAAACGGCAGCGTGCTCTTCGCCGAGGCCTGTGGCATAAGCTGCATGAGGCACTGGCTCCAAAGTTTCGTTGTTCTCGCAATCCGATTCCTTCAAATCGCTCTTGCAGCGTATTTCATTCACAATGCCCTAATCCATGCAGGGTTCTGCGGTGTCGGCATCATCATCAGCCGTAATGAAACAATTGCAACAGATGTCCCACCTGCTCTCCCATGTCGGAGTCGACGACCTGCTGCCACAAATCGCCGCCGCAATGGTCCTGTTTGGAAGCTTTAGGCTCGACATTGGGCCCGACGTCGACGAAGTCAGCCTCACGAAAACAGTTTCGCACACATTTAGACATCACTGCCGCCAACGAAATATTCACCATCTCCACAGCTGAATACCGGAATGCACGAAGAGGCAAGTTAGCTGCCAGGAGGTCAAGAGCTATGATTAAGCGCTCCGTAACGCGGCACCTAACGTGCAAATTATGCCCAAGCCAAGAGGTCCCACTTTCGACATTTTGTTGAGCGGCAAGAAAAAGTGTACAAAGCCTCCCGTCAGCTATCCCCTAACCCCACATTGGCACAAACGACACAGATCCCAGAACGCATGATACAGCTGTGGACCCGTTTCTAGCGGGAAAACGAAACTTCTGAATTCGAGTCAGCGTGGATCGCGTCACAGAGCGGTGGAGATGGAGAAAGGATTTGTTATCCAAATAGGAGAGCAGACTAATGAGAGAAGGACAAAGAGTTGCGATAGGGTGAAGAGAGGGGAGGATGCGGGGGTAAGGCGACCTTGAACACGTGGGAAGGAGGCAGGTCGGGTAGTTGCATGAAAGGTCCGCGAAGCACGCAACTCGAGCAAAGAAAAGAGTGCCTGTGCGCGCAGAGGTCAAAGCACGGCCACCTGGATAAGCGCGCGGCAGTGTGCAATGCATTGGCGGCCGTGGTCAAAGAATCGTTCTGTTGCACCAGCGGGTTTGCATGGCCTCACTGACTTCGATATTTTGCGATTCCTTCCGCGCAAATGAACAGCCATTTTTACACTTCCGCACGTGTGCGGAGGGCATGCTGAGCCGAGTGCAAAGTGAGCGAGAACAGCTCCTAAACATGAAACAAATCGGAAATTATCAAAGTCGGGGTGGGGTAGTGTTCGCGCGAGCGTTAGAACGATACGATAAGACAAGATGCAGACGATGCAGTCGGTGCAGTCGGTGCAGTCGGTGGCCAACGATGCAGTCGACAAGATGCAGTCGGCCGCCGACGATGCCAGCAAATGGTCTGGTCACTCCAGGCCGGCGACCCCAACAACAGTACCAACGATCAAAAACAGGGGTCCGGTCTTCGAAAGATCGATGGCAGTGTAAAAACACGGGCCTGATCTGACAATGTGGGGTGCTCCAAGTAGCGGAGAGGACAAAGGGCAGAGGGGTGCGTAAGAAAAAGCGATCGGAAAGAGGGGCAACTAGAGGGGCACAGAGGCAGGATCGGGGTTTAACAATAAAAATCTATGGGCCCCTTGCCGACGCCTGATTGGTGGTTGAAAGTGGTTTCCCAGAAAGTGGGCAGAGCGCCGACTCCTTCAGCTGTAATCGATCAGCGGCGCTCGGAGACGTTCTTTGTAAGTGGGATTTTGTGCCATTAAAACAATGTTTATTTTCACGTTCACGTGAATATTGTTTGTTTTAAGCGAAAGTTGATTTTAAGTGGGGCCGTTATATGTGGGCTTGACTGTATACCCATTCTTAAATAGATGAATTAGCCACATTTTTTTTTAGGATCTGTCTTTTGAAAACTTAGCAGCGAAGCTTGTATTGTAAACAGAAATGCACCACTAGGCAAGGAGTGTACAACAGACACGAGTATCAAGCGAAAGCATAAAAACAAGAGAGGGAAAACGGTAGAAAAAAACAGAGAAAAACATTACACTGTCTCCCACTAAAGAGAACCATGTGTAGATGCGAAGCAGCGGGCGCTAATTGTTACACTGCCGGCAGCGTTCACTTCACAACCGAAAGGTGTAGCGACGTCGCACATTTGCCCTACATAGCGCGAAATTGAAATTTTTTATTCATTGCCGACTTTTTACGTGCCGTTATTAATACGCGACTTTATTGCACCTTGTGGCTCGCTTATTGCATGCGGGAGAGAAAAGAAAAAAAAAACAAAGATTGAGGAAGCAAAGTTGTTTTGTTAGCCAAATGACGTACTCAAAATATGCATAAAAACTTCGCAAAGGTAATTCTGATACAAATGTTCACCAGCATAATAGAACAATAGTTTGCAAACTCACATTGCCAATCATTGAAAACCACCGCAGCGAGACAGCAGCTTTCAAAATATAGCTTTGGCAGCCATAGAGTACAGTGTCTCTTTGCTTAGAGTGTCGCCTTCACTGTCACCAAAGGCTAGGTTAGATTAGGTTAGCACGCTGGCCGTGCGCCAGCAAAAGCAGTCAGCAGTTTCAGGAGTGGCTATACCTACAAATTCTGTGCGCTAGTTCAGCTCTGGAATGTCCCACCAGTAATGGTGCATTCAGACGACGGACCGAATCCGGATTTGTCGTGGACGCGGACAGCTAATCCGCGGATGGTCTGCCCGCAGGCGCATCCACACGACGGACGGTGTCCTAGGGGAAAACAGCCGGATTACCCTCGACAGCAGATTCGGCGCTCACCTGCACCCGCTGGCAGCAGACCGGTTTGAGAGTATTCAACATGGATGCCCGCAAGAAGCGAAGCTTGGCTGCGATGTCTGTCGTGTTGTGACAAATGAACGAGTAGTGTTATTCTTTCAGGAGAAAAGGGAGTTGCTAGCAGGATATTCTTTCAACTACATTATTCCCCACTTGTAGGACTTCTAAACGTGTCTCCCGCCTTTTTTTTTTTTAGAAGCGGCACGTTGCCGGTTGCAGAAGTTGGAATATTTTACCACCATGACGGCTAAGAATCTCGCATATTAAGCCACGGCGGCGACATTTCCCGAACCACCAAAAGTGATTTCTGCATATTTAATCACCTGAGAACAAAGTCTCCGGAAACTAAGTAAACAATGCTCAAGCGTAGATGATGCCGACCAGTCATGCAGCTGTCCGCGAGCCATGGAGGACATGCCGCGAGCAGACGAAAAGTGTACTGGTTGCCACCGATTCCAAGCTATTCCGCTGAAGTACCGGCTCTCCCCCGCCAGAATCCCGATGTGAGAAACAGGTTGGGTTCATACATCCGCGAGCCGCGCAGACGAGTCGCGGACGAGGGGAATCGCTGATGTGAGGTCACGTGACACGCCGTCCGTCCCGCCACATCGGGATTCGATCCGTCGTCTGAATGCACCATAAACAGCACATAAATGTAAGTAAAATACTGATGGTACGCATGAAACCACCACAAAACACCTTTGACAAAATGAAAATAAATGATATGGTTTATGGTTGGCATGGAGATACTAATACGAGGTACAAATGTGTAACACCTCCCGAAACATCTGACAGACGTGGTGACGACGGCTGACGGCGTAAGAGTAGTCTTGAGCAGTTCAATGCAATAAATATATATGTAAGAATTATAATGAACACATGGAGGATCTTTAGGCAGTAGTACTCGAACATGATCCCAACTTTATTATAATGGCCGAAGCATGGCTGAAGAAAGCTATACTATATAGATGTCGAGGTTCCTCTTCCCAGATACACAACTGTGAGAAGAGACTGCGAAACAAGGGGAGATGATGTTGCAATTTTAGTTAAAGACAATATATTAGTTAGTGTTCTCCATACTATTGAAACCACACTCTGTAATCGAATGGTATACATTTGTCCAGACAACCAAATGCCCTAGTAAATGTACATGATACAGTCAAATCCCGCTACAACGAAGCTCATGGGGTGCGGAAAATATTTCGTTGAAGCGAAAATTTCATTGCAGTGAAATCGAAAAAATATACCTGATTTGAGCCACCAAAAACAAAAGAAGAGAGAGAAGGAAACTTTTATTTTGAAACAGTGCCCCAATCAATGCCCGGTGTCATACTGAGGTGGGACGGCTCCTTAGTCCAGGAACCCTCTGGCTTCTACTGCCCTCTTGGACCTGGCGACGAGTTGTTTTTGGTCTTCTAGGTCCTCGGGGGCGAGCTTCGCCTCCCACATTTCGGTTAGGTCTTCGTTCGTCCGTCGTGCTTCATTATCAGTCGTGTGTTGTAGCAGATTACGTCTGGCAATACACTGGCATGCAAGAAAAAAGTGTGCCAGGGTGTCCGGTACGTTGCAAAGCGGGCACATAGAGCTATATCTCGCTGGGTAGGGACGGTGCATTAGGACCCCATGTGTGTATGTGCTGATTTGCAGGCGTCTCAGTATTACGCTTTCCTCTTTTGTAAATTTTGGGTGTGGTGGAGGGTATACTCGTCGCTCCAGCCTGTAATGCTGGAGTAACGACGAGTAGGTGTTTTGAACAACTTCCGTCTCCTCAACGACGGGTCGAATGTCCTGTGGGCAGGGGGCAGCCCGGCTGACGTACTCGCGGGCAGCGGCGTGGGCCGCTTCATTTTCCTGCAGACCTTTGTGTCCTGGCACCAATAATATACAAGTGTATGGGAGTGGAGTGCTTCGCCGTTTCAAAATATTGATGACATTGGCTGAGATACGGCCCTTAGCGAAATTCCTGCAGGCGGCTTGTGAGTTGGTGAAAATCACCGCGACGTCTGTACATTTTGTGGTTGCTAGAGCGATTGCCGATTCTTCTGCGGCGTCGGGATTGAATGCATTGACCATGGCCGACGCTAATTCTCGGCCTTGAAATCTATGACACTGACAGCGTAAGCGTTTCTATGCGGATACTTGGCCGCGTCAGTGTAGCGGGCACCCGGGTCTTCCTTGAAATTTGGTTGAATAGCGTTAGCTCTAGCCTTGCGTCTGCTTTTATGGAAAGTAAGATGCATGTTGCGTGGAATAGATGCGACGGACAGCGACTCTCTAACGTACAGCGGGATGCGCTTTTTCCGGTCTGCATCGATGATGAACGTGTCGCCGTAGTTGAGGTGCCGGAGCGCCGACCTCCCCGTGGGCGTCAGCTTGAGCCTCTTCAGCTGACTGTTCCTATGCGCTTCAATGAGCTCTTGCAACGTGTTATAGACGCCCATCTTTAGGAGATGTGTGGTACAGGCCATTGGCGGAAGTCCCAGGGCTACTTTAGTGGCCTTTCTTAACATGATATCAAGTTTTTCAATTTCAGTGGTTTTCAAATTCAGGTACGGCGTGCCATACGTAATGCAGCTGGTGAACAGAGCTTGCATTATACGTAGCGTGTCGTGCTCTTTGAGTCTGTTTCGTTGATTCGCGATTCTCTCAGCGAGGTGCGTGAGTTGTGATAGTGTTCGTTGGAGTCTCGGTAAAGTGGCATCTCCCGATTCATCCTTGTAGTTGTGAACTCTAAGTACTCGCAGGGTCTCGACTTTTGGGATTAAGGTCCCTTTCAGTGTTACACTAGGGTCGGGCTCGTCGTATAGAGGGGGTCTGCCTCTTGTTCTCGCTTTGAGGACGAGGTGCTCGGATTTCTCGGGGGCACAGCAGAGACCGCAGTTTCTGAGATGCCGTTTGATGGTATCTACAGCGGTTTGTAGGCAGGTCTCTTGTCTCCCAGTGTTCGAAGCCCTGGTCCAGAGCGTGATGTCATCAGCATAGATCGCATGCAGTAAATCTGGTATTTTGTCGAAAATTTTTGGCAGATTGATCATAGCCACATTGAAAAGTAAAGGCGAGATGACCAAACCCTGCGGGGCGCCTTTTTTCGGTAGTTGGAAGCTTTTGCTGCGGATGTTGCATATGCCGACAGTTGCCGTACGGTCCGTCAAAAAGTATTTGACATATGTGTAGGTTCTAATGCCGCAGCCAATGCCTTCGAGGTTGTTGAGGATTGCGTCGTGGCTGACGTTATTGAAGGCCGCCTTAACGTCGTCTCCGAGTATGGAGTACTTTCTTCGATGGGCGAAGTGATCAAGGAGGTCTTTTTTGAATAGAAGAGCATGTCGTGCTTCGAAAGATGCTGCCTGAAGCCAAACATGGTGTCCGGTAGGTGTCCACTGTCTTCCAGGTACTGGGTTAAGTGGTCATGCACCATGTGTTCGAACAGCTTTCCCACGCACGAGGTGAGAAAAATCGAGGCGTAGGTTCTCAATGCCGACTGGTTTCTTAGGCTTAGGGATCATGGTGATTTCTGAGTGCTTCCATACCACAAGTAGCTCTCCTTTACCCCAGCAGTCGTTGTAATATCGGAGAAGAGCCGTGGTGGCCTGGTGCGGCAGGTTGCACAAGTGCTTGTTGACGATCCTGTCTGTTCCGGGGCTGGTATTTCTTGTTAACTTCATTAGGGCTGTGTGCAGTTCAGCCTGGCTGAAGGGCCGGTCGAGTTCAGTGTTTGGTGCGCCAGCGTATTCTTTGGTGTGAATTGAAGCCTCAGTGGGTGCATCGCCACATAACTTCTTTTGTGTTTCTTTTAGGAGGTGTTCTTCTGTACCGGCGTAGTTTCGAATAAGCCTCTGAAAGTGCTGCTTCTGCGCTGCTTTGAAGGGTTGCGTGGCTATAAGTGTGCGTAGCAGATGCCAGGTCTTCTTGGTGCTCAGAGTCCCCAGCAGCTTGTCGCAGAAAGCGTGCCAGTTCTGCCTGGCCAATTGGTTCGCATAATCTTGAGATTGCTCGGTGAGGAGAGAAATGCGTTTCCGTAACTTTCTGTTTAGTTTTTGCCGCTTCCACCATTTTGGAAGTCCTCTTCTAGCCTCCCAAAGGTGGAGGAGATGTGCGTCGACAACGGGTGTATCGACATCAAGCTGTATGTCCTTAGTGTAGCCTTCGGTGATTTTGAGCACATTCTTAAACCAGTCTTTGATGTCGATTATAGTAGTTTCAACGTCGAGATCATTTCTAAAGGATTACCATTCTGTTAACCGCACTATTCCAGTCTTGGTCTGCTTACGAGTATGCGCTACAGAGAGTTGGATGATGTGATGATCACTACCTAAAGTTTCCGGTAGCAGACTCCACTCTGCCCCAGTAATGTTCGTCGTAAATGTAAGATCGGGATTCGTATCCCTGGAGACACTGTTCCCTATTCTCGTCTTCTGAAGAGGATTGTTCCACAGGGTTAGTCTGTGATGTTTAGCAGTATCGTGCACCCTAGAACCCTTCCTCGTGGTGATATGATAGCCCCATGCCGTGTGAGAGGCGTTAAAGTCTCCCATTATTATGATCAGGTGGCCATTCGTGCATTTCCTGATTTCTCGTATAAAGTGATCGAAGTCTGGTAGTTGGTCTCGTGGGGGGCTATATATATTGGTTATGAAAAGACTTTGCTGCGTCTTTCGTTCCGGCAAAATCTCTATTAAAATATGTTCTATCTGAGTGTCCTCGATTTCGTGTTTTTGCGTTGAAAGTGCTTTTTTGACAAGTATGGCAGTGCGTTGGGTTTGTGCGCAGGTCGTGTACCCTTGCTGTCGTACGTTCTGCGTGTTGGTTTCTTGAAGTGCAATGATGTCTGGATGGTTAAGCTTGATGAATTCTTGTAGGCTTGCGTGTCGAGGGCGGTATGACCGACAGTTCCATTGCCATATGCGTAAAGTTGAATGCTGGTTCTTATACTTATGGCTTGGGACTGCCATCTTCGATCGATTCGATGTCAAGCCTGCGATCGTGACTTCGCGAGACTGAGCGAGAAGCACTGTGACTGTTCGCTCGTGCCTTCTTCCAAGTCATTTGGCGTGGGTTGTTCAAGCTGTCGAACTGTGGCATGGTTACGCAAGTTTTCTTCACGTGCACGATGAAATTGTTGACTTGCGCAGCAATCCCATCAATTTTGGCATTAAGCGTAGTATCTTGTGTTCAAACATTGGGGCTGTTTTTTCTATTGCTGAGTGGACAATCTTTTCCATCGTGGCGTGCATGTTATTCAAAAAAGATTCTTCGAATATCGTGCACCTTGCGTTCACTAGGGCTTGGATCCCTACCTCGGTCAGCGTCGTTGCCGGCTCTGTGCTTGAGTTTGCTTGTTCTTGATATTCTTCTGCATTGCCCGAATGTTCTGCTGATGCGTGCACTCTTCAAGTAGTTTTTCAATGAGCTCTTGCTGTCGTCTTTAATTCTGAAGCAGTTTATTTATGAGGCTTTGTTGGCTTTGCAGTTGGCTGTGCTGATTCTGGAGCCTTTTTTCCTGATTTTTCAGTTTATCTTCGAGAACCTGTATGGATGAGGTGTCCGACTTCGAGGAGGTTAAGCTGCTGCTGCCGTTAGATCCACTTGCCATGGTAGCGTAGCTCGCACGTTTAACGGAACGCGAGCGTGTGCGAGAGTGGGAGCTTAAACTGGAACTCAGTATTGATTTGGATCTGCCGCGTCTCTATTCACGGCCCTCATTATTACTGTTAGAGGTAGCAGCTGATGTGTTAACCTCAGGCAGAGTCCTTCAATACTTTTCTGGTCACGAAACTTCTCCGTAACGCTATGGGAGAGCTTCATATGGGGATCAAAGCTCCCGCGCGGTGGCGCTACGAGTCTGGTGAAGGCGGCTTGGACGGCGGCGGCCGCATTTGCAGCGTTTGCAGTGCGTTGGAGCGCGAGCTTACTGGTTTGTTTGTTGTGTGGTATAGCTGTCTACACTCATCACGGACGGCAAACTATGTGAACTACCATGCCTCTGACGTGCTGCGTACCTGGTTGCCGCTCTGGCTATCGGAGTTGTACAGAAAAAGCTTCGCTGTTCTGCCTCCCAAGCGACCGCGAACAACGCGACAGGTGGAAGCGAGCCATTCCACGACAGGAGACGGGCGCTTTCAACTTTGAGTCGAAGGCCGTTCGTGTGTGCGAGAAACATTTCGACACCACGGACATTATTCGAGCCGATGAGTTCAGAATAAGTGGACAATCTGTGCTTCTGCAGCGCGAGAAGCCTAAGCTCCGCATCGGTGCCATACCCCGGATATTTGAAAACCTGCCGGCGTATCTTACGAAGCCCAAGCCACGGTCGCGCTCACAGCGAGAAAATCCGCCTGCAAAACGTCGTCGCGTTTCGTCGCCGAACAACGATGGCACTGCAGCTTCTGTGAGCTCCAGCACAGAGCCCTGCGATCCTGAAGCAGCCGGAGATGATGGTAAGCCTCCATTCGCGTTGCCTTGTTTTCTTGTTTCACTATGTTGAGAGCCTGTATTGCCTGTGTGCTGCGTGATGTTGCATTATATTGATCCATATTTCTTCGTTTGACAGGTGGAGTGATAAGCACTGGAAGCTGCACAGAGATGGCATGCCAGACAGAGGGAAATGTCTGCTCCATCTCAGAGCTCCACGCAGTTAAAGACCAGCTTCGAAGCACTAAGCAGCAACTTCGTTTGTGCCAAGTGAAGATTGCGAAATTGACAGTGCAAGCGAATAGGAGCAGAAGATCGCACCAAGACGTTCAGAAGCTTTCGGCTCGCGAGAAGCTCATTTTCGACCACTGGCTCATGAAAGCCAACGCGAAGTCTGCAACAGCTGCGCGGTAAGTTCCAAATACCCCATCACACACGTAACATTGCTATTGGATTGCCCCTTTTGCGTTTGAAAATGTTATCTCAAGGTGTAGCCTTCATTTATTCATCATGTATTTGTATCTGTTGTACCGCAAAACAATATGCTATTGAGGCAGACATTGGTTTGGCCGTTTTGTGTAGTGTTATTTCTAATTTCGGGAAAAATTGCAGGTTTGTTTGGGCAAATATACTTTCTTCAGTTTTTATAACACCATTCTCATTATTTTTTGCTTTGCATGAATAGTTTCCAACACGCTCATTGTGGAAAACAAATTTGCAATTCATTCTCTCCAGGTACAAAAAAGAGTGGATTTATGACTGCTTGCTGCTAAAGATAAAGTCCACAGCAGTCTACACTTTTCTTCATGAAAATGAATTTTTGCCCCTTCCAAATCCCCGCACCCTCTATGGCTACCTCAGAAATCTGAAAGCTGATTTTGGCTTCGACAGCACTTTGTTCACGGTTCTGTGTGAAAAGCTAGAAGCAGTTCCAGAAAGAGAGCGTCGAAGTAAGAAGCAGTACTCATTTTTATAATTGTATTATATTCAGCAGCGCAATTGAGACAAGATGTTAACCTACCCAAAACTTTCCAGGAGTGCTCATGTTCGATGAAATGAGCGTCAGAAAAAGCGTCCACATTCGCGAGTCGGACATGACACTGCTGGGCAAGGTGGATTTCGCCGAACACACACGACCAGGTGACCATGGCAAAGACAGCGACCACGTGCTGGTCTTTCTGTTTCGGCCTTTTCTGGGAGGGTGGTCACAAACTGCGGGCACATTTTGTGCTTCTGGTGCTGCCCCAGGATCAATCGTGGCGAAGCTCCTTTTGCAGTGCATTGTTCACCTTACAAACGCTGGTGTTGTTGTTGACGCAGTGACCTGCGACAACTCCACATCAAACCAATCAGCCTTGAGATCTCTGGGTACGTCTTTTCAAATTTTATTTAGCTGTGGTTAGTGATGTAGTAGAAAAACAAGTGTACTATTAAACTGTTTTTCTCTCAAGGTGTCAACGGGGACATGCACAAGCTTCAAACGTGTTTTGAACACCCGTGTGAGCCCTCAAAGCAAGTCCACGTTGTAATTGATCCACCGCACATATTTAAGTGCATCAGAAACAACTTGCTCAAAGTGGGCAAGTTTTTGGTAAGTAAAAAAAAGTTGCATGTGAATGCCTTGACCTGTGCATAAACTATTCAGTTTAAAAAAAAAATTTGTCACTTGTCCTTATGTTGCAGCTCCCTCAAGGACAGGAGGTGTTCCACTGTCACTACAAGGACTTACTGGACTATGAAGAAGAACAGGCTGGACTCCGGGCTGTACCGAAGTTAACGAAAGCCCATATTTTCCCCAATGCGTTCCAAAAGATGAGCGTGAAGTTGGCTGTCCAGGCAAGTCATGCACGCAGCTATGTTCAGTGCAAAGTGTATTTCAAAAACATCTGCTCACACGTTTTGGGAAGTAAACTTAAAATCCTTTTTTTCCACACATTTTACAGCTGTTCAGTGAGAGTACTGCTTCGGCCATGGAGTTTTATAGCGAGCAGGAAGACTGCAAGAAGCTCCATGGGTCGGCTGCAACATCGCAATTCACAAGAACATTGAACAAGCTGTTCGACTGCCTGAACTCTCGGAGGCCAGACCATGTTCGATTCAACGAAGCACAACACATTGCTGTGAGATTATTACATGTGTTATGAAGTGTTTTTCGTGTACTATAGATGAAGCATAATTTTATTCCAGGTGTTGAAGGACAGCATTGCATGGCTGGACAACTGGAAGAAATACATCAAGACATTACCGACCCAGAGGCAAGCCTGCTTTCTGAGTAAGCAGACATGTGGAGCCCTCAGACTGACACTGCATAGCTCAGTTGCACTCATCGAGAGCTTGCTGTTGTCTGGGTTTCGTTACGTTCTCGTTGGGAACTTCGGACAAGATCCTCTAGAGGTAAACATGATGACTTTTATGTGTATAAATGTGCTATGAATTTCTCATTGTTGCGATAAATTGATTTTTTCTTTCTAGAGGTTTTTCGGCATCGTCAGGCATGTTGCTGGTGACGGAGGGCAGCCGAATGTGCAACATTTTTTGTTCATCTATCGGATGCTCTCTGTAAACAACCTAGTTCGGCCGCCAAAACGGGCCTCGGTCGAGGGAGATGGACCCCAGCTGTTGCTCAAGCTCCAGGGCCTCTTTGCAAGGGAAAACCTGCCTCCAGTCAGGTAAAGTGCCCCTTGCTTTTATTTATTAGCTCTAGTTTCTTTTTTTCAGGAGCAGTTTCACTACACAAATGACCAAATAACCAAATGAAACATAATGTGTTTTTGCATTTACGAATCTCAACTTATACATTGAAAGATTTGAAACTTGGAATGTATTTTGCAGATTGACATGTTGGCGGTCCTCTTTGATGACGTTCTTGAGGAGCCGGGAGAGGCAGTGAACAATGCATCCGTGCCTGACGTTACGCTCTCCACCAAAGAGTGCATTCTTGATTATCTTGCCGGTTACGTGGTAAAGAAGTTTTCAACGATAAGCTGCACTGACTGCGTGGGAACACTCAAGAGCCAGACACGAGAGCCAACTGACCTAATCCAGAAGAAGTCAAGAGGATTCCTGCAAGTGCCCTCATCCCAGCTTCTCAGCCTGTTGCGCATTGTGGAAGGACATGTTGAAGAACTGACTGTGGACACAGTTGCATGTGCCGATGTGTATGCGAACATTGTTGACCAAGTTTTGCTCGACAGCCGCATTGCTTCTGCTGGTGTGGGCTGTAGGTTGCACTATGTGGGTACCACAGCAGAGGTTGTTCATTTTTTCTTGAGGTGCCGCCTGCACTTTTACACCAGGGAAAAAAAACAAGCTGACACGAGCGACGCGGCGAGCAAACTGCCCAGCAAATGGTGGCAACAAGCCCCATGGGTAGCAGATGTTCTGTTTGTCATGCTATGTAAAGCCCAACTGTTGTGTTTTGTGTTTGCTAGTGACAAAAAACACTTGCACATTTGTGTTCCTAGTTGCTTGTGTGACGTTGTTCATTTCCTTTATCCGCCATGCTATTGCCGTAAACTTGTATGAATAAACACTTGCACCACAGCCGCGGCGGGTTTTCTAGTCATTTGCATGCGCTTGGCAGCTGCCTGCGACGATCAGCAAGTGGCCAGTCAGGTTACTGTCATCTGTGTGGCGGAACCAAAATCCACGGCGGCGACATTTTGATTATCCAATCAGGTATTTTGAATTTGCAAAGCGGAGCATGGCTAGCTTTGCCTGTATTTCTTTTTTAATTTTTTTTAGTGTCCCCGCCGCGGTGGCTCAGGGGCTAGGGCGCTGTGCTGATGATGATGAGCCCAAGGACGCGGGTTCCCAGCCGCTTTTCTGATGGAGGCAAAAAGAGAAAATGCCTCTGTTTTAGAGATTCCCACGCATGTTAAAGATACCTGGGTGGTTAAAATTATTCCGGAGAGCTACACCAGAGTCCTTCAATGCTTGAAGGACTCTGGTGTAGTAGTGTAGCCAGAGTCCTTCAATGCTTGAAGGACTCTGGCTACACTACGGCGCGCGCCCGATTGCCTGCATAGCGTCAGCGCGTTAAACCTCATAACCAAGTAATCAATTAACTTGTCGTTTTGGTGGGACGAGTGTGTCAGACACTGACCATACGAGTTTTTCTGTTGACACCCTATACCTATGTTGACAGCCGGGAAAGTCGCTTAAGTGTGTAGCATTTACTCCTACGCGCGCTCATTATGCTGCTTCCATTTCGTGAGCGTTTTTCTTCATCATGTTGATGCTCACTTTCCAAACCTAGGTTATTTTTTTACATTATTAGCGCGCTATAAAATCGCGCAGACACAGCGCTAACCCAACGTGCTGTACGTTTGCACACCTATTTGCTAAGCGCAGCATGTCGCCCAGGGCTGTATATACCGATTTAAATCTGGTGCTAGTTAACTCAAATGCAGGAAACTGCAAAGACTACTCAAAAATCGAAAACGCCAGATGTCCTTCTTCTCAAAGCGAGAACGTAGCGGCCGTGACTACCGCAACGAACGAACGCTGCAACATATACGACTCAGTAACACGCGTGGCCTTGCCTCTATTTCACAGCTAAGCTAAGCGTCAACTGAATCAAAAACACGCACACTTCGCTCGCGTTTTTACAGGTCGCGTTTTTACAGGTGGAAATGAAGAGCAGATGAAATTAGGCGCATTGCCGACGGAGAAACAGCCGGCCCGCAAGCGTCGCCGGCGAAGCCTTCACGCTAACAGGGGCGATCCTAGCGGCAGCTTTTGTCTTTTGTCCCTGAATGAAACTTCGGCCGGAGTTTCGTGACCAGAAAAGCATTGAAGGACTCTGCCTCAGGGAACTCTTCCCCACTGGCGTTCCAGTTGTTGTCTATTTCTTGAAGCCTCTTGAGACGCTGTTGTCTTACGTGGTATGGTGGTGGACTTGGCTTTAGTCTCCTTTTGCATTCCTTACTTGCTGTTTCGTGTCATTCTCCGCAGATCTTGCAGATGGGTGCACATTCATATCTCTACGTTTGTCCGGCTTTGCCGCATATATAGCAGAAATCCGGGATAGGTTTCGGACAAACGTCCTGGCGGTGACCCGTAATGCCACAAGCTCGGCAATACTGCACTGACTTACGATATGGTCTGCAGCGGAAGTCGACGCTCTGGAAAATTATGTAGTAGGGAACGTGCGGTCCTTCAAAGAAGGCGACTGCCACGGTCGATTGACCTAGCATTCGGGCGTGAATAACTGTGTATCTTGCCGGTTCGCGAATTCCAGCCATGAGTTCTGCGGTGCTAATACCAAAAACAAAAGAACATTTATTTTTATAATTAAAAAAGTGTCTACTGTTTACCATTCTTTGCCAGTTGCATCATGACGCCACTCTCAGTCGTGCATAGTGAGGCCATGGTAAAAAGCATGCAGAAACAACAACGCCTGCAACCGCTTTCATGAACGTACCAAACAGTTGCATTAACACGTTAACACGAGCAGCTGTCTGCCGTCAAAGTGTATCCGACAAAGTCGAGATGGAGGCGGGGTTTCGTGGAGCGGCGATTTTTGCCTTATTCTACGCCATTCTTATCATCCAATGACTCGCGGCTAGCTTATTTGGTTGATATTACAAAGGAAAAGCCGCTCTGATTAGGTACCACACTGGCGAAGCACGAATAAAGCATTGGAATCAGAAAAGGCATCGCTCCGTGGTTACATGAAGCGATGCTTTTCACCCAGCACCCAACATGCAGCTGCCACACCCAGCAGCTGGGGCAGCTGCACGAAGGATACCATGAACTGAGCGACTGAGCTTCAGCTTCGAATCATTTGCGGCTCGAAAGCAAGCTGCGGCTCGAAAACAAGCTTCGCCTCGAAAGCAAGCCAGTGGCGAAATTGGAGCAGTCTCATTGCCATCACTATCGAGCCATGGCGACGCCCATGCTTGCTGAACAGCGGCGGTTTCTGGTGGTGCCAACGCATGTTTTAGGCTTTGTCGACGTAATTTCAGGTTCTGAAAATACATCAAAATCTTAAAGATTGGGTTTCTTGTGTAGCAATAAATATCTGAGCCTGTAATCGCATCGTGAAATCTTGTTGAAGCAGGATGGCAGGAGAAAAAGTGTTCGTTGTGGCGACAATATTTATGCATTGACTCACATAGACTGCTGATGAGGAACCGTGAATTCGCCTTTGTAGTGGAAATTTCGTTGAAGCCGCATTCTTTGTAGTGGGGTTCGACTGTAACTTAAGAAGCTTCATGGACTTACACCTGAAGCATGATGATAATATTATCCTCAAGAGATTTTAATATCCATGGAATTAATTGGTCGATGCTCATTTCAGAGGGCAGCGAAGTGATTAAAGCTGCTAGAGCTCACTTTCTGCGAAAATCTGACTCAGGTTGTCTCATCTTGCGTGCGTCTGGGTCCAACTGCTCCCTCAGCACTTGACTGGATAAGCTTCTCTGGATCACTACTCCCGTTTCTCTGTATGTGTGAAATTGATGATGGTCTTTCTAATCATAATGTTTGCCAATGACTTAGCTATACTCGAACAACTACAGCAGTCATATTGCTCGTTTACAGAAAGGTACCCATTCAACAATGTAACTATGGCAGCTTTTTTTATTTTACAATAAAATACTTTCGGTAAATCAGTGAAACACGAAAGTAAAATGTATCCCTAGAAAAGTAGTTTAACATTTACTGTTTAATGACATAAAAGAGCTTGTGCAATGTCTATTGGTATTTCACAGCTATTGCACTGCTTAACTTGCATGCATCCACGTTCTCGCCTTAGTCATACATCTCCATCCCGTAACCACCATCTATCATTAGTAAATAAACAAACCCTTGTGTTGATACATGTTTGTGGCAGCTCTAGCTGGTAAGGATGAGAGAGAAACCAGAGAAAATGATGTGACAGCCATGAGAGCATTACTGATTGGAGGCCAAACTTGGTCTAATGTCGCCTATTTGCGCCACGTTGGAGTTAAACACCATTGCTTGACAAGAGAGAAAAGAAACAAATGGCACGTCTTCCCTTTGGCTAGCCGCGATTGTTCGCGGAGCTAGCGTGTGTGCGGGATGCAGGGTTGAAGCCTGACTATAGTGAACTAGAGTATACTCTAGTTCACTATAGCCAGACGAAACCTGCGGGCGCCGCATAACTATATTGTTCTAGAAGGTTTTGTAGTGGCAAAAGCAAGGCGCTTCTCGTGAGAATAAAAAAGCTGATGCCGTCTGTGGCGCTGCAGTAGCTACTGCGAGATGTTGGTGTGGGGAAACTGGTACAGGCCCGGTACAACATCACAAATATTTTTTTTTAGATGCAAAGCCGCTCTTTGACTAGACTGTGTGACGCTCTCCTTCCGTCCACACAGCTCCCCTCGCCGCAGGTGTTGGAGCGGTGTCATGTAGCTCACGCCCTCCTAGCAGTGCGCGGTACTGTCTCTTTGCCTTCTCTCTCTCCACCCACTCGCAACACTTGAGCCCACTTCTTACGTGAGCATCGTCTCACCTACCCCACCTCTCTCCATCTGTCGGCGAGAAGAAGCCGCAAGCTAACGCGTGCACCCGTGTTGAGAATCTCGCAGCGTTGACAATGTGGACAGCACACCGCTTCTTGCCACGCGATCGTGCAGATGGGCGGGACGCCGTCGCGGCATGCTTCCAGCTAGTGTGCGTGTACCTTTAACCAGCTGGCGTTAAGAGGCTCAGCGAAGCCAATCACGCTCGTGAATGGCGACGTCAACACCAATGAGGCATGAGCCGAGCCAAGAAAGCCGAACGCAAGCTTCGACACTTGAAGACCAACGACACCAACAAGATGCGAGTCAAGAACACCGGTCGCATTCGAGAATACAGATGGCGCGCGGGTAACACCGAGAGACAGGAGCCAAGAAAGCCGAACGTCTTTAATGTGTCTCCCCTTTCCTGTCTTTGTGTTTAAAGCAAATGTTTACTCGAGTAAACGCTACGCCGAGTTTCGCTTCAAACTGTTTTTACAGCACCTGCGTCGACGCCTGTGTCAACCGGGACCACGCCGTGCGCACCACTGCTGCTTCGCATTCCATCGAGATTCCCTTCAGGAAGATGGTCCATAGTATTAGGGGCGAAGCTCCTTAAGCTGTAGGTCGTGCATCCGCTATGTATGTAGTAGTAGTCGTAGTAGTAGGTAGCCACCTCTCGTTTAGTCCTTAGAATGTTTGCTCAACGGCCATACTTCTATAAGATGAATATATGATGAAAAAATGTGAGATGGCGATACTTGGAGCATTCACTAAATGGACGGAAGGATAGACACATATGCAGACAGACAAGCCGACGAACGGATGGACCAACACACAAACGGATGGTTCGACGCACGGACAAACAGATGCACAGATGAACGGACGCAACAAATGGACGAATGGAAGCGCAGAAAGACTGAGACACGCTTCGCCCCACTCATCATCACTCGCTCCGTGAATATGCCGTGATTTTTTTTTTTTCAGACTGATGTGCTATGCGTAAAAACTAGGCTTGTGCGAATATTCGAATGCTTCGAATATTCGAACGAATAGGCGAGTATTCGAATATTCGAACGAATAGGAGAGTATTCGAATTCGCTTTGATTCGAATTTAAATTATCGAATATTTTCGAAGTATTCGCAATAAACAAATAAATGTACATTAGTCCGCCTGTAAAGGTGGTTTCACTGCAATGTAGTAATGCAAGGCCGTGAAAACACCTACTCAAGAGAAATTTGCTTTGCCGCGAAGCCCCCCTTCAGATTTAAAGGGGCCCTGCAACACTTACTGAGCATGGTCAGAAAACGCTGCCGATCGGTAGTCGAGGCTACCGAGAACACACGAGGCAAGTATTATAGCACAGCACGTGGCCTGAAATTCACAATGAATTTTCAAAGCTAAAAATTGCTCTCTTCCCTCGGCAAATGACACTACAAGTTAAAAAATCACTTGTCACAGCCAAGAAAGAAAATACTGCTCTGGTCACAGTCATCGGCTGATATGAGCATGGCGCGCTCGTCGTTATCGGACCGCCGCGTGAGGTCGCCGCTTGTCCACAAGTACGTGCAGGATCGCATTGAAAGGCTTCGTATTAGAAGAAAAAAGAGAGAGAAGAAATGTTCAAGGTCACTAGGCACTCATGATGTTTTTTTTTTTTTTCTTTTTCCGTGCCATCCTTCCCTACTTAGCTTCTAGCTCTTTTGACGGGTCGAGAATAGAAAACACAATTGCAGCATGCGACAGATTTTTGGAACTCCGCTTGTACTGGACTGATTCTAGAAACTTTGCGGCGGTAAATTTGTGAGGCGACAAGCATGTTTACTGGCTCCATGGATACTTGAAAAAGTGTTGCAGGGGCCCCTTTAAAGGAACATGTTACCCTCAAATCAATCCTTCATTTTATTGAGCTTGTTATGATAGTTTATATGATTCAAGTATAATAAATTTTAAAACGTTATGTATCTTACAGGTTATCACTCGGATCCTACCGAAACTACCAATCAAAGTTGTTTTGACTTCCTTTCAACGAAAAGAAAAGACATTTGCATAGAGCCCCTATTTAAATTCAAAATAAATATCGTGCAGGTTAGTTAGGTTATGATAAATATTCCCTTTTTTTATATGTCATACATACTATTCGAATTTGATTCGAAATTATTCAACCAAAATCAAAATTTGCTTCGAATTCGCTTCGATCCCGAAATTCACTATTCGCACAAGCCTAGTAAGAATCATGTAGCTGCCTGGTGCTCGTTTCAGCACTGCCAAAAGCCTTTCTCTTGTTATTTTCAGCAATGTGAGCCGACTTACTTATTGGACTGCTTTAGTTCACTTCAAACTTCAAGGCAAAACTTTGAAATTATTTTTTTTTTGTCACAGAAAAATGGTTGTGCAAATATTGCCCATTATTTTATTAGAAAATAGAGCACTTATGAAAGGACATGCTGTTGCAAATGGTCAAAATGTGAGTGATGATAAAAGAAATGAAATAAGTTTACCGAGATAACATTGAAGAACTCGTTTTGCAGGAATTTTGGAGTTGGTAGTGGCGTCTTTGGCCGTAAGCGAAAATTCGAGATATATTAAACCAAACATGAGAGCTAGAGGACATTTGCATTCTGGCCTTTTCCTTGTGGCACAACTTAGGTCACGACCGAAAAGCAAGAAATGGCTAGTGATTGGCAAGGCGATAGTGTGTGTGTGTGCATATGCTTGTGTTCAGATGCCACTACCACGTTGAACTCTTATAAACTTAAGGGTACCTCAGTTCTTTATTGTTTTTAACAACATTTCATAGTATGCCGAACTAAATATCAGGGGTATTGCTACTACGGATGTGAACACACCAAAGAAAACGTCAAATAGAAATAGCGTTCTAGGAAGGGCAATCTAGGAAGTACTTCTAGGAAGTACCAGTATCAAAAGGCAGCTTGAAAAGGCAGTTTATGTAGTGTTTTCAGTTTCCATTTTCATTTAGTTTATGTCGTCTCTACTTGCCATCTGGTGACTTCTGTCTGTATATGCATACCTCTGAGTAAAACGGCAGTTCTGGTGTGTGATCGTCGACGACAGTGGTCGCTTCGTTGTTCTTCCGTGGCTTCCGTCGCGATACAACAGTTTACTTCCCAAAAGGCAGTATTAAAAGGCAGTTTACTTCCTATATTTGCATTTAAGAAGCCATGAAGGTTAAAAAGATAATGTGAAACACATATACTTTGGTACAAATATACATAACTACTCAATTCTCGCACAATGTCAAGATTGACTGACTGATCGATATGTGGTGTTTAACATCCCAAAACCACCATATCATTATGAGAGACGCTGCAGTCGAGGGCTGCGTAAATTTCGACCACCTGGGGTTCTTTAACGTGCAGACGAATTTGAGCATATGGGCATACAGCATTTTCGCCTCCATCGAAAACACAGCCGCCCCAGGCTGCATTCCTTTCTGCGACCTGTGGTGCAGCCGCGGAATACTTTAGCCACTAGATTACCACGGCAGGGCCACAACGTCAGGACAAGGGGTGTGAATATGCAAATTCAAAAATAGGATAAAGACATGGAAGAAAAAAACACCAAAGCAGTTGGCTAGGGCATGCAGGTCATCTGATACAAGAGAATTTGCTTCGTTGTTTTTGATGCGCCTCACGACGTCAGGACAAGGGGTGTGAATATGCAAAGTCAAAAATAGGATAAGGACACGGAAGAAAAAAACACCAAAGCAGTCGGCTATGGCATGCAGGCCACCTGATACAAGAGAATTTGCTTCGTTGTTTTTGATGTGCCTCACGTTTGGGTCAGAATTTTGGTCTTCGACCAAGCTCGATCTACCAGCCAAGAAAATCTTGTTAAACGTTTCAAGTGCGAATGCGATTCTTAGTCGGCCTATGTCAGGCATTCATCAAGATCTATTCACTGCCCTCTCCCATAGCAACTGGTGCGAACGCGCGCATCCCTAGCAATCAGAGCCCCCCCCTTGTTACGCTTCGGCGCCGGCAGCTGTCAACAATAGGTGCGGGCGTGCACGCTTATCCTCGCCCCTGGCAACTGGAGTTCCCACCTCCTTGACTTGAATGCGACTTGCCACCATCTCAATGGAGTGCGCTTCAAATGCATTTGTAGCATTTGTGCTGATAAGGCACTGACATTATGGCCGTCAAGTACAACGACAGGTGCAGTGCTTCGCCGCTCCTTCTTTCCCTGTTCGCTCTCTCTGCTCCCTGAGCCGCACATTCTCGTCCGCTTGCACCTCACTCTCGACCGTTCGCTGGCTGGGCACCTTTTAAGAACATCCAGAAATGTGTGCTCAAGACGCCGTTGTTAAATGTCAACGCCGAGCCGGAAATGCTGTCTGTTTTGTTCACTTTGTAGTCTTTTTTAATAGTGCACGATAGCTACTATAGCTGGAAATGCATACCCCGTTTCTCAAGACAGACTAACACCCCGTGCGATGAATAAAACTATTGCCTGCACGATTTAAGAAAAAAAAAAACATTATTCTTCTAACACTGGGTACTTGCATGCAAAACACCGTTATATACGCTACCCAATGCATTCGCATTTCCAAACAATTCTCTACGGCGAGGTAAAAGCATTTTTTGTATTTTCTACCTCTCTCTCTGCACTCATAATGGCGAGACAATCGCACTTTGTTCGTGGATTCTGACGAAGAAACATCGGAACCCTTCTTTTCTGGCTTTACAAGTACTCTAAATATTGTTACACATGCCTTGGAAGAAAACGAAGATGGGTGAACATGCTGGCTGCCCCAAGCTGGAGAAAGAAAGATGAGGACGACACTGCGATCATCAACCTGTTGGCCGCTCCGGCGCTTCTCTTCGCGACCAAAATAAACGACCTTCTTCAGCAGTATACGTCCTGGTCCTCCTTGTGCGTAACAGATTGGAGGAGGTGCGGGGTAAGACAAGCCCAACGACGGGAGCTTCACTACCTGGACTACGCTGCAGCCCCCGCCTTGCCGGACTCCCGCCTGCGCCGATCGTAATGGCCCAAGATCAGCCATCTAACGCTTCAAGGTCGACTCCAATCAGTTCCGTGCCCTACTACCGAGTCCCGCCAACCTTCGGAGGAAAATCGGGAGAGGATTTCGACACGTGGCTCGTCCAGTACAAGCGAGTCAGCAAGTCCAACGGCTGGGATGCCGCCGCTCAGCTCAGCAATGCGGTCTTTTGCCTTACAGATACTGCGCTCGCGTGGTATGAAAACCACGAGGACACACTGACGACGTGGGACGTTTTTGTTGCAGAGCTTAAAGCATGTTTCGGCGACTCGAGCGTCAAAAGGAAGCGGGCAGAGCAGACATTGTCTCAACGCGCGCAGCTTCCAGGTGAGACATGTACCACGTATATAGAGGATGTGCTGAAGCTCTGCAAGGTGGTCAATGATCAGATGTCAGAAGACGACAAAGTAGAACATTTGCTGAAAGACATAGCCGAAGATGTATATAATTTTCTGATTGGAAAAGAGCACCTGAGCTCGGTGTCCGACATGATTCGGCATTGCCGAACTTTCGAACAGCTGAAAATGCGCAGGATTGCTCCAAAGTTCGGCCGGCTCACAAATGTTACAACGGTTGCCAGCATCGACACGAGCACCTGCCCAGACCTGTCCTCGACAATTCGAGATATTGTTCGCAAAGAACATTTTCGCTATAGAGAACAGACGCATTCAGCAGTTTATCACCATTCTGTAAACGACGAACATTCGGTATATGTGCCACGTGAGGCTGTGACTGCGCTGCCACCTTCTACGACTCCTTGGCAATCGATGGGTAGTGCAGCAGCTGTTGAGTACAGCGCACCCCCACAGTCAAGGAGAGCACCACGCTTGCCAGCTCCTCGCCATGACCGACGCCCCCAGCCTCCGCCTTCTTCGCGACGCCCGGTCTATCCCTATGATATACGGAACAAACCGACCCGCTCCGCCAGGGAAGACGATGTTCGATTCATCGACGAACAAAGAGAGTTTCGACCTCTCACAGTTTGCTAATCCTGTGGTGTACCAGGACATATTTCGCGATTTTGCAACCGTCGACCTGTAGCCCCACGGTATGGCTACCCACCACACTTTGCACGGCCTTCCGAACGACTTCGCGATGACCCGCGAGCAACGTACTATGGCCCACCACAACACTTCACACGATCGTCTGATCGACCGTACGCCGACCCTAAGGCAATACACCTGCTGCCTCGCGATGACTACTGGACACGCAGCTTCCGGAACCACTCCCCTACATCTGACAGGAGCTTGACGCCTCCACCGCCTCATGTTCCCCGTTCTCCTTCACCACGGCGTCGCAACACGTCTCCTTTGCCACAGGAAAACTAGCAAGCGCGGCCGATGGAGGTGAGGTCGCCGGAGACGTGCTAATATCAGAAATACCTCCTGTGTTGATGCTCAAGAACAAAGTACGTGTTTTTGTTGACGGTGTGCCTGTGATGGCTTTGGTGGATACGGGGGCAACCATTTCGGTCATGAGTGCGTGTTTTAAAGATACCTTGGGGCGGAAGGTTTTATTTAGGTGGAATCAAGCTGCGAAGTTTTGCGGAGTGAGTGGTGAGGCACTGCATCCTGTTGGTGTGTGTCAAGCTGACGTATTTCTCGGAGGCCGTGTTATCCCAACGGAGTTCGTGATTATTCCGCAGGCGACACATGATTTTATTTTGGGCATGGACTTTTTGATGGAGTGTGGTGCGACTGTCGACTGCCGCACAGGGACAAGAGTCTTGAGTGATCATGTTCCGCCAGCACTCTTGGAAAACCCTGTGGATGGTGAGACGGCATTGTGTGTCTGTGGCAACACTATCATACCACCGTTATCAACCGTTCATGTACCTGTTGGTTGCAGCGACAGCTATTCCGCCAACTTTGATGCCAACGTAGAACCAGTGTACACCAACTGCATGAAAAAGAATGTGTTGATCCCACATTGTGTGGTGTCGATCAGACGTGGACGCGCTGGTTTATGGACTGTCAATTGCTCTACAGAACCCGTGATGTTACCAGATGGTCTAAAGTTAGCCGTCGTCAGTGGACAACACGGGGCCTTAGTGGTGACCGAGCTTAGAGATGCGCCGGAAGAGCATCGTAGTCACAGTTTTGAAACGGCTCTTCTGTCAATGGTGAATAAGTCGCTGAGCACAAGTGAACGCCGAACATTGGTCAATGTACTTTCGAAGCACGTCTCTGCATTCGACTTTGCGCAGAAAGACAAAGCGCCCCTAATCCCTGCTTCTCGGACATGTCACACTATCAACACGGGTTTGGCCAATCGGATTAGACAAAAGCCATACCGTGTTTCGCCATTCGAGCGGCGGATTATTAATGAGCAGGTGAACGAAATGATTGAAAACGGTATCATTCAAGAGTTGGTAAGTCCATGGGCAGCTCCAGTAATTCTCGTTAAAAAGAAAGACGGATCCTGGAGATTTTGCGTCGATTATCGCCGATTGAATGCTGTAACAAAAAAAGACGTGTACCCACTTCCATGTATTGATGATGCCATAGACTGTCTGCATTCGGCCTCTTACTTTTCCTCTGTAGACTTAAGATCGGGCTACTGGCAAATTCCCATGCATCCTGAAGATAAAGAAAAGACAGCCTTTGTAACCCCTGACAGCCTTTTTGAATTCAACGTCATGCCATTTGGACTGTGCAACACGCCGGCGACGTTCGAGCGATTTATGGACACTGTTCTTCGTGGCTTGAAGTGGAGCATTTGCATGTGCTATCTCGACGACGTCGTCATCTTTGGCCGCACCTTCAGCGAACACAATTCACGCCTGGATACTGTACTGACTTGCATAAGAAACGCTGGCCTTGTTCTTAACTCAAATAAATGCCACTTCGGAGACCGACAAACCCTTGTTCTCGGACACCTAGTCGATCAGGAGGGCATCCGTCCAGATCCCCAAAAGACGGCAGCCGTTGAAACATTCAATGTGCCGCGCTCTGTGAAGGAGCTCCGCAGTTTTTTGGGGCTTTGCTCCTATTTTCGCCGCTTTATACCTAAATTTGCCGATGTCGCGTATCCGCTGACATGTTTGCTACGGAAGAATACTCCCTTCGAGTGGACTCCGGAGTGCGACTCCTCTTTTCGTCAACTGAAGTTTCTCCTGACGTGGCGGCCTGTTCTTCAACACTTCAACCCATCAGCTCCAACCGAACTGCCCACAGATGCCAGCGGCATAGGAATTGGTGCCGTCCTAGTTCAACGCTATGGTAACCGCGAGCACGTGATTGCATACGCAAGTCGCTCCTTGAGTAGGCCCGAGCAGAATTACACTGTCACAGAACAAGAATGCCTCGCGGTAGTATTTGCGATTCAGCGGTTTCGGTCTTACTTATACGGACGCCCTTTTACAGTCGTCACCGACCACCACTCATTGTGTTGGCTCGTCAACCTTCGGGATCCTTGCAACCGTCTAGCGCGCTGGGCACTTCGGCTCCAAGAGTATAACTTCATAGTCTCGTACAAAAGTGGTCGACGACACGCCGACGCAGATTGCCTTTTGGGCATGCCACTGAGCACTACAGAGTGTGACGCCGACGACCTCGATCACCTCGTAGCTTCTGTGTCACCAAAGTTTCCCGACCTCAGTACCTCAGTACTTTCAAAGATGAACAGCGAAAGGACACCAGGCTATCATCGCTTTGCACAGCTCCTACGGCATGCCATTTCTGTGTACGCAACGGACTCCTATATAAGAAGAACTTTTCCAGCACTGGCGCACGTTTCCTCCTGGTAGTGCCAGGAAACCCTTCGGACAGCGATTTTAGGTGCTATGCACAACGATCCTACGTCCGGACATTTAGGTTCTGCGCGGACGCTTTACCGTGCTAAGGAACGCTTTTATTGGCCAGGAATGCGACAGTCAGTCGAGGCGTATGTGGCCAGCTGCACACAGTGTCAACGCCACAAACACCCGTCTACTGCTCCGGCTGGTATTCTACAGCCCTTGCCACCTCCAAGCACACCTTTCCAACAGGTGGGTATTGACCTCATGGGCCCTTTTCCAAAGTCGGCTAAGGGCAATCGCTGGATAATTGTATGTGTCGATTACCTCACGCGCTACTGCGAGACGGCGGCTACACCAACCGCAACTGCCAGCGACATCTCTGTGTTCCTGCTGCAGCAAGTTATCCTCCGACATGGCCCACCTCACGTGATCATCAGTGATCGTGGGCGACAATTTACGGCAGACATAGTAGAAGAGCTGCTTCGATTGAGTGAGTCCCGCCTTCGTCACTTGTCGCCATACCATCCGCAAACAAATGGGCTCACGGAGCGCACCAACCGAACAATTGTAAACATGCTCTCTATGTATGTGGCATCCGACCACAAGAACTGGGATGACGTGCTACCATTTATAACGTACGCGTTCAACACCGCTAAGCACGAGACAACAGGCTATAGCCCCTTTTTCTTGATGTACGCACGACCGCCACGGCACACACTCGACACAATTTTGCCATTCTCGGCGCACGAGAACCTCTCAGTCACCGAAATCCTCTGCCTTGCAGAAGAGGCACGTCGTATTGCTCGTCTACGCACTTCGGCATCACAGGAAAAATCGAAGGTTCGCTATGACATCCACCACCGGCCTGTAACTTACCATCCAGGCGACTTAGTGTGACTGTGGACTCCGGTACGAAGACGCGGGTTATGCCAAAAGTTCTTGGCCACATACGACGGACCGTTTGTCGTTCTCGACAAAATCACAGAAGTCACATACACAATAGCTCGCCTCACGAGAAGTGGTAGAAGAGCCGCTAAAACCCAAGCAGTCCATGTCGCTCGACTGAAGTTGTACACACCAAGGTGAATCGGTTACCTTGCCCGGCGGGCTTCGTCTGCGAGGGGAGGAATGTTACACATGCCTTGGAAGAAAACGAAGATGGGTGAACATGCTGGCTGCCCCAAGCTGGAGGAAGAAAGAAGAGGACGACACTGCGATCATCAACCTGTTGGCCGCTCCGGCGCTTCTCTTCGCGACCAAAATAAACGACCCCCTTCAGCAGTATACGTCCTGGTCCTCCTTGTGCGTAAGAATATGTATGCGGGTAGGTCCAGTAACAGCATTGACACCGCACCTGCAGTGGGAGCAGGCCTTCTGCGGGAGAATTCACACTTGATTACCATCCATAACGTGTACATATTCATGAATAACAAGATGTTAAGAATTATGTTTTTCGCACACCGCAGATGTCTCGGCTAGAGGTTTGTCCTTTCACTTGAAGTTCTGCTACCAAACCTTTCTACGGTATTCCTATTTTGGAAAAAAAAAAGCAACAAAACCCTCTGTCCGTTTTCTAGGCGATGGCCGTAGTAGCCTGTCCGGCGACCCGTAGCAATGTGATGCGTGTCTGTCTTTCTCATCTAGTTTATCAAAATATAGGAAGCTTCATCGCCTCCTAGTGCACAAAAAATATCACACACAAACACACACACACAACAAAGGCACAGCTTTGCCGCCAATGCGAAGCAATGAACGTGATAGCAACAGATTGAAAGGTAAAGCGAAGAATGGCAAACCGATAAAAACGTGCCCTGCAATTCTCACGCACAAATGACGCACGAAACATATTCACAGACACAAATGAATGCAAAGAAGCATTTCAGTTGTTACTTCGCTGCGTCTGAAAAGCGCAGCCTTTTCACAAATGAAGACTGTGCAGCAGGTGCAGTGACCTTTGTGCACCCGGTAACTACAACAGAATCTCTCCGGTGAAAGCCCAAGGCATACGGTTGTCCCCACCGCGAGATAAGTGCACGCACATGTGAGCGTTTACCCCGTCCCTCTTCGCTGGGCACATTACGCGTGCGAGATGAGAGCGCGCGCCACCGTGTTTTGGCCATCTGGCGATGCGCGCTCACTGCGTCATCTCGCTGGCAATGCTGAAAACACAATAGTTCCACCCAAGATGGCCATCAAAAATGGTAAGTGGTAGGTATAAATAGCTTGCCAATTCAACGTTGAAGGAGGTGCTCTTTTGTGGCTCAATAGCTAATGCCTTGCGCTCACAAACAAGGATTGGACGTTCCATTCCGCGTGCCGCAGTCTTATTCTAAATTATTAAAGTGTTATGTCCGGTGTTGTCGTCGGCCCATAGACGTACGCGTAGGTCGCGGTAGTCTAAAAAGCTCAGCCTCGAACGATTAAAAACAAGTTTATTCCTATTCGGATGGAGGCGGCGGCCGAACTGCCGGGGGAAACGATGGTGGCTCGTTTGCGCCGAGCGGGGGAAGGGGAGGGGTCAACATCTGGAAGCAGTTTCAGTAACCGGTCCTTCGCGGGTTCGGAGGCTCGCTCGTGACACAGGGGTGCTTGAAACACATCTCCTCCCTCCTTAGATTGTCGCTTGGAAGCGATTTGGGGGCCGCCGTGGGCGCATGGACGCTCTGGACGCACTAGGAAGAGAAGCCTCCGCTCGCTGGGTGTTGTTTCTCTTGTGTTCAGGGCCGTGTGTTCCTTTCTTTTCCAGAATCACTGTGTCGTCCAGGTGGGTGTGGTGGTCAAACCGCTCGCAGTGTTCTGCTAATGCGCTCCGTTGGCTGTTCATTTGACAGAGGTCTTTTTCGTGCTGTCACACCTTTTGAAGGAAGTTTTTTGTTTCCCCAATATAGGAAGCGGGGCATCGGCGCACTGGATCTGGTATACCACACCTTAAGCTTTCTCTGCAGGTGCGTGGTCTCTGGGGCGGGGAATGAAGCTGCCGATAGTGGTGAATGGCTTGTGTGCGACGTTGACCCCTACCCTTTTCAGTATGCGGGCTATTAGGAAGTTTTCGAAAAGGGTAGAAATAACATCAAAGCCACTGCGCAATGCGTGAAACCCAATTCGCGTTTGGGTTTTAGGTTGGGGACACCATTTCTCGAATTTAGCGGGAGCCCCAAAGCCTGCCCCAAAAGCGTTGAATCAGACAAACGTGATGGCACCCACTGAAGTGACATGACCAAGAATTGGGAGAGCATCCAAAGCGCAGCAGACCCTATTAGAAAACTCTACCCTCCTGCTTGATCTAAAGCGTGCATATGCAAAAAGCTTTGAGGCCCAGAACTCTTGGGGCCCCTACAGGCGCCGACGATGTGAAGTATTGATATGCGTTGTCGTTGTGCCAACCAAGGTGCCGCGTTTTTACTTTTGCGGAGGGCTCGGCAAACAAACGCTTTTGTGTAGCTGTTGGCATCAATGTCACCAGTGGTAATCCTTCCTATTTACGATTTGGAGTGATTTTCGAAGCAAAGAAAAGTCTGTTTTGGAGCAGATTTGGAGCTGGAAGAACTGTATTTCGGAGCAGATTTGGAGCAGGCAAAACAGAATTTAGAATCACTTGGTGCAAAACATGTCTAAATTTCATTGAATATTCTTACTAGTGTTCAAACTGAAAATGGTGCTGCAATGTAAACAAGGAGAGAAAGTGATCAGGTTCTCATCCCCAAGGTGTCACATTCTGGTTTCACTGCACTGCACAGGATGTGCAAATGTGCAGCATTACTGTGACAAGAACGGTCACATGTGTTCTTGACAAGTTAAGCATGGCGCATACTGTTTCTGCGATATGACAGATGTCATAAGGTCGTTCCAAAAAAGTAAAACCTATTCAGAAAACCAGCAGTTTAACAATTAAAGAATGAAAATGAAAAAAACTCAATCGTTGCAACTGGGAATGTCCTGTTTGAAATTAGTTACATAGATAGTGCAATAAATAATCGCTACCCCTCACTGAGGATGATGCTCTACCCTACTCAATAATTGCTAGAGGTGTGAGCACACAGTGACACTTGAAATCTAGAAAAGTTTGGGCTCAGCACTTCCAGTTTTCTAGATTCAGATAAAAAAAGGTATTCAAGAAATGAAACTGGCATGATTTAAACAGCTGATACAAGGAGTGTGGTTGGTCATCAATCTAAATATGAAGAGGGGAGGGATGCATTTATTCAAGACAGCCATGAAGGAGACGAGTCCGTTTGTCAAAATATTGGCTTTTGCGACTCACCTGTTCAAGGATTGTTCCCCTAAATATGCTGCGAAGGTATAAGCCCTGGGCTACTGACATAGTTTGGGATTAACCACGGTGTTCCCTGAACAGGCAAGATGACAGATGGCGACCGACGGGTTAGGTAGGAGGAGTGCTACCATTTTTTTTATTTGGGAGGAGGGTGGAGGAGGTAGTCAGTGTGCAATTTCCGAACATAAGGTGCTGAGCACATTCCCAAGCGAAGCTTTCA
This sequence comes from Rhipicephalus microplus, assembly GCF_043290135.1. NCBI lineage: Eukaryota > Metazoa > Arthropoda > Arachnida > Ixodida > Ixodidae > Rhipicephalus > Rhipicephalus microplus. Next base: position 213,983,811 of record NC_134703.1, read on the forward strand.
ACAAGTTTGAAGGAATCACTTGTGAATATTGCAAGGCAACGTTTTGGCTGCAAGACCCTTCTTTTACTTGCCGAGCCTCTGCCCCACAACACAGGTCAGACTGATGATGATGAGTACGTACATATGATAAGATGATGTGTATAAGTAATGCTCACACTTATTTTCCCCCCACACGCGAGCGGCCAGCCCAGACGCGTCTTAGACGAAAACGGAACGTCGAACGAATGGCTTCAAACGGGATACGTGGACAGTCTCCGAACCACGGCAGCGACGATCGGAAGAAAGGTCGGTGGGAGTGACACGATAGTTCACTGGGGACGTTTGTTCATTGATTGTGTAGGGTCCAATGAAGCATGACTGAAACTTGTCACACAATCCTGGAGTACGAATGGGTGTCCAAAGCAACAATTCATCCCGCAGACTGAAGGAGACGTCGCAATGAGAGCTGTCGTAGCGTTGCTTGCAATCTTGCTGATTGGCTTCTGTATTGAGGCGAGCCCGTTGCCGACATTCTTCGAGCCTTGTGATGAACTGCTCTGATACGGTTGCTGAGGCGTCAGTTGGCACACTCAAGAAAGAGACGTCAATGGTGAATGTCGGTGAACGGCCGTACACGAGGTAGAAAGGCGAGTAGCCAGTAGTTCTTTGAACAGCGGTGTTATGGGCAAATGTCACAAAAGGCAAAATCGTATCCCAGTTGTCGTGGTTTAATGCGATGTACAACGACAGCATGTCTGTTAGTGTCCGATGAAATCTCTCTGTCAGCCCATTAGTTCGGGGGTGGTAGGCTGATGTCGTCTTATGTACTGCGCCACAGGTTGTGAGCAGGGCTTCGATTATGGTGGACAGGAATGTCTTGCCGCGATCACTGAAAAGGATGTGAGGTGCAACGTGGTGCAATACAAAGACGTTGAGAAAGAAGTTTGCAACGTCTGAAGCAGAACTTGTGCGTAGTGCAGCAGTCTCTGCGTACCGTGTCAGGTGGTCTACAGCAGCCACAATCGAACGATTACCTGCTGGCGTGATGGGGAGAGGTCCGAGTAGGTCTACGCCAACGATGGCAAAAGGAGTCTCGGGACACGGGATAGGTTGCAGAAGGCCAGCATGAGACGAAGTTGGTCGCTTCTGCCGTTGACAAAGATGGCAAGATGCAATGTACTTGGCCACAAAGGTAGAGATGCCCGGCCAGAAAAAAATGGCTTTCGATGTGGATTTGTGTTTTGTGAAATCCCAAGTGGCCTGCACATGGGTCGTCGTGAAACACTTCGAGAACTTGATGACGTAGAGAACACGGAAGTACTGAAACCCAGCGGTGTCCAGCGGTGTCCATCAGTAGTGTAAACGAAACGATGGAGCACATTGTTATCAAGCTTAAATTGCCGTAGTTGTCGGCGCAATCTAGCATTAGGAGTAGGTGATATGCCATTTAGATATAGGATAATGCGATTACAATATGGATCATCACGCTGGCGTGTGGCGAACTCGGTGTAGCGATTTGAAGGCGGCGTGTGGATAACCGCTAAGTGTGATAATGTGAGGGGTGACGCAGTGCCTTGCCCACCAGACGAGCAATCAGCTGATGTACTAGATGATGACAGTGGAAGGGGGCAGCGAGAGAGAGCATCAGCATCTTGGTGTCTTTTGCCAGACTTATAGATGACGTCAAAATAGTACTCTTGTAGGCGGAGCACCCAACGACCGAGGCGACCAGACAAGTTTCTCACTGTCGATGGCCAGCACAAGGCATGGTGGTCTGTAATAACTGTGAAGTGGCGTCCGTAAAGATATGGTTGAAATTTTTGTAAGGTCCAAACCACAGCGAGGTACTCCTGCTCAGTTATGGAGTAGTTCTATTCAGCAGCCGTAAGAGCACCACTAGCATACACTTTAACTCTTTCCCGTGAAGTGGCATCCCGCTGTAGAAGAACTGCACCAATGCCATGGCCACTCGCGTCGGTGTGCAGACATGTAGGTGCATTCTCGTCGAAATGGCACAGAACAGGGTTGGACGTTAAAGCATTCTTGAGGGCTTAAAAGGCACGCTCGCAGTCGTCGTTCCAAGCGAAAGTTGATCCAGATGTCAGCAGCTTCTGCAGTGGTGACACGATGGCAGCAAAATGACTAATGAAGCGGGGGAAGTAGGATGCCAGGCCCAGGAAACTTCGTAGGTTTTTCCGATTTTCTGGCCGAGGGAAGCGTATCACGGCAGTAAGCTTGTCAGGATCCGGACGAACGCCTTCTTTGCTGACAAGGTGGCCCGACACCCTGATGTTCTTGTTGGCGAAATGTCATTTTTTTGTGTTTAGCTGAAGTCCAGCACTAGAAATACACGTCAAAACTTCGTCCAAATGATCAAGATAATGACGAAAAGAAGAGGAGAAAATGACGATGTCATCTAGATAAAAGTGACATGTTTTCCATTTTAGTCCGCGTAGAACTGTGTTCATCATGCCTTCAAGCGGGGCAGGAGCGTTACATAAACCAAATGGCATGACGTTGAATTCGTATGGCACGTCTGGTGTTGCAAAGGCAGTTTTTTTTTGTCCACATGGTGCATAGGTATTTGCCAATAACCAGACCGTAAATCGAGGCTGGAAAAAAATTCAGCGCCTTGCGGAGAGTCAAGTGCCTCGTCGACTCGCGGCATCGGGTAGACGTCTTTGCGCATGATCTTATTAAGTGCTCGATAATCGACGCAGAATCGCACCGAACCATCCTTCTTTCGGACTAGCACAGCAGGTGATGACCACGAGCTGGACGAAGGCTAGATAACATGTCGTTTGAGCATATCAGCAACGTTGTCCTCGATGATTTTTTGCTCTGCGAACGACACTCGATATGGGCGGCGGCGTACGATTGTATTGCCTTCCGTTTCAATTCGATTCAAGCAGACAGAAGTGCGACCAAGAAGCTTGGGATATACATCAAATGAAGCGCTGTGTTTTTGAAGCATACCCAAAAGTTCTTGCTTTTGCGTTGACGTGAGATCGGGATTTACTGTGGCTGTTAAAGTAGCCGTTGTAGCATGGTCATCAGTAGTCGTAGAGAAAGATGGCGAGTCTGCGTGAAGGGGCACCAGAGAAAGTGGTTCGGTATCTGTGAAGAAAACCACACTGGTGCCCTGGGGCAGTGCAACAGGCAATGAAGTGGGGTTAACTGCCGCAACTAATGCTCTGCCATCCCGGAAGCGCACCAGGCTAGGAGCGATGGTAAGTCCACCAGAGATGTAACGTCCACACGGTGCTAAGAACACATCACCAGTATCGATCTTATCTGATGTCAGGGTCAGAATATGCTCATTACTTGGAGGAACAAAACAGTCATCAGCGGTGACGAAACACTGGCTATGGGCATAGTTATCCGACGAAAGTGCAGTATCTGACAAGCAAATGACCCCCTGACGGCAAGATATCACGGCTGAAGCAGAGAAGAGAAAGTCCCATCTTAAAATGAGCGCATTGGTACACGATGACAGAACAAGGAACTGTATATCGTGAAGGTGAAGAATGCCCTCAATAAAAACTCATGCTGTGCAAACACCAGAAGGCTGAACAAAAACTGCATTAGCACAGCGAAGGGGAGGGCCATCATACGGTGTCCTCACTATGCGCAAACGAGAATACAAGTTCACACTAATAACTGAGAGCGATGCGCCTGTGTCCACCATGGCTTCAGTCCATATACCCTCAACACACACTGAAAGTACATTTGAGGGGCGTTCCGGAGTTGTTCGATGCAGTCTGCAAAATGCAGCTTTCCCTCCTGAAGCTGCACTGTTTAGTTTTGCGGGCGATGATCAGACGTCGTGGTAGCCGGACGGAGTGGTGACGAGGATCGGCGCATAGATGACGGGGAGCGACGGCGCGAGGAGCGGAAGGTACTGGCTGCATCGAAGTGCTGTAGAGAGGGTGAGCGGCGTTGGTACAGATGGTATGGGTGGCGATGTTGTGGAGCACGGGCAAACTCATCTCTCTTGAAGTCCCCATAGCCACGCCTTTTGTCTTGTTGACGTCGGCGACAGAACCGTGAGATGTGGCCGCGTATTCCGCAATAATAGCAAATTGGTCGAGATGGACGCCAGGCTTGAAAAGAAGGAGGCGTTGCCCTTGGTGCGAGGACATTCAGTGAAGGCTGCATAGTTGACCCATACTGCGGTGATGAGGAGGTGACGCTGCAACCACCTGAGCGTACGTCGGCTTTGGAGTGGTATGCGAGCTCGGGACTTGCTCACACATCATGGACGCTAGTTCCTCCCTCACAATGTTGCGGAGGCTGCCTGCAGAAGGCGTCATGCGGAGCTCATAAAATGACAAGGTTGCCTAGAGTTGTAGCTCCTCGCGGATCATAGACTGTATCAACGCACGGAGCTCACCATCTTGCGTTGGCTTGATATCTGCTGTTTCAGGTTGTGAACGTATAAGTTGAAGGTCATCAAGCCGCTGATACACACTGATGATATTGGCAACCGTGGTCGGGTTCTTTGCCGCCAGAGCATTAAATGCGACGGCGCCTATGCCCTTGAGCAAGTAGTGAACGCGGTCAACGAGCTGTCGACCGACGGCATAGGGTGAGAACATCTTCAATGTACGAGGTATAGGACTCGCTGGAATGCTGGACACGTTCAGCGAGCTTCCGTTTGGTGATGTCTGCACATACAGAAGGGTTGGCAAATATCTGACGGAGCTGCTGCTTAAAGATAGGCCAGTCTGGGAAATCCAGCTGACGGTTGAGAAACCATGCTTAGCAACACCCGTCAGATAGAACGGTACGCGGGACAGCTTCACAGAATCATGCTAATAGTTAAGCGCACTCACACGGTCGTACTCATCCAACCAGTCTTCAACGTCTTAACCGCATAGGCCAGCGAACATCGGGGGATCTTTTTGAGGGGCGGTGACAGTCGAAGAAAGCATGCCCAGGGGTGCCCAGCACCTCCACCACTTGCAAGGCAACGTTTTGGCTGCAAATCACTTCTTTTACTTCCCGAGCCTCTGCCCCACAACACAGGTCAGACTGACGATGATGAGTATGTACATATGATAAGATGAGACGTATGAATAATGCTCACAATATTTACAAGCTGGGAAGACTTGTTTTACTCAATGTTTTACCTTTCACTGCGCTAGCATATACTGAAAGTATCGACGGTGTTTCAAGCATCATCATCATGTCGCCCAATTTTCTTCACTCAGAGGCGCATAAGATGAGATCCCCCGCCCCAGTCTGTTAAACCGGCTGTCATATTCTGAACAGAGAGGAAACACCCACCTGTCTTTAACTCCCGTCAAAAAACACGAGGGGGAAGGGGGGTCCCTCTAGCACCAACTGAGACCTTTGATTTTAAGAGCGCAGTCCTCACTGGTGCGCACGTTATTTAGGCAGCATGAAGAGTGTTTGTGAAGCGGCCATACTCTCTTATTAAACCAACATTTTCTAGATTTGCGTGAGATCGGATCCTAAAGACTGAGCTGCCAGACTCACTTCGTATAACATTGCGATTTGTTTCTATTGCATTATTCGCTTCACCCGTGCTGAGAAACTAAGTTTTTTTTTTGTCTACTGACGACAACACCAATTGCTCTAACGGCGTTAAGCATGCATGAGAGCATTGGTTGTTTATTTATGGCTGAATTCGTGTCTCAATTACAATGTGCAGTGATTGGGATCTGTCTGTTTGGAATTCAAGACGTGCGACGAGCCCTTGCACATTCACCTGCTCTACTTGGATATTAGGGCTTAATCTTTTAATAGGCATTGCGAAGAACGTTGTGCAGCATGATAAAGAGGAGTCTACTTTTTTTGGAGAAATATCAAGCAAAATGTTTCACAGCCACATTTTAATTTGCGGGAATAAAAAGGTACTAGCACGCAGTGCCGATACCTGTTGCCTATTAGCCACGGTGACTAAAGTACGGTACCCGGAGTGACATATCTACGCATTATCGCCAGTTCCATAACAAATTAGAGAGGCTATTGAGGGCATGCTAAACTTTCAACAACGAAGTCACATGCAGAGGCGTAAGCACTTTGGTTAGCAGTGGCATTATGAAAAACCTCTAGTTGTGTTTCTTGAGGCCAAAAATAGTTTTGGGCCATAAACGGTCCGACGCCATGTACGAAGATGGACTAGCGAACTTTGGCGCAGTTGGCGCAAGCTGTACTTGAGTGTGCGCAGAAAAGCACAGAGATATAGAATTGTAGCAAAACGGCACAATTGACGCAGTTGGATCACCACCAAGGTCACTGATGATTCTATCTTTTTCTTCCTTCCACCCCAGTGGTGACGAGAAATTCTTTTGGCCCTCCAAAAAAGGCTTCACAACACAGAAAGCTTGTGGCGTGAGGGTGATTCAAGCTGAAATGAAAGTAGCGTACTGTGTGGGTGGGTTTCCTGGACACCGAAAATGACAGGTTCTGCCTTCTCACTAGTACATCTAGGAAGGGCAGAGCCAAATGATTTTCTCTTTCAAGTGTGAACTCTATGTCAGACTCAACAGAGTTCAAGCATGCGAGCAAGTTGCCGACCTCGCCAGACTTCACCACACAGAAGCAATCGTCCACGTAGGGTACAAACATCTTGGGTTTGTGGCTGCATGCTGTTGTCACAGATCAACCCTTGACACAATGCTGCTTGTCCTCACGGTGCACCAAACTTCGGGGCTGAATCACGGCTCACTATTCGGGACAGCCCAGGCACCACTGACTTTCCCTTCATTTGGGTGCTAGACAATTCTGTGCTGGCAGGTACAGAAGAGGCACGGGGCTCTACGGAAGTGTACTTGTGCACGGTGCTTGTCACAATAGAGAGCTTAGCTAGGGCGCGTCCCCGATTTAAAACGACAGCTCGATAGCCAGGTGCCGACGTGCTGACAGTTCGCCATCCAGTACTTTCAGCATTTATTAAAAGTATAGTGAAGAAGAGAGGCCTCAGCAGCATTTCTATGCGCCTCAGGGGCATCGCCATCAGCATTAGCTCGTACATACTGTGCTTGGCCGGACGCTGCTGACTGCTTCGCCTTCTGCGTTCTGCTCTGCAAATAAGCTCTGTCACAAGTGGTGGAGTCTGCTAGGTTTCGATCACCTCGGAGCTTCGGAATCGCATTTTATGGTCCATTATGCCTACCGACGCAAGCCCTGCTCCAACTCCTCCACCGGCACCGCCTACTGTCCTACTCCCTAGGTGGTCTGTCTTCAAAACGAGCCTCACACAAGTTTTCGAACGGCCTGAGGTACGCAAACGCCGTGCCGTACAACGCTTGCATACTCGGTCCCAGCAGCTTGGTGAGAATTTCACAAGCTATATTGAGGACGTTCTGGACTTTTGCAAGCGAATCAACGAGTCGATGTCTGAAGAGCTTAAGATGAGGCACATCATGAAGGGCCTTGAAGACGACGCTTTCGAAATGTTGCTTTCTAAGAGTCCTCGCACTGTCGTAGAACTGACCGAATTATGTTAGAGTTTTGACGAGTTGCGCAGGCAACGTCTTAAAACCCGACGTCCCTCGGTGCTTGACGACTCTTTGTCCAGCCTGTCCACCCTTGGCATAGGAGAAGACCGTGCCCCTCTTTTCTCCAAGATCCAAGAGTTCAACCGCGCTGAGGTCGTTCGTCAACTCTCTTTGATGTCCTGTGTACCCGATAAACCATGCAGATTGACGTCTACACTCCGCGACTTCATTCAAGACCAGGTCGCACAAGTTCTTCCTCCCACCCGTGAACCACCGCCAGTCGCCGCACCTCTCACGTACGCCGAGGCCGTTGCTCGACCTCGACAGCCTGCGTTCCAGCCAGCGTCTATGTATTCGCCGCCGCCCTTTTCGCCGCCGACCTATTCACCACCGCGTATGCCGATACCACCTCGGCCGCAGTTTTCTGCCCCCCAACCACAACTCGGCGTCTACTCCGACTAATGGCGGACCTACGACAACCGTCTCATATGTTTTGCTTGTGGCGGTGTTGGCCACGTGGCGCATTATTGTCGTCGTCGCCAGGCTGCTGCGAACATTCGACAAATGCCCTCTGTTTTGACGAACGACCCTCAGTTTTCTTCTACGCCTTCAAGCTCTCCTTCCTGTTCCTTTCCCCCTGATCGTCCACTCGGCCCCACCCACCACTCCCCATCTCTACGTCGAGGTTCGCCTTCCCCTATGCGTCGCCGTTCCGGACCCATCGATCAGAAAAACTAACAGCCGCAGTTCCCGAGGCACGAACTGCATCCCCGTCACCATGCACAAGTCTTCGCCCCTGTCCAGCTAACGTCATTGAAGTGTCAGCCGATGGTATCGTTGTTATGGCGCTTGTCGACACGGGAGCCGCTCTATCTGTCCTTTCTGTCCCCCTGTGCCGCAAACTCCGCAAAGTACTGACGCCATTATCCGGTTTCTCTCTTAAAACGGCTAACACACAAAGTATAACACCTCTCGCAGCCTGTACCACACGAGTTGTCATCGAAGGGATTGTGTATATCGTCGGATTCGTAGTGCTGCCCTCGTGTTCTCATAACATGATACTCGGCTGGGACTTCCTTGCGAATAATAATGCCGTCATTGACTGCTGTCCCGCTAAACTTGAGCTGTCTGCACTTCCTGATGTTCACGCTGTCGAAGCCTCTTTGCCGTATTATAAACTGACTGTTTCTGACGACACCACCGTATCATTGCGCTCTTCTCTGCTTGTGACTGTCTTGTGACGCTATTTCCGATGGTGATGTTCTATTTACGCCCTCTCCCGTGTCCCTTCAACGCAAATGTTCTCCACTGCCCGTTGCTCTGCTTACTCTCCAGCATGGCGCCACGAAGATGCTCGTGTACAACACACTAGAAGTGCCTTTACCTTTACTCCATTGTGAATGTCTCAGTCACGTGCATCCGATCGATGCCTGTCACATTTTTGATGCTCCGTCTAGTTTACTTTCTACGGACCTCAGCGCACTCATTTCTGACTCTGTTGTTGACCAGTCACTCCTCGACGCTTTCCACCGCTCCTTCGATGCCGCAACGTCTTCTTTAGAACGAAGCCAGTTGGTCAACCTGCTGTAAAATTTTCGCACTTCTTTTGACAGCCACGCTTCGGTCCTCAGTCACACATCGAACATATCTCACAAGATTGACACAGGAAGCCATACGCCTCTACGGCAGCGTCCCTACCAAGTCTCAGCGACGGAGCGCCGTGTTATTGACGACCAGGTTGCTGCCATGCTCCAGCGGGGTATTTTACAGCCTTCTAACTGTCCCTGGGCGTCACAAGTCGTTCTAGTTAAAAAAAAGGACGGCTCCATTCGATTCTGTGTCGACTACCGACGCTTAAACAAGATCACCCGTAAAGAGGTTTACCCATTACCGCGAATAGACGACGCCCTTGACTGTTTGCAGGGAGCAGAATACTTCTCTTCACTGGATTTAAGGTCTGTATACTGGCAAGTTCCTATGGAAGCATCTGACCGACCGAAAACAGCTTTTGTCTTACCTGTTGGATTATACGAATTTACCGTTATGCCTTTCGGCCTTTGTAATGCTCCAGCCACTTTTGAAAGAATGTAGGACACTATTTTACGAGGCCTCAAGTGGAACACATGTTCATGCTACCTCGATGACGTAGTTGTATTTTCCACCGATTTCGACACCCATTTAAATAGTCTAGAGCACGTCCTCACACGTCTCACCGACGCCGGCCTTCAACTCAACCACAAGATGTGTCGTTTTGGTGCCCGGCAGCTCACCATTCTTGGCCGCGTCGCATCGCGGAAAGGCAAACTTCCCGAACCCACCAAGCTTCGAGCAGTCGTTGATTTTCCGAAGTCAAAGAATCTAAGGAACTTAGAAGTTTTGTCGGCTTATCGTCATACTTCTTACGCTTTATTCGAAATTTTGCTGCCATATGTGCACCCCTTACGGAGCTTCTCAGTGGCGACAAGGACCTTTCCACCTGGTCACCAGCATGCGACGATACGTTCACCAAATTACGCCGCCTGCTAACTTCACCACCCATCCTCCATCACTACGATCCTGCCGCTCCGACGGAGGTTCATACCTCCGTCGGAGCGGCAGGATCGACCAGCGGTGTTAGACTTGGCGCTCTGCTCGCGCAATGAAAGGCAGGGTTTGATGAATATGTCGTCGCCTACGCAAGCCGAACTCTGACGAAAGCCAAGGCTAACTACTTCGTGACGGAGAAAGAGTGTTTAGCTATTATTTGGGCCTTTGGAAAATTTCGCCCCTACTTGTATGGTCCCACATTCGACGTCGTCACTGACCATTACGCCCTTTGTTGGCTATCCACACTTAAGGACCCTTCCGGACGACTTACTCGCTGAGTGCTCAAACTTCAGGAGTATGACATTCGCGTTATTTACAGATCCGGTCGTAAGCACAGGGATGCCGACGCCCTTTCTCGCTCACCCATATCGGATGAAGGTGTTTGCTTCTCTTCCCTCGAGCCTGCACTTGCGTCATCCGCCTTGCGCAACATGACGGTAGAACAACGAAAGGATCCCTGGATCAGTGGCGTCATAATGTCCTTTCTGATCCTCTCACTCCTTCGCCGTCTCGCGCTCTCCGCTGCCAGGCTAGCAACTTTTGCCTAAGGGATGACTTTCTTTATCGACGCAACTACCTTTTCGACGGTCGCGTCTCCTTGTGATACCCTGCCATCTTCGAGCTGTTATCTGCGAAGCTTTTCACGCTGACCCACAGTGCACCCACACAGGCCTCTTCAAAACATACGCTAGGCTTCAACTCAGATTTTATTGGTGTGGCATGTATAACTACGTGCGGAAATTTATTCGCCCGTGTGCTCAGTGCCAACGACGAAAGTTACCTCCCGGGCAAGTCTACCCGTCACAACCTCTTCCTTGTCCTAGTCAACCTTTTGATCGCATCGTCATTGACATTTATGGACCACTACCGTCAACTGTAGCTGGTAATCGCTGAATTAGTGTTGCGATAGACCATCTGACACGCCATGCCGAAACAGCCGCGCTGCCGACTGCCACAGCCCGTGACGTTGGAACGTTTCTGTTGTGACGTTTCGTTCTGCATCATGGTGCCCCTCGCTAGCTCTTAAGTGATAGAGGCCGTGCCTTCCTTTCTGACGCATTGAAGGCATTACTCAACGAATGCCGAATCGTGCACCGCACAAATACAGCGTACCACCCTCAAACGAATGGCATGATGGAGCACTTCAATCGTACTTTTGGCAATATGCTGTTGATGTACGTCGCCTCTGATCATTCAAATTGGGACCAAGTTCTGCCGTTCGTCACCTACGCGTATAATACTGCCGTACAAGCTACTACAGGGTTTTCGCCATACTTTCTTCTATACAGACGAGAACCTTCCAATACAATAGACACTATTCTTCCATATAAACCTGGTGAGTCCAAAAGTACAACTCTGTCCGAAGCTGCCCGACATGCTGACGAATGCCACCAGCTTGCCCGCTCTTTTTCTACCGAGGACCAGTGGCAGCAGCAATCCCGCCAGCCTGGGGACCGTTTGGCTTCAAACTTTCCACCTGGTTCACTGGTATGGCTTCGGGCACCTGCTACTGCACCTGGCCGCTCCGCAAAACTTCTTCCCTAATAGCTCGGGCCATACCGTGTTGTAGAGCAAACGTCACTCGTCAACTATATCGCGGAGCCCATCATCTCATCCACAGACCTACGCTACCGGGGCCGCGACGCTGTCCACGTCTCTCGCCTCAAGCCAAACTATGACACATTAGTCCTTTCTTCTCCTTAATTCGCTAGGATGGCCCCTTTTTCTGCGGAGGACGATTGTAGTGAAGAAGAGGGGCCTCAGCGACATTTTTATCCGTCTCAACGGCATCGCCATCAACATGAGCTCGTGCTTGCTGCACTTGGCCGGATGCTGCTGACTGCTTCGCCTTCTGCGTTCTGCTCTGCAAATAAACCCCGTTACAAAAAGAACAAATCGACAAGGCTACTCTCACTATCAATGTACAAACAAAACACGAGACAATACAATTTATCAAAGGTTATATTGTAATGATACCAGAATGTTGAAAAACTTTTGAAATTATATAATGTGCCGCTTAAAGAAGCTTTCTTTTTCACTCCATATTGTGAAAATAAATATTATGAAGATGCCTTCACCAAACGCACAAACAGTGGCCATTTAAAATAATATTTCAGTGAAAGATGGTTGCATTGTAGACACTAGAGTTATGTCTGATTTTTTGGAAGAGTTTATGCCAGCATGGGGCATAGAAGCGACAAGAGCAGCGCTTTTTTCCCAACGGTTCAGTGTAGGCCAACAGGCCCACATTGATTGACGCTCAATTTATGCGAGCTGGCTGACTTCTTATCTGCTGAAAGGTTCATACAGATACCGTTAATTATTCTTCAGTGCATTATTACTACATTGTGAATTATTAAAATTGTTTATCACATTGATAAAGCTTTTTCAGTGGTGAAAACTTAGCAATGACAGGGCTTCAGCAGAGGGGGAAAGATGCTGTATAAAAAGTGCTGCCCCCCCACACCTCCCCTAGGCCACACGTACCAACAAGGTGCTGTATGAGTGCTTTCACCTTCCCCCAGATGCGACGCAGCATGGCTTTACACACCCCTCCCCAACGAAAAATCCTGCCGACGCCAGCAGGATTGTGAACAAGGGCTTGCTTGGAGCAGCCACCCTATTAACGACGCGCTTTTGCGCGTCTTTTTTTTTGCGTCATCTGCTTGTGAGCGTCTTCTCTTCGTAGCAGAAGTTCTGCACTCGATTTGACGACCTTTTTCAGTTCACGGCTTTCACGTTTGTTAGACGTGCATTTCAGTTGTAGCCTTACCATGTTTAGGACAGCATCTCCTAACACCACCAAATATTTTTTTAATGAGATGCAAATCGAAGTGTGCCCTGTCCATAAGATTGAAGACATTGCACTACCCCATAGTAGTCCCATGTATGTGAACAAAAGTAAGACATTTTATTGTCATGCGAGCAAGTTTTATGTTGTCTACGTTAAATTCTTGCCCTCTCACTGCAATAAAGCTTGCCTTGGTTCTAGCTTTATTCTAAATCTGATGGTCTGTATATGAGAATGTGACAGCGGTCAACATCCCTGATGACATCTCAAGTATTGGCTTCCACCCCTTGGCATTAATACAGCGCACGAAATGCATGCTTGTTTCATGTGATGTCATTGCTGTCCGGCCTCTTGATCTCTCTGGCATTGATAGCCACGAGCACAATGCACCGCGATGTGCACGCTGAGCTCCACTCACGTCAACTTTGTCCACAATTCTATGCATTGTAGTTTGGGTGCCGGGATAGCTCAGTTTGATCAGCACGGCCTCTTCAGCTTCATTTGTCCAATTTGAGCATTGAGTATGAAAGGTACACCTTTTGATTTCTTCTGCAGGATTCACATATGTGTTTTTGGACCATCCAAACATTTCTGTGAACTTCAGGTCCACATATGCTGGCACAGCCCGCTCAGCGTACAACAGAACACAGTGCCGTTCTTGCCTCATTACCCGGGCCAACAACAGGCTGATGGTGTAATGCTGCCCGCCATCCTCTTCAATCGAGTCGTAAGCACACAGCATCACAACGGTCTCAACTGCCGAAACCTCTGTGGTTACAGGCCAGTGGTGTAGCAGACCACACAAACACGGCTGCGCCAGCGTGACGATGAAGATAATGCTGCAGAAGCAGCCTCAGGCTGCCCGAGGCTTGCTCGATAATTTTGCCTCTCGTCACGGTGACGAGCGGCAAAATCCTGACATCGTTTCCAGTTCGAAACAAGTCCTCGGGCCGCCGTCGGGCTCCCCGAAAAGCGAAAATGCAAGAGGCTCACTATTGATGCTGTGGTTTATGACGAATTATGGCCGAGTCCTGCTCCAGTGACTTGGAAGCTTTAAACGAGCTACGAATTACACAATCCTGATTATGCGGCAGCTCTTTATTTTACTCTTCTACCATGCTATATGTATATTACACATGACAACGTGATTGTTTGAACAGCATGACGAGGGTCCCTTTTCCAAGTAGCTTCAACAGAATACTTCATCATCATGCGTACGGCCCGAAGATGAGTGAAGGGCGCGTTTTCAAGAAGTGTGCTAACGTGATGATAGAGCACACTGGAGGACAAGGAGGACGATGGCAGGAATGCTGGCTTCATTAGTGTCGAAGATGACAATGTGAATATTCGGCACGTGGGCACATGAAACACACACTCGGCCAATGAAGACCCCCCCCCCCCCCCCCCCCCCCGAGAGAGCGGCAGCCGTGGCTGTGGCATCGCAGACTACGAGGCGCAAAAGCAAGCAGCGGCCGAAGTAGCCGTGCCACAGCTGCTGTGGTCCCCCACCTGGGCGCGCACCCAACCTTCTTTCGAGCCTCTGGCATTGGCGGGGCCCATGTTCCTCATCGCTTGACATTGGCCAGGCAAGAAGATGGTCTACTCCGTGAACCACTGTGTTCGAATGGCGGACGCAGACAGGGCGTCTGGCTGTTGACTCCAACTCGCCAGGGTCTGCTTCTGACGCCAGTGCGTGTTGCTGGCAAACTGACATTTCTGTATGACTTAGCATAGCTAACTAGGTATTAGTTGTTAATCAGCTTGGTTTATGCATGTTGAGTGTCTTTTGTACAAATTCGTAATTTATTCATCTTGTAAACAGAAATATATTTAGAGTGTATGTATGTGTCTGTGTGTGTACAAATGATCTCATGTGTTCTTGATGACGCAACGTGATCAATTCTTTTTCTGCTAACTTACACGATAGTGCATTAAACAGCCTCATGACAGGCTCGAATGTTAAGGCCCCGCATGCTTCACCAGATGGCAAATCTGACCGTCTGCAGTGGCAACAGACCCGGGGTGCCGGGGACAAGTGACGCAAAAAATTTACATGGCCTGACAATGCCACCACACAATGTCGCCAAATTCTAGTGAGGTCATGTGATTTGATACCTCGTGATGCAACTGCGGGGTCCTCCTCAACAACAGAAAATGGAAACGGAAGCGTGGCATGCGAAGCCACAGTTCGTGTTCCTTTATAAACTACGAAAAAAAAGACAGGAGATTGGCTTTTTATGTGAATGTGAGGTTTTTTTCACTTTGCGTGAGAGCCGTTACGGACACGGGCAGCCCCATACAACTACGCCACCACTAACACAGAATTGATGCGCATCTGTGAATATACATTGCAGGAAACTTCAATTAGGGATGACATCCTTCAAATGACAAAGGCGTCTTACCTAGGCAGGTTGCCGTCCATTTCAACCCATGTGCCACCAACCGGAATGAACTGGCCTTTTTTGGCGTACTGCTGAATTCTCTCAAACAGTGACGGGTAGCTTTCTTTCACCCAGGACAGCTGCTGCGCCTGCAATAAGAAACAAGGTACCTCAATGAGCTGTCCACAGCAATGCCAAATATTAACAAAACATATATGTCCTGTTTTTATTCAGTGCTACAATATAATGGGGCATATTGAAAAAACCGATTATCTTTCTGATATTTTTTTTTTCAACAACAAGGATCGACAAGAAAATCTTCAAGTACCAGGAAAGCGAGGGACATTTTTCTTTTTTTTTATTCATCGAATTACAAAGGCGTATGTAGCCTGAGATTTCACGGGACTGTAGACTCTACTTGTCACAGGAGGAAAACTTTTTTTTCTTTTCCTTAAAGGGCCCCTAAACCTTCTCCGATATTTTCCCAAACATTTCAAGTAAACAAGCGCATCACGTGCAGAATGCCGTCACGATCAACGATGCCACACGCCACAGCGCTACAGGTAGCAAGCGCGCCACAATTTCTCCTTTCCAGTCTTTGCCATTCCCGCCAGTGACATGTGTGACATCACCAGTGAAACTTGATGGCGTTACCAATTTCAATGCTTGTGATTGGCTGAACGACAACCGACGACTTCCAGTCAGACTGCAAACAGTTGTTCGCACGCACCTTGCTGTTCTTGGTCGTCTTGCCGCTTGCGAATTGACATCTGCGGCCTGTAACGCAACTGCCTAGTCGTTAGCGTAGTGGCACGAGCTAGCACGACAGCAACAGCGGTTAGTAAACGACCAGTGCACCCAGATGACACACAAAACACACTTTTGTGTTTTGAGCTGGGGCGTCACAGTGGCGGATTGCGGCAACTGGAAGTAGACGCTGTCTCGAACAGCGCATCAGCGATGATGTATACCACGTGAGATGAGGAGGGGCACTCAGCTGACTGAGTGAGGAGGGGCCATGCGGTTTTGGAAAAGCGTAACGTAGGAAAGATGGAAAGAAGCGATCGTCACGTTTCAATAATCAAACGCATGTAACTCGGCTATTATGGCACTGTTTCGAAAAGTTCTCACGGCCACGTGTTTGATGTAAACTCGAGAACAACTTTCTAACCTCAACTAAATTTCGACCGCTGGATAGTTTAGGGGCTCTTTGAGCTCCAGTGTCGTTAAATAAAGTGTCACTAACTCACTATTATTATTAGCAAGATGTTCACGACACTATTGAATTTTCATTTATCAGTTGCAATTTAAAAGCTGGTGATAAATAACGTGACAAGGCACCAGGTTAGCTGGTGAAGATCCATAATAGCTCACAGCGCACTCAGAGACACGGACGAGGAGAAGAAGCGCTTGTCTCCATGTGTCTCTCCTCTTTGTCTGTGAGCCTGAGTGAGCTGCAAGCTAATAAGGACAAATTACGCCCTTCAATACTGTCTCGGGGTCGCGATACTGATGAAGGCAGAGACAACTTGTCCAAAATAAAATTTTTTTGGCCGGACTTGTGGCCGGTAAATGGAAAGCCAGGTTACAGCAATACACACTGGCACTGATAGATTTGTGGCGAATTGGTCGGGTGCTTTCTTCTGTTATGATACTATGTTTCGAGAACCGGGGTCTGTCGCATTGTTGACGACAACGAGCGGTCTATGAATTGCAGGAATTGCATAGTTTTGGACTGGTCTTGCTTGTGCTTCGGAAAGCTTCGGTTGATGTCGAATTGAGATGGAAACGAGAATTCGTCGAGCCAGGTTTGGATATATCAGAGAGGGCCAAAGAATTGCTGGTGTCAATGCATTCTTCCATGTAGACCACACTCGTACCAATATTGATGTATCTGTGTTCCCGGTCACGGCTGAAGTTTGTCGTCATTACCTTCACTTTCTCATGACTCAGTGCGGCGATGCCTTTTGCAACGCAAATCTGACAGCTAAGAAACAGGTGCTTGTGGCTTTCAATGACACCTTCAAAATCTGTGGGTGTTTTAGTGCTGACAGAAACGATGATGCTTGAGCAAGGCGGGATGGTGAGTTCATCTACAGCGCAATCAATGCGTGATTCCTTGGCATAATGGGGGTCGGCAGCGTGTTTTGTGAGCTTTGTGTCATTGACTCTGACCTCAGGTTGATGACAGTACCCTGTTGACTTAGGAAGTCCATCCTAAGTATCGCATCCCTGGAGCAATGTTGTGGGTTCACAAAGCTCCCAGAATAAGTCTGGTTATTGATGGTGACTTCAGCTGTACTCCTATCAGCATTATTAAACGACGTCCAGCTGTCGGGATTTCGGGGCCTTGCCATGCAGTCTTCACTTTCAACTTCGTCCCGAAAGACCCACTCACGACAAAATAGTCGGCTGCAGTGTCGACTAGATCAGTGATGTGGTGGCCGTCGAATAGTATGTCGAGGTCGCTGGTTCGTTGTCGTGAGCTGTGGTTGGGTCGTGGCGTCGGATTACGACCACAAAACCCAACACAAATTCTAGGTCTAAATTAGACCACAAGACATATAATAAATTCTAGGTCTTACAGTTCCATGACATGAATGACTTCCCTGTCACTACCGCTGAACTATTCCATTTCATTACCATTTATAAGCCAAGCATTTTGGTGAAGGAGCCCAAGCATGTAAACCTTTGCTTCATTTCGCCTGCTCTTTCTTTCTGAAATGATCTGTCCGGCAGGGGAGAACATAGGTTCTGCAGGTACTGATGTGACTGGAATGCACAAATACTTCCTTGCCATTTCTGAGAGTGGCACTGTTGCGCTCGGACAAGAGTGCCAGAATTCTAAAGAATTGCTCTTTCATTCCTCTGGGGGTAACTCCAAGCACTGGCGAACCATTAGTTCTGCGTTTGAAGTGGTAGTTCATCTTCTCTAGAGGAAAAGCAAATGTAAATGTATGCGAGCTGTGAAAAAAGACCTGGCCTTCGGCAGGGGACTGCCAAGCGGTGCCGACAAAGGCACACTCCGCAGCCCTTGTCTTTGAACATTACCTTGTAGAACCAACAGTGCAAGTGTACCTGAGCTTGTTGACAAAAGGAACCTCTTGTGCCTGTTGTCATTTTATGTAGAGCCATCCACCTAACGCAGGAGAGAAAAAAAAGCCTGAAAGTCTCCCCTTACCTTCCTGTACATCAAACACTATTTATTATGTGCTATTAGAACTGTTGTGCTGCTCATTAAAGGAGTTGTCAAATCTTTTTGATGTTTCTCTTAACTCAAAGTGGAGATTGGCACATTTACTGCTCATGAAAGTTGCTGGCTGATGGGCTTGCATGATCTCAGCTTGTGATATGCAAATCCTACCGTTTGTCAGTGGAGATGGTCGAAATAAAGTGGTAAATTATAGTATTAGTGAAGACTGAGCTTGTGCCGAGACCTTTGATATGTGAGTGGATGAGATGGAAAATAAAATATTGAATATAAAGTTATCACAACTTCAATGGGTGGGGCGCTTCATCCAATCTTCACTTGCCTCACCGCAGTGGTTTAGAGACTGATGTACTCCGCTGCTGACCTGCAGCTCGTGGGATCTAATCCCGGCTGCATTTTCGACTGAGGCAGAAATGCTATAGGCCCTTGTGCTCAGATTTCGGTGCACATAAAAGAACCCCAGGTGGTCGAAATTTCCAGAGCCCTCCACTACCATATCTCTGATGCTGGGTCGAAATAAATTTGAGTATTGTTGCACAAATGCAACAATACTCAAAGGTAATTTGAAGGTAATTTACATTCTTTGAGTACCGTATTTACTCGCATAATCCTTGCACTCCCATAATTCTCGCACTCCCCACATTGCCCAACAAAAATACGATTTTTCTTTCCTCGAGTAATTATCGCACCCTCAGAAATTGCCACTATAATGTGGTCTGCTTGTTCCAGTCGTTGATGAGGATAGCGTGCGCCATCTGTCACCATCTCTTAAGCATCAAGCGTACTATTATTGCACGGAGATTCAATCCAAACGAAGCCAAGCCAAAGCGGCAAGTGCGCGTTGCGGCCTGTTTTGTATGTTGTGTCGGCAATCTTGTCACGTTATGGGGCGATACTGAAGCAACAGGGCTGCTTTAAAGTTGAAAGTGATTGATCATGCACTAAAATATGGCAACAAGGCCACCGGTAGGCCCTTTGGAGTGGACAAGTTTTGCGTTCGCTACTGGTGACGGCAGCTGAAAGCCACCAAGAAGCGTTGGGCCTGCCGTGTGACTGGGATTGATGGTAAACCTTACTGCTTGAGAAGGAAACTGCGGACAATTCTGTTAAATAGTCATCAGCCCAATACTAACACCCTACGCTTACCTTTTGCGGGCTCCGGTTGAGTGACGAACACGTGGGGTATTCTAATTCTCAACTATTCGCTTTGTGGGGGCGCTGACACCCCCTGTAAAGTTGTTTGCGCCGTGTGGCCAACGTGTCTTGCCCAAAAGCCGCATTTCAAGTTACAACTACTGGGTGGTAGGTGGCGTTGATTACCACTGTCATCATTATCATGGTTGTGACAGTGGTAGCGCCGGTGGTGACCCCTAGCGAGAAGCAACCATGGTGGTGGGCGAGAGCTGAGTGAGCCACTTCTGCGCGTGGCGGCTGTCGCAAACAGTTAGTTATCTCTAGCGTGGGTCCTCGACGAGGGGCACCGCGTGCCTGCTCGTCGGGAGCCCTCGTGCTAAGTCAAGCGTTGGCGACGCTGCCTTGGGTGTGTTAGTGTGTTTGTCGTGTTATTGTGTAACGATGTCCTAGCGTATTACATTATGAGTTATGTATCAATTCGGCCGATAATATCGTCGTTATAAATTACTTAAATAAATGTATGTATGTTATTTGGTTTGTACCAATCGCGTCTTCTGTGTCCGTTCACTCCAAGAGCGTGGTGAGGCGCTCGCCTCGTAGAGGCCCCACAGCTTGCCCTTTTTGTGTCTCAAATAAATTTTGCCTTGTGTTGAACCTCTGCTTTTATTGTTGAGGTAAATTTTAATTAGTACTTCTCAAAGCTTGCTGTTAGTTGTTGGTGTGAGAATCCCAATTTGTGGCCACTTCGTTCTCTTTCTCGCTCTGTACATTTTCGTGGAAAGTTTTCCCTGCACAATTCTCGCACCCCCAAACTTTGCATCGGCTTTCCGCCGAAAAAAGTGCGAGGAATATGCGAGTAAATACGGTAAGTGGTATACACGCTACATCCAGATGTGAAAGTTGATTGCTTCACTATAGCAAGCTAAATTGACAATGCACAACAAACTGCACCATTGTCTCAAAATCTGTCTTGCTAGTTGAAAAAAAATTTTCAAAGTAACATCTGTCATGCTTCACAATGATTTAATGGAAAATGGGAAAGTGGGTGTATAGTGATGTTGCATAGGTGCAATAATGATGAAAATTTTTAAAAGTGACTCTGTCAATAATGTGTCTATTTTGTACATCCACCTTGTTTCTTCTGGACGTAATAGCCACAAAAAATTTCAGCCTGGTCACTGAATTTCAGCCTGGCACTCTGAATAAAAGTAAACATGCAATTGTTCAGAACATAAAAGCTTAAGAAACCTACCAAAATATCTGCATTTTAGCTGTTTTCGACCTTCATTACCTGTACGGCTATGTGTTCAATGTTTTAGCACGCTTGTTCATTGAGCGCTTAGAAGTAAACGAGTCTAAGATAGCTTCATTTGCCGTACATTCTGATTTCTGCAGATACGAGATCATTATATGTTATGACTATTATCAGGCGTGCTTTTGTTGCGGGTGACCTAACGTATGTCAGTGTATGCATCCGTGACGGCATGCATCTTTAAATTATTATGATACTCAAGTTGTTGCATGTTCCAGTATGTTGTTTTAGATCACATAACGCACACAAAGCTTGAATTTACGTTAAGGTGTTCATGAAGCCCGTTGCATGAAATTCGACTTGGCATTTTAATTCACCCGCAACGTAGTCTGACTGATGCGGCCCACACTTTTGCATTATGAGGAGTTCATTAAACTTCTACTGCATCCAGTATTTTCATCCACTATTTTACATTATTAGGCTAACCGTAGATGTCATTACTAGTATGTATACTTGACTACCGACTGAGGGCCACTGTCTACTTCTATGTCTATTCACCAGAGTTCTAATTACTACTCTAAATGCCAGAAAAGCAAGATACAGCCTTAAAGGCAGCGCCAGTCCATTCTTTAGCAGTTAGAAACTTTTTGCATTCGCTTTTCATGCACTGCAACCACCCGCGACGTATATGCTCAATGTAACAATCATATGGAAGTACACTCAAACCTCGTTATAACGAAGTTGAAGGGGAGCCACAATTATTTTGTTATATTTACTATTTCGTTGCATCGATTATAACAGTTTGTGACAATGTATGTTTAGATGGGCGCTGTTACATTTGGCCCGGCGATTCGTCTGAGCAGATGCCATTGTGCGTAAGCCGGTCTACTGGGGAGGCTCTCAGCCCCTTCGGCGCCCAGTCTGCCAGACGCCGTTGAAGATTTCGGAAATTACCCAGACCATGCGGCAAGCAAAGGCGAGTTCCTGACTTTCAAATGCGGACCCTTTCGTCGTCCCTTCGAACAGCAGCGGTGCCTGATGACCTCGGCGACTCATCTGGCGAGGGAGAAGCTGTTGTGACTGACCGGCGCCAGAGCTGACGCGGGAACGGCATTCTTTTAACCCTCAATCAAGTAGCCGACCGGCCGGCTGCCTATGCCCACCAGGCATTGCCCCGCTAGCCGGAGGATGAGACGTTGTGTCGTCACGACATCGTATACAGTTCCAGAGAAGACAACAAAGACAGCATCTTCCTTGGAAGAGACCGTGGCGGCCGCCACAAATCTCCCCGCTAATTAAGCGAACAAATCGGTGGACCCTTTGATGTATGCTGTCAGGATCGTGGGACCTCTCGACTAGCGGCACACACACGACAAGGAAGAGCCCTGCTGGCGCCACCTTGCAGTGCAGTGATCACGACTCAATATTGGATGTGCACGTGGACCGTGCATGCTCGTCCCCCTCACCTGTTGTGTGTGTGTGATTGGTGTTCCACTCGGAGAGGAGGAGCCCGACACGGCTTAAAACGACGCCGCAGAGTGCAGGACGTTGCTCTGAACCAAGTAACGGTTCAACCACCACGCTCGTGGTTTGTGAAACCACTAACCCTTCTTTGCTGTAAATATGTGTAAATAGTGTCATAAACCTGTTTCATTTCATATCCTCTACTTGTCAGCGTTCATTTCCTCCCCCGGTTACACCACGCTACCACAAGGGACCGGGTAGACTCCCTTTCGCGACAACTGGTGGCAGCGGTGGGACATCATCACCGACCTTCCTTCCGACCCATAACAACTGGTTGGCAGTGGTGAGATGGACTTCACGACATGGTGCTGTGCTGTGGTGAGTGCTTGGTCTTTGCTTTGACTTTCCAGGCTTCATTTTATGAGTGCGAGTTGATAGAAGCTGGACTGTGTGTGAGATAGGGAGATCACCTAATTTTGAGTAGTGAGTGAATCAGAGGGATCCCCTACATTTGTGCGTTATGTAGGACCAAAGTACAACGGCAATCATGGAGGTGAGGACACTGCTAAAAGATGGTCTTTTGAATATTTGCGAAGACCTGGGTATTAAGGTGAAGAAAGGAACGGGCAGGTCCGAAATTTTAGAGCTAATTTCGCAAAACGCCAGTGAGGAGGATATTGTATACGCGTTAAAAGCTTTAAAAAAGTTGGAGAAACGAAAACAGAGAAAAGAAAGAGAAGAAAAGAAAATAAGGGATAGAAAAGAGCGTAATCAAGCACGCAACTTGATTAAACTTCTGGAATGTAAAATTTAAGCATTGCGGCGGAAGTTTCAGCCATGCGTAAGTGTAGCACATGAAAAGTGCGAGAAAAACATAAGTGAGGTGCAGTTGATAGCCGTAGATAAGCCTAGCACGTTTAAGGACAGCAGCAGGTTCGATGAAGAACCAAACTTGAGTGCTGCTAAAGATGCTGTGCTGTGTAGAGAGGCCGACAAAGGCCAGAGCGAATGGGACGAGGTGCTGTGCTAGTTTAATACTAGCGAGCCAGCTAGAATAGCGGTAGACAGGCTGGTACAGACCTCAACTGTGTTTGTCGCGATGGTGGATTTTGCAGACAATGTGGAAGTAGTCTAGGACACCAGAGAAAGCTCAGGCGAAGCAGCGACAGTAGAGAATGGTATCAGTGCAATAGCAGACAGCTCTCAGGAATGCGAGCAAGATTTTTCGAAGGGAAACAGCTACACTGTTCCTAAGTGTGTCAACCAGTCCGCCGGTCTAGAGGGTGAGAGTAAAGATGAATTGGTAGAAAATCATTTACACCGCGCGACTGAGACAGCTGACGAAAGCTGTGAGAGGGTTCACGAGTGTGAGATGCGATCGGGAGGCTCAGAAACAAGACACAAAAAGCGGCGCAGACGAAAGAGACGTCGCAAAGCCGCGAGAAAGACGAACAGTACTACGCGTGTAAAAGAAGGCGCAAAACCTGTCATCGTAGCAAATAAGAGCTTTGCAGCAGCGTCAAAACTGCGTTGCATGCGTCCGAGCAACCGGACGAAAACTAAGAGAAAAGCGGGTACGCGAATGAAACTGCGTGGAGAGCGCCGGTCTTTTCGTTCTATTCATAGAACGTTTCAGGGCGCGCCTGAGTACAGCGTTAGCACAGGTGAATCGGCCGGACAAGGCGACAGAGCTAAGGAATCAAAGTGCCGAAGTACTGTGACAGGTGGTGCAGAAGCACCCTTGAGCTGTAAAACTACCGCTGACGCAACCCGAGGCCAATTTCCTAACGGTGTAGGAAAAGTCGGTCGCAGACGTCGCTGCAGAGGAGTGAAAGGTACGCGCGCGACAAGGTGAAGGCAAGAAGGAGGAATCAAGTATCGGGGAGAACGAAAAGAGGGTAGCTCATCGGCCAGTTCAGCGAAAAGGCCTTTGTGGCGGGAAGTAAGGCGCCAGCGGCGAAAGGGTAGGCCATGGCGCAAGTCCTCGCAACGGAAGGCTCGGTGGAGATTTAGAACTTTTCGTGGACAAGAGTGTCAACGTGGTCCTAGAAGAAAGGCCACAATTGCTAAACGCAGCACAGGAGCGAGCCCAAAAAGGGCATGGCCACTCTTTTCCACGCATTGCTGGGCCCACTCCGCGAACCTGACAGAGGCAGGCTGAAATCGCGAAGGATGCGTGACTGCGCCGTTCAGCTTGTAGCCCAGACGCGACGTTGCCTTGGGCGTCCTCGATATCCGGCAAGACCGCGACCGCCGCGTGTACGATTGAAGTGAGGGACAGCTGTAAGCTGGAGAAAGTGACACAGGAATTTACGGGGAAGCATGTTTGTTTGCTTACTTTTTGGTTTTGAAGTAATATTCCTTTGTCACCTTCATGACTAATTTGTTTAGATACAGTTTTTTTCCCTTATAAATTTCTTAAAAGCACTGTGAGTGTTTCAAGTTAAGCGTTATGTGGAAGCAGTAACCCGCATCAGTCAACTGACTGCGCGCTATCAGTTTTTCTTTTATGTAAGAACGTAAGAGAGTAAATGAGCATTTAAAGGAAGGTTTCTGAATAAAACCAAATGCGATTTTCGAAATGCTCATGTTTTAGAATCATTCAGTACAGGGTTTTTAGCGCAAAACTTATGCAGGTTTTGTAAGGTGCTCCGTAAGTGTATGAAATCAGATGTTATTTTTCATTGCGTTTGGTTATTTGTGAACCTTTACGTTAAGATGCGTGTTTAGCGATGCCTTGGTTTTAGGAATTTACCGTGGTTAGGTGTGTGTTAGTATGCTAGCGCTCTTTGGATGAGAGTATGATGTCGTGCTAGAGCGCACAGCAAAGTCATGTGCGTTCTTTAAGAACATGGGCTGACATGAAACTACATTCAGCAAATGAGCGCATTAGTACACGAATTGCATTTCCCTTTATTATTTTAGTATGTGCTCACGGATCAGTTGAATTCTTTAGCAGAGCGTTATGTTATACCGAACGTTGAGATCAGAGATGCGTTTTAAGGATTTACACAGTTCGATATATTGAGAGAATGAAGAATGCGCCCAGATAACCTGTGTATAAGGTCTGACAGCATTCGTATGAAACCTTTGTATTTGGTTGTGTTTCATGAAATTAGTCATGAAGTTAAATGTAAGTTACAACTTAGTAGTGCAGATGGTAGGAGAAAGTTAATTTTGTAAAAATGGATTATGGTTATATGGGGCCAAATTGCGTTTGCCTTTGTATGCTTTTCTCGCACGGCAATTCGTTTCATCTTTGGTAAGCATCTCCACATCCATGATTGTTGTAAATTTGGCGGCACCAAATTGTCTCAAAATTTTAGCCTACAGGTTTTCCTTTTTGTGTTGAGAAGCCTGGAGGGTTCTAAGCAGGTCCAATGTGCTTAACTGCAGCATGGTATTGTCTTGTGTGGTTAGCCTTGCTGTTGTCGATCATTGTGAGCTGGTTTGGGAGTTGGTTACGAGTTCGCAGCTGGAGGGTCAAAGCCAGGCCATCGTCCTCATCACCAGCCATTCTCTTCGTGCCCAGCGATTGGGAGCGCTGGCTAGCCCAGATTTTCCAGGCGGCGGAGAAGCTGTTACGTTTGGCCTGGCGATTCGTCTGGGCAGACGCCATTGTGCGTAAGCTGGTCTACTGGGGAGGCTCTCAGCCCCTTCAGTGCCCAGTCTGCCAGATGCCATTGAAGATTTCTGCAATTACCCTGACCATGCGGCAAGCAAAGGCGAGTTCCTGACTTTCAAATGCGGACCCTTTCGTCGTCCCTTTGAACAGCAGCGGCGCCCGATGACCTCGGCGACTCATTTGGCGACGGGGAAGCTGTTGTGACTGACCGGCGCCAGAGCTGACGCAAGAGCGGCGCTCTTTTAACCCTCAATCAAGTAGCCGACCGGCTGGCTGCCTATGCCCGCTAGGCATTGTCCCCGCTAGCCGGAGGATGAGACATCGTGTCGCCACGACATCGCAAACAGTTCCAGAGAGGACAACAAAGACAGCATCTTCCTTGAAAGAGACCGTGGCGGCTGCCGCAAATCGCCCCGCTAATTAAGCGAACAAATCGGTGGACCCTTTGATGTATGCTGTCAGAATTGTGGGACCTCTCGACTAGCGGCACACACACGACGAGGAAGAGCCCTAATGGCGCCACCTTGCAGTGCAGTGATCACGACTCAATATTGGACGTGCACGTGGACCGTGCATGCTCGTCCCCCTCACCTGTTGTGTGTGTGTGATTGGTGTTCCACTCGGAGAGGAGGAGCCCAACAGGGCTTAAAACGACGCCGCAGAGTGCAGGACGTCGCTCTGAACCATGTAACGATTCAACCACCACGCTCGTGGTTTGCAAAACCACTAACCCTTCTTTGCTGTAAATATGTGTAAATAGTGTCATAAACCTGTTTCTTTTCGTATCCTCTACTTGTCAGCGTTCATTTCCTCCACCCGGTTACACCACGCTACCACAAGAGACTGGGTAGACTCCCATTCGCGACAACTGGTGGCAGCAGTGGGATGCCATCAGCGATCTTCCTTCCGACCCATAACAGCGCACACCTATAAGCATGCAAACAAGGAAACCGCCTCGCAGCCCGATGTAC
This sequence comes from Rhipicephalus microplus, assembly GCF_043290135.1. Taxonomy (NCBI): domain Eukaryota; kingdom Metazoa; phylum Arthropoda; class Arachnida; order Ixodida; family Ixodidae; genus Rhipicephalus; species Rhipicephalus microplus. The sequence continues at coordinate 214,010,674 of NC_134703.1, forward strand.
CGCTGAGTGACCTTGCGGGCCACGGAAAATCAACTCAGTCGAATCTCATTAATTTGAACGTTTGGGTAATTTGAACTCACACTGAGGTTCCGTCAAAGCTATGTATTCCCATGGGCAAAAACGCCCTGTAATTCGAACGCGAAAGCACTTGCGACGGTTAATTTGAACGTACCGCACTCCGAAAATGCTCTCAGCACCATGCCCGATCCCCCGGCAGCACTTCTCAACCCTGCGCGCGAAGAAGGAAAAAAAGAAAAGGAAAGAAAAGATTGTGGCGGATTGCTTGCTCTCTCTCAAATGCCGATATGCAACGCGCCTGTGCCACACTTCTTCCTTTTTCGTCTCTGCACGTAGAGACCCTTCTCCTTTCAAGGCCGCGCATAGAGAGAGAGGAAAAAAAAAGCTGTCGCGGAGAGTCTTCCTTTCTCGGTGCTGAGGGTAGCAGCCATGGTAGCAGCGGAGACGCAGTCGTTGCCGCCGTGAGAGGGAAATCGCTTTGCACCACGGCGCCACTTCTCGATCATGTGACCTGCTGAGCGCTTCCTCAATCCTCTCCGCTGGCTGTGTGAGGAGGACGGCTCCCCTAGCCCCGCGGGGTGTGGGTGTAAGGTCGACGTGAAAGTTTTGAAAGAGCGGAGCCTAACGAGCGTCAAACTTCGCAGAGAACGATATACTTAACACACTACGGTTGTTTTATTTTTTTTTGATGGACTAATTTAGTTCATTATATCCATTTACCGGTCAATTTTACTTCGTTACAACGAGGTTTAAAATACATGTTTGTCAATGGAGCTTTCAAGGAGAATTTCATTTACTTTATAATACCCATTATTTCGTTACATCTCATTACTTTATAACGAGGTTTGAGTGTAGCCAATTAGTCACAAAAAGTGCCCGTCACTTGTCACTTGACAGGAAACGTCAAAGTAGGAGTGCGACCACTCGAAATCAGCCAAAGTCCGACATAGCAAACATTTTGAAGCCAACCGTGTCAAATTTTAGCGAGACAGGAAGAAGTTAGAAGAGCAAAACGTGTGAGAAGGAGGGTCATCCAGGGCACTAAGCGGGCTAAGCTGGCAAAGTCAGAAGTTTGAACCCACGCCGTTTCTTTTTTTCTCTTCTTTAAAGGAAAACTAGACTTTCTAACAGTTTACAAAAGAAGACCAGGCGAGCTACGAGTCAGATGAACTTGAGAGCTGATAGACGGTTAAATGATGTTCTACAGTGCTAGGAAAGTACAACTGAACCCTTTACTCAGAGATTGCGCAGTACCGTAGCATGAAATAACAAATTTTGGTTTGAATGCAGATGTTGTACCATTCCCAATCGTATATTTACTTGACATGCGTGATAAAGGAATCGTTTAAAAAAAAAGAAGAGGTCTGTGGTGCGGCCTCACCGGCGATAACCTGCCAGTAATTCACTTCCTCACCAGAGCAGGATTGGCCACCCTGATGCAACACTTGGCTACTACCTCCCTTATGAGAGCACCAATTAACCATTGGTCTTCAGTCCCCAGCAGAGGGTGCTAAGAATGCCTCGGTCTGGACAGGCCTTTATTACAATGCAAACTTGGCTACCTTCAACGCTAGAATGCAACCTAGTAAGGCTTGTCTAGCTGTCCCATTTGAGGAATTAGAATTAGAGGGTGTTCAATGGGATGTAATAGGAGTTAACGAATTTAGGAGTATGTGAGGCTTACAGTGCTGAAGAACGGACAAGTCCTATGCTACCATGGATTAGTTGACAGAAAAAAAGTAGGCGTGAAGTGTCTTATACACAAGAATGTTGCTGGCAACATAGAGGAATATTATAGCATTGGTGAGAGGGTGGAAAGTATGGTAATTAAGTTTACCAAAAAGTACAAGATGAAGGTGGTACAGGCCTACGCGCCTACATCGAGGCATGATAATCATTTGGTTGAACGCTTCTATGAAAACGTAGTGTTAGCAAATAATAAAGACACAGTACTCTATACTGACACACGACTTTAATGCCAAAGTAGGCAAGAAACGGCCCGAGACCATGCAGAGGGGGAATATGGTATCGGCTCTAGAAATACCTGAGAGGAGTTTTTAGTAGAGTTCGCAGAAAGTAATAAGTTACAGATTTTGAATACCTTCTTCAGAAAACGGGCTAACCGTAAGTGGACGCAGCGAAGTCCTAATGAGCGGAACTAAACATTAAATAGCATTCATTCTTTGTGCACACCCAGTCATTGTAGAGGATGTAGAAGTAGTTGGCAAGATTTGATGCAGTGACCATAAAATGGTAAGAGCTCATACTCGCCTAGATTTATAAAAGCAAAAAAACTCATACGCAAGAAGCCAATTAATGAACAAACATTGAAAGCGGAAGTACAGGAATTCAGTGTTTTGCTCCAGAATAGATTCCAGGCACTAAACATAGTAACTGGCGTTAATGCTGGCCCAATGAACGATAACCTTAGTAGTATCATCAAAGAGTGTGCAATAGAAGTCGGAGGTGCAGTCACTAGACAGGGCACTGGCAGACTAACTCAGAAGACAAAAAGTCTTAAGAGAGAACAAACCATGAAAGTTTCAAATGCAACCAACAAAATAGAGCTAGTGGAGCTTTTACAGTTAATCAATAGACACAAGGTAGCTGACATAAGAAGGTATAAGGTGGAGAGAATTGAGCAGGCTGTAAAAAGTGGCAGAAACCTAAAAGCTGCAAAAGCAGACTTGTGCATATGCAAAAATCAGATGTATGCATCGAGGAACAAGGAAGCCAACGTCACTACCAATAATGACAGGATAGTCGAGGTGGCAGAGGACTTCTACAGAGAGCTATACAGAAGCCAGAACAACCAGGATAATATCGTGAAAAACAGCCAGTAATAGTCCAGAGAAATTCAACATTCTACCAGTAACAACAGGGGAAGTAAGGAAAGCCCTAAAAGGAGTTGGCTCTCTCTCACCGGCGTGTGAGAGAGAGCCAACACTCTGTGACAGCTTTGTTTTTTTTTTCTCTCTCTCTCTTGTCGCACGTGGTGTTGAACGAAGGTTCTCTAGGTGACAGGGACGGAAAGGAGAGAAACCTGGCACAGACGCGTTGCAGATCGGCATTTGAGAGAGAGCAAGCATTCCACCGCAGCTTTTTCTTTCCTTTTCTTTTCCTTTGCGCACAGCATTGAGGTGCCGGAGGTGCCGCCACGAGATTATGCGTGGTGCTGAGAGCATTTTCGGAGCGCGGTATGTTCGAATTAACCGTTGCAAGTGCTCGCGCATTTGAATTACAGGGTGTTTTCGACCATTGAAATACCCATAGCTTTGATAGGACCTCAGCATGAGTTTGAATTAACTGGACCTTCGAATTAAACGTGTTCAAATTAATGAGATTCGACTGTATCTACAAAAGTCATAGCTATTAAAATTAAGGAGACATTTGAGTTCAATCAAAGAAACAAACTGGATTTCGGGGACAGGTTACACCACAATACATCATATTCATACTATCAATCAAGTAATAATAGAGGAATGTGCAGAATTCAGCCAACCCCTATACATAGCCTTCACAGATTACGAGAAGGCGTTTGACTCAGTCTCAACATGAGCAGTAATGCAGGCACTACGGAATCAGGGCATAGACAAACTCTACATAATCATACTAGAAAAATCTACAGTAGATCCACAGCCACCTTTGTTCTCCATAAAGAAAGTGACGGAACCCCAATAAAGAAGGGTGTAAGGCAGGGAGACACAATATCTCCTGTGCTATTCACCGCCTGTTTAAAGGAGGCTTTCAGGACACTAGATTGGGAAGAGTTAGGAATAAGAGTTAATGGGGAGTATCTTAGTAACCTGCGATTCGTTGATGACATTATCTTGATGAGTAACTCGGGGGACGAATTAGAGCTCATGGTTACAGAACTGGACACGGAAAACAGAAAAGTAGGTCAGAAAATAAATATGCACAAGACTAAAGTAATGTACAACAGTCTCAGCGGAAAACTGCACTTTGCAATAGGTGTAGAGACACTGAAAGTTGTAAAGGAATACGGCTACTTAGGACGAACCATCAGAGTGAAACCTTCAGTTCATACGGTTCTCGTGCATCATCATTACTTCGTAACTTAGAGATACTTTCTACTGTTAGTTTATTTAAATATCATGCTGTTCAAGTCATTGCACCATCTTGTCCCATCAAGTGTCTTTTATCCTAATGTCTCGTCTAACTATATTCGTACTAGATTCACTTCAAATGAAAATTTTTTACTACCTACTATCTGCACTGATTTTGGTCGCCACACTGCATATTTCTCAGCATTATCATTATGGAAGTCATTGCTATCTCACGTCAAACAATGCTCGACGATTGGCTCATTTAAAAAACAATTGTATTTATAGTTGATGAATTACTAGATGTTTTTATCCTGTTATATTGTTTATTCCACTCTTTTTTTTACTTGTTTCTTAGTGTTACATTGTTTATTCCACTCTTCTTTTCACTTGTTTCTTAGTCAGTGTTGATTTTATCAATTTACTCATCTCTCTTTTTTCACTGTTACTGCTAACTGAGTAAACTTTCTAATCCCATATTGAACAGAAGGTCCCCCTGCAGCATTGTGCTTTCGGACCTCCTCCTGTATATATACTTTGTATACTGTTCCTTTTTCTGTACTAATAACTGCAAAATAAACTTGAAACTTCAGTGATTGTAATGTAAATGAGAAGAAACAAGGGGGATGACAAGTTAACATGAAACCAGCAGGGTCCAAACCTGCGACCTTCGAATAATGCAATCGGTGCTCTACCACTGAGTTATGGGCGCTTATCCACCTATTCACTTTATAAAGTACACATGCGCATTTATTTTATTTTATTTTTTTATACCCTCAGGGCCAGAGGCATTACAGAGGGGAGTGGTACAGAACAAAGGCATAACATGAGGTAGCATGGTTACAAAAACGTTGTGTACATAAAAAGGAAAAGGAAAGACAAAACAAATTAGTATTATCGCAACAATGTGGTCACACAAACACAGATTAAACATTAGATATTTCTGCATATACAATATTGGCTAAGGCAGCACGGAACAGTTGGTTATCGGTGATACCCGCAATTTCAGCGGGAAGGTGGTTCCATTCACGGGACGAACGGGGCAAGAATGACTGAGTGGCAGATTTTGTATGATAATAGTTAATGCCAACCTTGTGACGGTGGTCAATGCGATGGGAAATGTATAGTGGTTGGGGTAAGAGTTCGTTGCGCAGGAAGGAATGATAATATATTTTATGCAGCATGGTTAACCGAAAAAGTTTCCTGCGTGATGATAAAGAGGGAAGGGAAAGGCTGCTTTTCATTGAAGATATGCTGGCAGTACGGTTATAGTTTGACAGGATAAAATGAGCGGAATTATTTTGAACATTATTATTTAAATGTAGATGGATGGATGAATGGATGCTATGAGCGTCCTTTTTATAACAAGGTGGTGACAGGTGTGCCACCAGGCTCGCAATAAAAAATGAAAAGAAAACTTTGTTTTTATGTTAGCCTAATTGCTTATCTGCTTCAAATAAATCAATCTTAATATAATAAAAAATGTCAATTTATGCTCTATCTCTCTGCCTCTTCAGACAGAATGACCTCATTTTCCCACTATTTCAGTCATTTATCTTTACTTTTCTACCACCAATAATTTACCCGTCTCTTATTTGCTTCTTTCACAAATGTGTTCAGGCTTCCATGTTTTTCACTGAAGTCCAAAGCCTTATGTAGGCTTGTACCCCCAAGTATACCTGGGTGGATATCACCGCATTCAATCAGAACATAATCTATCGTTTTTTTAGCTCCCCCAAGACATGTATATTACTCTTCTTTATTGAATCTTGCTTTTTGACTAGGCGTTCTAAGGCGACCCGACCTTGCTTCAATAAGTAACGCGCTTCCCCTTGAATTATCATAAATTCTCTCCCACCTTATTTTCTTCTTGCCTTTTTCGTATGTTACTGAGAGCCGCCTTGTTTTCCTTCACTGTCATCCAATACATCCTCTCTGCCTCTCCGATTTTTTGCTTGATGCTCTTTGTTGTCATGTCACCCACACTGCCAGCCGTATATTTACTGGTAAGCTTCGCAGTTCTTTTTCTCCACTTTGTGTCCACGCTCTTCCTATACAAATACCTAAGCACCTTCTCTGCCTATCTACTCTCCTTCATTTTCTTGAGCATCTCTTTAAATCTCCTTTTGCTCTGAGCTTCCCTTACTTCAAAGGCTGTCCTCCCATATCCCCCTTTACAGCCTCAGTCATTGCCTTCCTGTAAGCACCCAACGTGAGGTGTCCCACATTCCTTTGATTTACATCTTTTCTGATTGCACATCTGGCTTCATGCACATTACTGAGTTCCCAAATGCCATTAAGCCTTTCCACAGACCGTGAATAACTTTGTACCTATTGTATCCCTATAACAATCTGTGCTTCATTATTGTAGCATTCCTCTTTTTCTTTAATGCCAATGTTTTTTCCTGTACCTCCATATATTTATCTCCCTTATTTACCCCTACTGCGAGGTATTTGTACTCACTTGCCCTCGTTATTTCTTGGATCTGTATTGAGACCGCCTGGTCTCTGTGATCATTGAGTACCATCAATCCACATTTTGTGTCACTATAAATCCTAGTCCTACAGCCTTGCTTTCCCTTCCGCATATATCTGCCAGTTGCTGTATATCCTCGTGATTGTCTGCAAATAGGACATTATGGCAGCGTCAATCATGGTCACCAGTTCCCATGGCGGCGAGTGTGGAACACTCTTCTTGGCTGCTTGGCGTCTCTTCCAGTATCTAGGTGTTCACCTCACACAAAATCTTTGCTGGGTCCACCATATAACTACCATTTCTGCTAATGCTTCAAGATCATTGGGGTATCTTCGTTGCAACCTAAAATCCACTACTCCTCAAGTACGTAAACAGGCCTACCAAACATTTGTCCGGCCCCAGTTTGAGTACGCATCATCCATTTGGTCACCTCCCCAAAAATATTTAATACAGAAGTTAGAAGCTATTCAGAACAGGGCTTGTCGTTTTATCACGCGGAATTAAAACAACTTGTCCAGTGTAACCCAGCTAAAGCTCAAACTATCACTCCATCCACAAGTAATTCGTCGTGACATGGTGCTTTTGTCTCTCTTCCATAAATATGCCTACGCCACTCGATCACCACTAGTGCAATTACAACTTTCCTCTCACTTATCGCACAGGTTGCACAATGACTTTAGCTAAACCCACCTCTACGGCACCGCTAATGTCTTTACTACTCGTCACTCCCGCGTGCCATACGACTGAGGAATGATCTTTCAAACAGCATCGCCCTCCAGCGTAATCACAATAAATTTTGCGAGCATCTTCTTAACCGTTTCACTGATAATGCTTAGCTGGTCCACTTACTCCCGGGATTCACTTATCCCCTTTTCCTTTTTATTTCATCATCACAGTGAAGCTGTTGTTTAAAGTTTTGTTCATTAAACCAAACCAGCACGGTAAATTGTGTAGTCTATTTCACTATGCTTCATTTTGATGTGTCCAACACGCTATTTCATTTCTTTTACATGTTTTAAACTTACCTATTAATGTGGAATACATACGACTACTTCTGCACTTGGACACATTTTTGCTGTTGTTGACATACTACATTGTTCTTACTGACTTACTAAGTGATATTATTATGACATGACAGCTAACCGATAATTCCTCGCATATCACCCCAAAACATCGAGTCTGCCAGAGCAAGACTTTCGCTATGAATGAAGAAAGTGTAAATTTAAGGGCTTGTTTTTTTTTTTTTTGTTAGACACAACATTAATGATAACAGAGAATAATGCCGTAGAAAGGTGATGTTATTATAAGTATTTGTAATAGAAATGAGAAGAAACAAAATTAATGAAAAGATGACTTGCCACCGGCAAGATCTGAAATTGCGATCTTGGAACAGCAATAGAAAAACAAGCCCTTAAATTTACACTCTCCTTCAAGCTGTCTAGTTGGTTCACGTGCAAGACCAACTAGCCTTGTGCTTCAACGTAGTGCCAAAATGTACTCAGAATTCTTTTCGCAAAGTGAAGTGGTTCAGCACCAAGAATAGGTAGGTCGGTGGCTTATGGACATCGCAGTCCTTTTTTTACGAGCACCTGCTAGTAAAACGAGGTAGCTTGAAGGCTTTGTTCCTGCGTTCAAAATACAGCACCATCGCTTGAATTAACAAAGAATCACAAAGACACATGATATCAGCTATCAACGTTGATTTCCTAGGTCACTTTTGTGCTCCCCAGGCGGATAGTTTTATTTCAAACTCTCAAACATGTATACTTTTTTTGCTCGAGACTCCTGCTTTGATTTCCTTGCTTTGTCTTGCTTTGCTGATCCGTACTTGCATAAAAAGATCTAGTAGGTCCGAAGCTACATAAGAAGTAAACAAAGAAATGATGCTGGCGCTGTCCGCTTTAAGTTGTAGTAATTGTTAGCGAGACAAACGCAACACCCGTTCGTCGAGCGAGCTGTTCTATTCTGTCATCATCTTTCTTTACCTTGGCCAAGCTCCCAGCACGCCCAAAAGTCTCATTCTTCGTTATCACACTCGGCCATGACTGCGAGCGTGCGGACTCCCGAGCATGTCTTCGGTGGGCGGCACTGTCTATTCCGAAGTGGCCATGCTCGGCCACTCTTGAACTTCATCCAGAAGTCTTTCTTGCGATAGAAATTATATGGACATTCTCGGCAGGATTTTGCCACCATCGTCGGTGTCCAAGTCATTCACCGTATATGTATACGTGTCTATATACAGTAAAAGCTCGTTAATTCGACACCCATTAATTCGGAAATTTGGATAATTCGGACGGCTCTATTGGTCCCGGCCAAAGTGCATGTTAAGCTATGGGATCAAACCTTCGTTAATTCGTCGGAATTCGGCTCCGCACCGCTTAATTCGGACGAATGCTGGAGGCTGCTGCTACACAAAAGTGTGATAAAGCAGTGCTGGCACCACTGGAGTGAAACCGAAACCTGAGTGGCATCGCCATCATCATCAACTAGTGGGGGCGATCGCAGCGTCACCGAACGTCGGCATCTTCTTTAATCTCCACTCAGCGCCTCCGACGCCATTTTCCCTTGTGTTGCCGTGTCGGAACCATCTGTTCTTGCGGAGTTCTCTTTTTCTTCCATTGTGACCGTATTTGCATGCCACCACCATCGTGCGCTACAGTGATGGCAATGCCGAAAAAGCGGCAGAACTACAACGCAAAGAACTTGGCGACTAAAGTGGAAATTTTGGAAACACTGAAGAACGGCGAATCGCGACAGCAGATTATGACCAAGTACAATGTGAAGCGGAGCACGTTGGGAACGTACGTGAAAAAATGAACAACAGATTCGACAAGCCTTCCAAAGTGAGAAGTTTCATGCCTCTAGAAAGCGGTTGGGCAAGTCTGCCTTTGAGCAGACCTCTCATCATGGCGCAAGGTGAGAAGTACGCTGCAATGATGAACATTGAATCGTTCAAAGCGTCAGAAGGATGGTTTGCAAGGTTTCGAGAGAGACACGAACTTGTCTTCAGGAGTGTCTGCGGCAAAAAGGCCAGTGTTGACGAAAGCGTGACCACCGAGTGGAGAAATGTGAAGCTGCTGGAGCACATCGCCGCATATGAACCACGTGACGTGTTCAATGCAGATGAAACTGTTCTATTTTTTAGAGCTTTGCCCGACAAGACGGTGACTTTCAAAGGGGACGCGTGCAATGATGGCAAGAAGTGCAAGCAAAGGATAACTGTGCTTCTTGCCGCCAATATGACTGGCACGGAGCGCTTGCCACTACTTGTCGTCGGGAAGGCGCTTAAGCCACGTTGTTTTAAGAACGTCAAAAGCCTTCCTGTCGAGTACACAGCGAACAGGAAGGCATGGATGACATCGGACATTTTTCACGGCTGGCTGCAGCAGTTGGACCGGCACTTCACGTCGAAGGACCGCAAGATAATTATGGTTGTTGACAACTGCTGTGCCCATAACTGTACAGTCGAACTGAGGAGCATCAAAGTAGTTTTTTTGCCGCCCAACACAACGTCTGCTCTTCAGCCGATAGACCAGGATATCATTCACTACGTGAAGTCGAAGTACCGCAAGCACCTGCTAGAGCGAATGATCCTATGCTCAGAAGCTGGAAAGTTGTATCAAGTGGACTTACTCGGCGCAGTGCACATTATCGCCCACCTGTGGAAAAACACTCCGCCGCAAGTCATCGCCAACTGCTTTCGGCATAGCGGTTTTGTGAGGCCCGAGCATGCAGCAGTAGCTGACGATGGCATTGAGGAGGTGTCAGCCGAGTCCACCGACGATGACTGCCCGACTTTCGATGCTGTCCTTCCCACAGATGTGACCTTTCAGGACTACATCGCGATTGATCATGGTGGCGCCACGAGTGGTCTCCTGACTGATCAAGAGATTATTAATAATGTCACGGGCGCCCATGAAGACCACGATTCCAACGAAGAATCATGCGAGGAGATACAGCCGCGACCTCATCGCACCTCACGGGAAGTCTCGGAGGCACTGTTAATATTTGATGACGCTTGCCTGAACACTCCCGACAGCTTGAGTGCTGTTGGCCATTTGGAACAGTTAAGAAAAATTGTGATGTCAGCCGGAATCTGCGCAAAAATGCAGATGACAATTACAAAATACTTCAACAAATAAAGGCATGCTTCTGCAGCTTGATTTTAAATGTTGTTTTTCCTGTTCATTCGTTAATTCGGCATTCGGTTAATTCGGACAGTTTTTCCGGTCCCATGAAATCCCAATTAACGAGCTTTTACTGTATATATGAAAACGCAAGAAAGAAAAACAATCGAGAGAAAAAACTCCGGCGCGCGGGATTAAAAGTTCTACCTTTCAGTTGTGAGTGCGAGGCATAAGTCACTGAGCCACGAAGAAGCACCTCTTTCAAGGTTGAAATGCCAAGTTCTTTATATCTACCACTTACCGCTGGGGATGGTCATCCCAGGGGAAATATCGTGTTTTCAGCACTAACGTCGAGATGGGGCAATGAGCACATTTAAAGCACGACCTACTGTACTCCTGACCTGCCCAGGTGGCGGCATTCCAATGAGAGCGCGTGCCCCAGCTCTCGTTCAACCGCTCGCCGTTAGTGGTGCTAGATGTGATCTGTTCACCTGCTACTTTACGGCTGTTTGCACGGCGCTAAAGTAAGAACGCCTCCATTCTGTGATGAACTGTCAGCATATATGTGTCTATTTCTTCACTTAGATGGCTGGCCATGTAAGCTGTTCAGTGCAGTTAAGTAATTATCGCACCCTAGTTGACAAACGTAGAAACTTGTAGACATTCATAGTGTAGGACAGCCTATGAGGTGTTGCATCCACTTAACTGCAAAGAATTTCTGAATGACACTCAGTATAGTTATTTCTAAATTATTTTTCTATTTGTGCGTAATAGTTATGCAATACAAGTCCTCCGTTGGCCGAAATATGACCGCAAACGCTGCAAGTGATGTCAGCGAACAGGTGCTGACTAGCCCCAGGGCGCTCATAGGTTACCGACCTAGCGGCAGAAGGTACAAACTAGACGTGGGCACTAGAGAGGGTCTATCTGGGCAGGTGAGGAGAAGGTACAAACTAGACGTGGGCACTAGAGAGGGTCTATCTGGGCAGGTGAGGAGTACAGTAGGTCGTGGCCTAAAGCATGTCACCAGATCGTCAGGACGTGGTGGCGCACTCTCATCTCCCACGCGTACCTTGCTCCGCGGAGAGGGGGGGGGGGGGCAAGATGAATACTCACATGTGCGCGTGCTAATCTCGCAGTGGGGGAGTCGCTTTGGCATTCACCGGAATGATTTTGTTGTAGTTACTGGGTGCAGGGAGGTCACTGCACCCGCTGCACAGTCTCGGTTTGCGAAAAGGGTGCGCTTTTGAGACAGAGCGAAGTAACTGGAATGCTTATTCGCGTTAATCTGTACCTGTGAGTACATTCTGCACGTCATTTGTGTGTGAGAAACGTGGGGCACGTTTCGATCTGTTTGCTATTCTTCGCGTGACCTTCTAGTTCGTTGCTATCGCGTTTATTGCTTCGCCTTTGCGCTAAAGCTGCGACTTTTTCACAGATGGTTCTGGCGGGCAGTACTAGCTATTTCGCCGCGGCCGAAAGAGACGGCGCTGTGACTGGAATTGTTGCCTTGGTTGGTCGCAGCGTCGTTGTAGTTGATAGGCATTGACATTTTCTCACACCTTGGTTGATGATGACTCGGGGAGGAGACAAAACTGGCTGTGCTTTGGTGGTCTGTCCTTACGACACTGCAACTCGGTCGGGAGATCTGGTGGGCGACAGTGGGCGTATGCTAAGCCAGAAAATGCTTATGCAACACATGATGAATGTGAGAAAGCACAGGCCACTGGACAAACTCATGATGTGATGCACCTGCAGTTTCCTTGCTATTATCGCTCTTGTTTTGACCCAGCTTGTCAAGGCCCCAACAATGAAGAGTGATTTCCATGGTGACAGCAATGACTTCGTGGTGGTCTGTGCGTCGTTTAGGCAATACGTTGAGAGTCAAGATGGTATGATTGTAATTATCAGCAAGGTTGCACACCATGTTGCCCGAATGGCTGGTGCTGGCTCTTTCTGCCTAGAACGCATCAATAGAGCTCACAGGCTTGGCCAATGAATGAAGATGAGGTACAGACTGGTTTCCTTGATATACATGGTCGACTCCGACAGCTCCGTTTTGAAAGTGGTATTTATTGCGTGTTTTATATAAGTACAGTCTGTTTCACACTTCAGTAAAATCTCGGAGCACATCATAGCATCGTGAAGTGGCCGCCGCATGAGCATACGACACTCGAGGGGCGTAGTGTTGTACAGCGCCGTCTCCCATAAGGCGGTGCGCTCACACTGCATTCTCTGGCATCTATACTGCGGGAACTGGGCACACATTCTGCATTAAACATTTTGCGACATCAACATCTTAGGTATAACTGGCGATAACGGAGTTCCATGATCTGTGTCAGAAGCTCCCTTCAGCACTGTGGGAGCTACAGCGCCCCTTAACTAACAGGAAGGCCGATTAGCTCCTCCACATGTATTTAGCCGAGCTGCGTTGTCTGCTAAGTGTACCCAACGTGTCTGCATGCACTTGCTCAACAGACTACAATCTCCGAAAAACACTTGAAACGGCTGCGCCTATCGACGCTGGTGCCCTACCGCCTGTATTTTTTTTTTGTTGCTGTGCTCTCTGTGAGCCCTAAGTTCAAAACTAACGCTTAATTATGTCTTGGCGCTTTGGCAGCGATGTTTGTGACATTGCACTATTTCCATGAACAGCTTGCTATTAAAATGTCGCCACGCTAAGATTAGCAGGCATGGTTAAGTAAACACCTAATTTTTCAATAACTACACAGCGACCTCATTATGCCATTCATTTGTTGCTGTGAGCGCTTTTAGGCGAGCGTCAAGGGCAAGTTCGAATTGAAGTGGGCGGCCAACATGGCATGAGCCCTACCATGTTGATGTTTAACCACAGTTACCGGCACTGTACAACAAAAGATATATGACTCAAACACGGAGATGAATAAACATATTATTTATTGATCTGCAGCAGCAGATCCTAAACAAAAGCAAATATGTTAAACTTGCACAGATTGCAAGACAAGTATATTTAAAACTGAGCGCTGTGTGTTTGATGCATGGGTGTGTGCGTGTTGAGTGATCGTGTCAAGTTTTCGCGCTCTAATTAACTTTTCGAAAGGACTCGATCGCCTGCGCCAAAATACTTCACCTCTTCCTAGCGACCAGGGCTGGCAAACATACATTGGAACTGTATTGCGATATGATGTACAAGGGCATGTACTGGAGATACTGATACCAAATACTTCCAGAATGAATATAATTGAATACTCTGCAGTTGTACCTTAACATACTTACATACATGTATGTATTTGCTCTTATAGATCTACAGTTATAATGACGATCTACAGTTATGATGTACAGAAGTAATATTGAGAATTAACAGACAATAATGCCAGAGGACGAATAGGGAACATTACTCGAAGTAATTGTAACGTTGATTTTGCATGTGTGTGAGTGATTTAAACATTTATAGTGCATTGCATTACATGAGAAGCTCTGAAACGAGAGTGTGAACTATCTCGAAATTTTTCTTTCTTTTGAATTTCTGTTTATCTCCATTATCATCTATATTTATTTTATTAACATTATGCGTTGTTACTGATTGTAGCTGTTCTAGCTTATTTTGTTTTTCCTTATAGTTAATTTTTGTCAGCTCTTGCCATTGGCCTTATTTTAATTAAATGCTTATTTATCCCTGAGCAAATGTTAGTATTTACTTAATGAGTGCATCGGTCAACCCAGACATCACTACATGTGCAGCCCTACAAGCACAGGTCGACCGGCATACAAAATATGCCCCTTCAAAGTATTTCAGACGTCACAGGGCGAAGCATGGACGCTAGCAGCCCGCTGATGTTAGATTGAAGAGGCCTCACCACAAGTGTGTGACATGGTTGATTGATTGATTGATATGTGGGGTTTAACGTCCCAAAACCACCATACGATTATGAGAGACGCCGTAGTGGAGGGCTCCAGAAATTTTGACCACCTGGGGTTCTTTAACGTGCACCCAAATCTGAATACACGGGCCTACAACATTTCCGTCTCCATCGGAAATGCAGCCGCCGCAGCCAGGATTCGAACCCGCGACCTGCGGGTCAGCAGCCGAGTACCTTAGCCACTAGACCACCACGGCGGGGCTGTGTGACATGGTCACTCACCTGAACGCCCAAATGAAATTGAATTGCTAGGGCATTAGCTTGTACACTGACTTTTTTTTTATGAAAGAGAACACATCAGCAAGCGAGTGTTGTATATTTGAGGAGGCCTTTCTAGAAATATTAACCATGTAGTTGGGCTTGACTGAGTATTTCCTGGGAAGAATGAACTTTACAAGTAGAGATCGGGCGTGTGCATATTTTCTCGAATCGCGCTCATGCTTAGCGAAAGTTTCCTAAGCAAAATAGACCACGACCTTGCAGCAGCTCTGAATGGTTGAAGGTAACGCAGTATGTGAATGGTTAGCTTTTTGTTGTTGAGGTTGTGTCATTACTAGACACAAAGTTCTCGATGTCTTCAAGAAGAAAAGTGGCGGTTTGAGCTTCACTTCCGAAGTTCCTATGGAGGGATCCATCCAGTTCTTCGACTTGAGGATGACTACTGAGCGTGAACATACCTGCCAGATATATTTTTCGAGGTCCGCGAAGCCAATTCGAAACTTCAGGTCCCATTCCTCTTGGTTGGTCAAGGAAGAGATTGCCACATCTTGCCTGGTGTCCACCTTGAGTAAGTCTTGCCTACATCAAATGAAGGATGCTTTCTCCAAGTCAATCGACTAGAACAGTCCAATTATCCCTGTGAAAGTCCGGCCATACCCAGTGAATGAGTATTGAGGAAGTTGAAAAGTGAAGGAAAAGGTGATACTATGAGAGACGCTCACGGTAAGGTAAGGCCAGTCGTTAGTATTCGATATCTGCATGCTTTTTCTCACCAATGAAAAAGTAGGAAGTCGTTGTGTAATTGACAAAGTATTTTCTGCCAAAAACAAGCTGGGTCCCATTGGCGCAATGCTTGAAAGAAAACATGAAGTTGGCAAGAAAAAATGGAATGGGTGTGATGCTAAGTACCGGGGCAGATTGGTTGAGTGTGAAAAGAGAGCAGTCTATCATATTCCACTAGCATGTTATATAAGTGTTACATCTGTCAAACCTGGCACTGTTTGAATAATCCATTATGAACCACAGGAATTCTCTGAAAGGGTAGGCGTCGTCTAATATCTGCCTGCATTGCCAGAAATGTAGACGTCATCCTTTACTAAATGAAATGGAAGTATTGCCGAGGCTCAAAGATAAGACCACGCGAGATCGTTGGGGCCTTTTTCATACATAAGTACTGTGATGTCTGTGTGATGAGGCCATTGGTGAACCTGCATAAACTCGAGATTGATTATCTAACTGCCAACATGTAATCATAACCACGCATCCTTGCCTTTCTTTTATATGTGTTTTTCTAAAAATAAAGTCAGTTGTTAGTCTGTTCCTGTCTGTGCTCTCTTCCTTCTTGTTCGTGTTTTTCTGCACAAAACACCATCCACTTAGTGAAGTCTTAGTCTAACCTGGAGTTCGGACTGCCGGTGTGCCCATCGTGCCCAATGATCGATAGCTACGGAAGATACTTGTCGAATACTTGGATGATTCCCTTCTCTCTCGCCAACTCTTTCTTTGTGCAAAAGTCCTTGCATGCCATCTCTTTGGTTGGATTTGCTCTGGGCTTGACCAAGCAGGTGCTTTAGCAGACGCCACTTACTTCTGTTGTGGCGCGGGCCATCAGCGACGTAGCAAACTTTGTCCCACTGCTGCTTGCTGAAGGTTTGAATGTGTTTTCCGATTAGCTTACTAAGTTCGGCAATATTTTAACACGAAAACCCTTTATGCCAGGGTCAACCCAGACTTTTAACGACGTATTTCCGTTACGGAAGAGTTGTCGAAAAATGCGCACAATCAGAAGACAAAAAAAAAGTTCCGTCCTTGTCATGAACATGTCAAGTGGTGGTAGAAGAAAGAGGAAGAATAAACGAGAGAAAAGAACAATATTAATTGCAGGCAGGAAGAAGAAAAAAGGGAAGAAAGGGTTTGGCCAAGTATTTAGTAGCTGTGATAATTTTTATTATTATTATTTTTATAGGCATTTCTATAGTGTCCTATTTGATTAGCGAGTATGTTTTCAGATAGTAAGACCAGACAGATGCCATTTTCCTCGCCTGGACCAGGGGCTTTCCTCTGGTCTGCTTCTCTTCCTCCACAGGAATTACCAGTGGACTTGTTTCTACACAATGGCCTCTCATCCGTGCCTGTGGCATTAGTCCCAAGCAACGGTGGTATCATACGGATGAAGAATCCAAAAATGATTCAGACGGAGCTGAGAGCCGCTACAACTCTCTACCAAAGCATGACAGAGGTCAGACAGTTCGGCAAAGGTGGCATTCTCTGCTTCTCATCTGACCAGCTCTGTGTTCGAAACCTACTAAAATGCTCGGTATTCGCTACCGACCCAGCGAGCGCATTCATTCCACCTCACCTAGCTTGTGTCAAAGGCCTCGTTCGGGGTGTCGACGTCAACTTGACTCCAACTGAGATATTAGATATGTTTTCAGAAGCAGGTGTGATAGCGGTCTATAGATGTAGTCGAGTTCTGGACAAGAACAAGGTCTCAACGGGGTCCGTGATTGCTACATTTGCCGGGTCGAATCGCCCAACTGAAATCAAAGCGTGGCCTTTAATATACAGAGACGAGCCGCTATCACTTCGTCCCACACATTGTATTAAGTGTTGGCGTTATGGGCACACAGTGATAGGAGGCAGGTCAGTACCTAGATGCAGAATTTGTGGTGAGACGCACAACTCAAACGACTGTAAATGTAATGAAGAAAAGTGATGCCTTTGCCATAAGCACACTGCGCTGATAGCCCAAATTGCTCAGCCAAGGCACGTAAAATCCAAATCCTTGAAATTGTAGACAGAAGGCGATGCTCCCGAAAGGATGCCATTGCTGAAATTTAGGCCCGAACTCAAAAGTACGCAGGAGCAGCTGCCCGCCATAACATAGCAATGGAAGCATCATTTTCTCTATCAATTGCGGACATCATCGAAAAGGCTGTGCAATCCCTTGCTACCACCCTGTGTGAGTCTCTGTCACATATTATAAATAACCAAATCCCACAAGTCTATGGAGCACAGATAGACGTAAGTACGGCTTCAGAAATTGCCGAGTCTGCACACCCAAAAAGTGAGGCAGAATCTGAGATAACTCTGTTGAATGCACAGTCCGCAGAGCCCTCAGGAGAAGACGTTCAGAGGCAAAGCCAGGGTGCACAGGAAGCTTCTCAGGCTACACAAGATATGGACATAGATCTCAAAAGCCTAAAGTGTTCTACATCCCCTGTATCGAAAAAACCTGGCTCGCCGAACCATGTAAAAAGCAAAAAATACCACAAGGACAACCTTTCAAAAACGGATTTTCTAAAAGAAAGTATTTTAGATAAGGTAGTTGCCGAAACCATTCATACGAAATCATAGGGTCTCTTAAAATTATTTATTGGAAGTGCCGATCTCTTCACTCAGCCATAACAGATCTGTTATAACTGTCTTGCGAATTCGATCCGGCTATTATTGCATTACAAGAAACTTGGCTTTCCACACATCACTTGTTTCACCTACCCAACTTTCAAACTTTTCGTCTAGACCGTCCATCCAAAAACGGAGGTTTAGCGTTCTTTATAAATAATAAAATTAGTTTAAAAGTTAAAATCTTATACATATGTATGTCTTCTGAATGCGGAATTTGCATGTTAGGTATTACCTTGCCAGGATAGTTGCCTTTCTCTCTAATAAACGTCTACTTTCCTGTAGGCGTTCAATCACGAGATTGCTAGATTCGGCTGCTAATTCACGCTGTAAATAAAAAATTATAGTTGGCGACTTGGATTCTCACCATACATGCTGGGGTTTTAAAACGGATCAATGTGGACAACGGTTGTGGGACTGTTCGGTAGACAACAATTTATTCGCCTTAACACTAGAACTCCCATATTTATTCGAGGTCATTCACGCTCCACTTTAAATTTAAGTTTTGTAAGCTCGGCTATTTCTAGCACATCGTGGACAGCCCTTGATTGCGCCTCCAACAGTGACCACTTTCTTCTAATGTTTGAGATTGCTTGCCCCGTTAAACCATCATGCTTCCATGCCCAGATGTATATAAATTATCCAAAATTTCAACACGGCCTCAAAGTTTCTTTAGACTCTCCCTCTCAAGATGGTGATGACACTAAAGCTAAAAAGTTAATTAAAAGGGCATACAAAAATGATGAATTTGCTGTTCAATCGGCGAAGAGAGTACCCTATAGACCCTGGTGGAATTCCAACTGTTCATGAGATCACAGACGATGACAGGTAGCTTGGAAGAAGCTAATACATAGTCAGACCCCTAAGAACTGGTCATATTATAAATTTCTTGCCGCTGTGCTTAAACGCACAGTGGCCAAGCTAAAAAGAGTATGATAAAAAACATTTCAATTTTTCTCTCGAAACCGAAAAATAAGAAAGCTTCATTTCGATATATACAATTTCGCAAAATCCTGCCGTCTACAGTAAATACTGATTATGAAAAACTATCATTATAAGAAACAAAGAACTCTCTAGAGCCAATTGGCAGAGGTCTAGAAATTAGATTTTCTTTGACTATGGCTTTCAGCTGGCAAAATTTTAGCATATGCGCTGACTTCGAAAACGTAACGGTGTTTGAAGCATCAAAAGTAATTCGAGATCTACCCTCGTCAGCTCCTGGTCCAGATGGAAATACTCCTCTTATAATTAAAATTTTATTCAAGCTATCCCCCGGTGACGTCCTCAATCTTATAAACTACTCTTTAAAGAACGCCTCGATATCGTATGACTGAAATATAGGAAGGTAATCCCATTAATAAAAAAACAAGGATTAGGTTTTAAAATATAAAATATCAGACCGATCTCGCTGACTTTTGACATGGTGAAACACATAGAGAGGGTCCTAAATATTCGAATGAACTCCTGAATGACAAATAAGTTGAAATTAAAGCCAAACCAAATTGGTTTCCGCAGTGAATGCCCAATTTAGTGCGTGCATGCGAATTTAGAGAGTCGAATACAGCTTGCTCGTAAAAGGAAACAATACGCCGCATTAGTAACTCTTGAAATAGCTAAAGCGTATGACAGTATTGAGCACTCTATTCTACTGAACACATTGCAGAGCCTAAAGTTTCCTCATTATATTATTGAGTGGATAGCAGAATTTCTAAAATCAAAAGAATTTTACTGCACGAAGAATGGATGTTGTTTACATAAATTCAAACAGAAATGCGGTGTTCCTCAAGGGTCCGTCCTATCTTTAGCATTATTCAATATACTGATAAGCTCTATTCCAATTGTTCAGGATGTCAGTGTCTACATTTATGCAGATGATGTTGTGTTCTTCGCTGCAGAGAGCGACATACACTCACTACACCAAAATTGCAAAGATATATTAATACTCTAGAAAATTTGGTTGCAATCCATTTCATTATCGTTGAACATCAGTAAAAGTGCACTCATAGTGTTTCCTATACCAGATTCAGTTTCCGATTTCTGTATTATATAATCGGGAACCTATTCCACGAGTAGATCCAGTCAAGTACTTAGGAATGATTTATAATGAAAAGCTTGATTGAAGCCCACACATAGAATATATAACAGCAAAGGCGTAATGGGCGAAAGGTTTATTACGCAGGCTAAGCAACAGAAAATATGGCTGCGCAGAGACACAATGTTAATGCTATATAAAATGTAAGTGCGACCAATATTGGAATTTGGGTGTGTATTATTCCTGGGGGCCACTGGTTATAAAATTAAACCGCTAGTAATGTTAGAGCGAGAAATTCTGCGAATATGCCTGGGACTTCCCAGGTTTGTGGCGAATAATGTATTGTATTAAGAAGTGTGATTGTCAACACTCCTGTGTCGATTCCGCATCCTAACAGTTCAAACATTCTTAAAGTTGTACAGTTCACCGCCGCGAAGATCAGAGTATGCACTTATCAGCGACCCTGACTCTTTCTTTCTTGCCCATAGGCCTCGATTTCATACACCTCAGATAATTTTTGTTATAAGGAAACTGGATTGCATAAATGTAGACATTAGCACGGTAATTGAAACCAATTCCTCAGCCCTCAACATTAGGATAGAGTACCACGAAATCTTCCCCCACAAGCCAAGTTGCAATCTTTTAGATTTTGACCAATACATTAAAAGATTACTTGGTATATGCAGAAACAAAGAATGTAATAGCTACAGATGCTTCTGTCAACAATGAAAAGGCAGGCGTAGGAATCGCGTCTGATTTCCTCGGCTGGTCTTTTTCAGTGAGGCTTCCAGATTTCACTCCTATATTTGAAGCCGAGCTAGTACCTATTATTTTAATTCTTCGACAAATTCCAACGACCGAAACCAGTGCAATCATCCTAACAGATTCACTTTTGGTGTGTGCAGCTCTGAACACCTCAGAACAATCTCGTGCCTTAGCAGCGTTCCACACAAAAGCAGCGCCGCATTTGAAACTCCTGAAATTATTGTGGGTTCCAGGTCACTGCGGATTACAATTAAATGAATTGGCAGATGCCTTGGCGCGAGCATCACTTGATGGACCAGTAATTTCGGTACTTCCTGAGTTATAATACTTATCAGGGGTTAGATATAGGAAATTTGATATTTTTACAGATAGTTTGGAAAATATCACAAAATGGAGACAATATCAGCACCTCAAATTTCCATGGAAAGGCCAGTGGAGTCCATCAAAAGAACTTGAAATTATCATCTCCAGATTCCAGTGCCGTGCTCGCTCATTAAATTTTTATTTACACACAGCTGGTCTGACACTTTCCCCTCTTTGTCCGTTCTGCGAAGAATCAGAAACTATTGAACATTATTTTGGCTCATGTCGGAACTATGCAGTAATTAGGAAAAGACTTCTAGCTATTCCATTTGCAAAGCTAGGTTCAAATTTAACCAAAGAAAATGTTCTAAATTTTGGTGCCTCTGTTTTGGGAAATTGCCACAAAGATGCATTCGATGCGGTGTTTAATTTCGTTCAAGACTCAACGTTTTTCAACATAAAGCCCACGTTATTAAATACTGAAAAAAATGTGTGTCGAGAAGTAATTTCCAAAACGTGGATAAATCGGCGACATACTAAATTAATCGGGTTTGGCAAAGTCAGCTGTCTGATCGGCTCACAAAATCAATGTATAGTTATTAGTGTGAATTTTCTTGCTGACTTTTTTTCTCACTCTCAATTTTTGTTTTCTTTTTTTTTAGTACTGTCTTCATTCTACAGCTTTTTTTTCCCTTTTTTTGTAAGCAATAGTGCAGTTATCGTCCATATGAGACCATATGTTCTTTATGCCAATCCCCCAGAGTGTGTATGAGCCATGGATTAAAGGCTACAAACAAACAAACAAGGGGATTAGAACGGCAGGAGGCAAGCATGTAATGATAGCGGCATGGCGTTCGACGGAAATCCGCCAGCAGAGCGCATAGCCAGGTGCCCCTGCCTTCTTAGAAACACCCTGTGAGCTGTGGGGTGCAACCAGAAGAGGAGCTCCGCCAAGCGATGTCATCCTTGTGAGGACGAGAAAGATGTCCTGCGGATTCGCTCCGTACAAGGTTCATCACAAGGGCAAGTGGTACAGCCACTGCAGGGACCGGACACTGCAGTCACGTGATGCTGCAGGGACCCGAATGTGTAGCCGACGGCCATGCACCAGTGACGTGACGGACTTCATAGATGTGACGAGTCTGAACGACTCGACTATGAAGCTGCCATCACGTCAGGCCTTGCACCTGTACTGTAAATACCTTTCTAGGTTGTGTATATAGTGTTTAAAATACCGTTATACTATAGCTGCCATACGGATAACTACCAACACGGATAGGATAGTTATTATAGCGGAGGAGTTTTACAAAGATCTGCACAGTAGCCGGGACAAACACAACCTTAATACTATAAGAACTAGCAGTAGCGCAGATGCACCCCACCAGTAATGATAGAAGAAGTCAGAAAAGCTTTGGAGAGCATGCAAACAGGCAAAGCTGCTGGTGAGGATCTGGTAACATCAGATCTGCTGAAAGATGGAAGACAGATTGTGTTAGAAAAACTAGCCACCCTGTTTACGAGGTGTCTCCTGATGAGAAGAGTACCAGAGTCTTGGAAGAATGCTAACATCATCTTAATGCATAAGAAAGGAGATGACAAGGACTTGAAGAATTACAGGCTGATCAGCTTGCTCTCTGTAGTATACAAGCTATTTACAAAGGTAATTGCCAACAGAGTAAAGAAAACATTATAATTCAATCAATCAAAGGAATAAGCAGGATTTAGAACAGGCTACTCAACAATCGACCACATTCATACTATCAATCAGGTAATAGAGAAATGCTCAGAATATAACCAACCACTACACATAGCCTTCATAGATTACGAGAAGGCGCTTGATTCAGTAGAAATATCAGCCGTCATGCAGACACTGCGGAATCAGGGTGTCGATGAAGTATATATTGCCGCATGTTGTTAGGCACCTACCGAAGTCTTGCCCCGCTTCCTGCTCTTACGAATTCTGCCACACCAACTGACAAGCCAAACGCGCCAAGCTAAACGCGCCAACGCGCCATGCAACGCTGGCTGCAGGTGTCTCCACATCACGCGCTGGACAAGGAACGCTGGTGGTTTTTCGAGGTGCTGGCACACCAACTGACAAGCCAAACGCGCCAAGCTAAACGCGCCAAGCTAAACGCGCCAACGCGCCATGCAACGCTGGCTGCAGGTGTCTCCACATCACGCGCTGGACAAGGAACGCTGGTGGTTTTTCGAGGGGCAGCTCGAGGCGAGACGCAAGAGAAGTTGACGAGGTTTTGACCAGTGAGCTCACGACCTTTGTGTGTTTAGTTGACGGGCACAAGTTCGCCATTAATAAATAGCTGTTTTAGCTTCGGTTCCTCGGGCACATAGTTAGTGCGGAAGGCATCCGCCCAGACCCGGAAAAGATTGCAGCAGTTGAAAAATTTCCGAAACCGCAAGACAAAAAGGCCGTCAGACGATTCCTGGGACTATGTGCCTACTACAGACGCTTTGTTGAAAACTTTGCTAAAATTGCTGAGCCTTTGACACGGCTAACGAAAGAAAGTGTACCATTCTCTTGGCGGGAGGAACAAGAAGCGGCTTTCTCAGAGTTGCGACGCCGTTTGCAGTCTCCTCCAATACTTGCACATTTTGACGAAGAGGCCGATACAGACATACATACCGACGCGAGTAACGTTGGCCTCGGTGCCATCCTCGTTCAGTGGCAGAATGGAGAAGAAAAGGTCATTGCTTACGCGAGCCGCACTCTATCGAATGCTGAGTCTAATTACTCAGCGACAGAGAAAGAGTGTCTCGCAGTTATATGGGCCATCAGCAAGTTTCGCCCATACCTCTACGGCAGACCGTTTCTAGCAATCAGTGATCATCATTCATTGTGTTGGCTGGCAAACATCAAGGACCCTTCAGGAAGACTTGCTAGATGGAGCCTGCGTCTGCAGGAACACGACATCACTGTGGTCTACAAGTCCGGTCTCAAGCACAATGACGCGGATTGCCTGTCTCGCGCACCTGTTGAGTCTCCATCATCTGACCAAGAACAAGACATCCCATTTCTTGGAGTTCTGAATGTGTCGGACATGGCTCGTCTTCAGCGAGAGGACCCGGAACTACGCCCGCTTATCCAATACTTGGAGGGTCACGAAATTGAGGTACCACGAGTTTTCGTCCGTGGTTTGACATCCTATGTCCTCCGGAATGACGTCCTATACAAGCGCAACTTCGTAAACACCGGTGAGACGTTTCTGCTTCTTGTACCATCATCACTGCGAGCAGAAATCTTAGAAGCGTGTCATGACGACCCATCGGCTGGCCATATGGGTAGTAGTCGCACTTTGGCCAGAATTCGCCGCAAGCATTATTGGCCGAAATTAAGGGATTCGGTGCACCATTATGTTAAGTCATGCCGCGATTGCCAGAGACGTAAAATACCACCATCGAAACCAGCGGGTCTGTTGCAACCAATAGAGCCACCAAAAGGGCCATTTCAGCAAGTGGGAATGGATTTGCTTGGTCCATTTCCTCTCTCTTCATCGGGAAAGCGCTGGATTGTGGTAGCAACAGACTACATGACTCGATATGCTGAGACATCACCTCTCGCGAAAGGAACGGCGAACGAAGTAGCCCAGTTTTTCGTCACTCAGATTGTACTTCGACATGGCGCACCACAGGTTGTCATTACAGACAAAGGAACAGCATTTACTGCCCGTTTGATGCAGTCTGTTATGAAGCTCACCCACACCGATCATAGAAGGACTACAGCATACCATCCGCAAACAAACGGATTAACCGAAAGGCTCAATAGAACTCTCGCCGACATGATCTCGATGTATGTGGATGTTGAGCACCAGACATGGGACAGTATTTTGCCTTATGCAACATTTGCGTATAATACCGCAGTACAAGAAACGACACACTTCACGCCATTTCAACTTGTTTATGGTCGGACGGTCACAACGACCTTAGACGCGATGTTACCTATCAACGATTCGAATGAGAGTGACCCACACATCAGTGACTACATAGAAAGGGCAGAAGAGGCACGGCAATTGGCAAGACATCGTATCATTTTGCAACAAGGCTCCGATGCAAGTCGCTATAATCTGAAGCGGAAAGACGTACAGTACAACCCCGGAGACAAAGTGTGGGTGTGGACACCTATACGCGCACCTGGCCTATCGGAAAAACTGATGCGGCGCTATTTCGGCCCTTACAAAGTACTTCGCCAGTTAGGCACGCTAAACTACGAAGTAATTCCTGAAGGGCAAGTGTGCTCAACCCGACGCAGGAATCGCCCAGAAGTCGTACATGTAGTACGAATGAAACCGTACTACGAAAGGCACTGAACGAGACAACTGATATATGTGCTCAAACATCAGATAAATACTCCTTTACAAAACTGTTCGACGTCAGCGTACGCATCGGGACGATGCGTTTCGGGAGGGGGACTAATGCCGCATGTTGTTAGGCACCTACCGAAGTCTTGCCCCGCTTCCTGCTCTTATGAATTCTGCCACACCAACTGACAAGCCAAACGCGCCAAGCTAAACGCGCCAACGCGCCATGCAACGCTGGCTGCAGGTGTCTCCACATCACGCGCTGGACAAGGAACGCTGGTGGTTTTTCGAGGTGCTGCCACACCAACTGACAAGCCAAACGCGCCAAGCTAAACGCGCCAAGCTAAACGCGCCAACGCGCCATGCAACGCTGGCTGCAGGTGTCTCCACATCACGCGCTGGATAAGGAACGCTGGTGGTTTTTCGAGGGGCAGCTCGAGGCGAGACGCAAGAGAAGTTGACGAGGTTTTGACCAGTGAGCTCACGACCTTTGTGTGTTTAGTTGACGGGCACAAGTTCGCCATTAATAAATAGCTGTTTTAGCTTCCGGCACTGTATTTGTTCGTTACAATATAAACATCCTGTAAGACATCTACAGAGAATCAACTGCTACCATCGTGCTTCATAAAGAAAGCAACAGAATACCAATCAAGAAGGTGTAAGGCAGGGGGACACAATCTCCCCATACTATTTACCACGTGCTTACAGGAGGTTTTCAGAAGCCTAGAATGAGAACAGTTAGGGATAAGAGTTAATGGAGAGTACCTTAGTAACCTGCGCTTCGCCGATGACATTGCGTTGCTGAGTAACTCAGGGGACGAATTGCAACTCATGATTACGGAGTTAGACAAGGAGAGCAGAAAGGTGGGTCTTAAAATTGTTCTGCAGAAAACGAAAGTAACGTACAACAACCTCGGAAGAGAGCAGCGCTTCGAGATAGGTAATAGTGCACTTCAAGTTGCAAAGACTATGTCTACTTAGGGCAGGTAATAACCGCGCAGCCGAACCACGAGATTGAAGTAACAAGAAGAATAAGATTGGGGTGGAGCACATTTGGAAAGCACTCTCAAATTATGACAGGTAGATTGCCACTATCCCTCAAGAGGAAGGTATATAACAGCCGTATTTTGCCGGTACTTAGCTACGGAGCGGAAACCTGGAGACTTACAAAGAGGGTTCAGCCTAAATTGAGGACGACGCAGTGAGCAATGGAAAGAAAAATGATATGTGTAACTTTAAGAGACAAGAAGAGAGCAGAGTGGATTAGGGAACAAATGGGGGTTAAGGATATCATAGTTGAAATAAAGAGAAAATGGACATGGGCCGGGCATGTAGCGCATAGACAGGATAACCGCTGGTCAATAAGGGTAACTAACTGGATTCCCGGAGAAAGCAAGCAAGTTTGGGGGAGACAGAAGGTTAGGTGGGCAGATGAGATTAAGAAGTTTGGGGGTATAAATTGGCAGCAGCAAGCACAGGACCGGGTTAACTGGCAGATAGTGGGAGAGGTCTTTGTCCTGCAGTGGACGTAGTCAGGCTGATGATAATGACGATGATGATGATACTATAGCTTACTTTTCATGTTTTCTGATACTTGAGGTTTTTTCATAATTCTTTATTTTTCTCATAGAAACTTGTTCTACTCCTTTCATCCTTCTGGCGTGCTTGACATCGTGAGACTATGACAGTCATCGGGAGTGGAGCCGGTGAGCTCTGGATCGCGGCAACAGATGCCGGGCACGCTATCCACTATGCCATGGTAGCATACTTCGTACGCTCAAAAATACACCTTATTATATTTATCGCAGTCCTCTCAGCGTTCTTGGTAAAGTGCAGTATTGCATCATGACCGTGGCATCCGCGATTAGTTCCTTCAATGCGTCGTTTCTAAGTATCTGTCTCATTGGACGCGTTTATAATAAGAGTATGTATGTGCAATTTTATCAATGCTAAACAAACTCTCAGGTGGCCATCTTTTCATGAGCGTCAGTGTCACTGATAGCATTCATCCATACAAAAAAATAGGCCTGCAACACATAGCGCAATGCACCTGCTTCATCTTGATGTATGAACTCTGCGTTCACCGATAATGCTTGTTCTGCGAAAAAACGTGACCAGCCGAGAGACAAGACACAACGCGCCTTGCATTTCGCTCTGGTTGGGCCGTGGCGTTCAATAAGCCCAACATGTCGCGAGTAGGCGACCTTAGCAAAAGCTCTGCATCCAATCAGTCACGTTCTTCTGAGTGTGACATCGCTTTCTCTGGTTCCGCCCTCACCTAGACCACAAGCGTTTGTTTAATCATAATTGATAGATGTCAGTCTTTGAGATGTAGATGCATGACTAAGAGTTAACATGGATGCATTGACGTTACATTATAGCTTTCAAGCAACACATAATATTTCACAAGCTCTCGTATATGTACAGTACAATGTAAACTACTTCTGTAAGGATAGGTTTTACTTTTCTATTTTACCCATTCCTATGACGAAGAGATCGAAAATGATTTAGGAGCTTGCACCTTTTGCTAGGGAGTTGCCTCTCGTCGTTGCACCAGTGTGTACGCTAGTGCTCAGTGCTTCCAGTAGAAGCACAGCTGTGCTCTTCATTTCCTAGGGACTAGATGACGGGCCGCTGCTCCAGCGACACTTGCTCCGCTTTCGGCGCGTGCTCCAGTTTAGTAGGAGACCGCTAGGTGGCCACGCCTATATATAATGCTCGCTCTTGGCGCACTTCCTTTCTCTTTCGTTGGACATCACTCAGTGCGCGTTGATACCACCACCCACTTTAAACACCACAGAGGCCAAGGTGGCAGCGCGGAGAGCTCGAAATGCGGCTGTAGCGCGGGCTCGCCGTCAGGATCCTTCTTGAACTTTTCACTGCATGCTACAATTCAAGATCCTCTGACTTGGTACTTTACAAACCACAAAGCCATTATACTAAAAGAAACATGTTCCTTAGAGCTTATACAATCCATAAATGAGCTCTTGAACAAAATGTATATACTGCATCAGCATGTAAATGTCTGTATATAGTACATTGAAATATGTAAATAATAAACAGTGTGTATATAACGTGTATACACAATCACACAGCTCTCGTGTCATGTCTTAATATAATGATGATTGTACAGAGGATTCACGGTTTACCAGATTTAACCTATGGAGCAAGCTCCTTCATTATCGTTCACTTTGTGAATATGCGGAAATTTTTTTTTTTTAAGCTGCCGATTCAGCCTTTTCATCAGCCTTCTATGAATTCCTTGGCTTCGCAGAGGTGGGTGAGGCGACCATACATATTCTCCGTCGTAATTTCAAAAGTTGTGATTTTCGTGACCTCTCCGACATCTCTATCTAGTCAGGTCTGCGATCCATAAGTCGACGTTTCCTATCGACACATCGTGTAGCCTGCTGTCTTGGTGCTGGCAGAATTTGTCCCGGTCAGTCCATTTGAAGCTTTTGACCGGGCGAGTAGTTCCCACTATCTTGATCTGGATAATTAGAAGGTCATTCCCCGAATCTTCCAGGGTGTTTCACTATGTAGCTCTTACGATATTTCTGATTATTGTCAAGTCCAATGTGGTACCTGTTGCAACCGAGTTGCGTGCTCGCATTGGGGTGCTCAAATCTGTGATGAACGTATATTTGCAATTTTGAGAGGCCCACCATGAGCTTTTGCCCTTAGCTGTGGTATGGCCGTATCTCCAAGTATTTCACGGAGCATTCGAGTATCCACCTATAATAAACGGGCTAACGCTGGCGAGCTCGGACGACTTTCTCAGCAAGAAAGGGAAACGCTGCCGTCTCTTGGATGGATTGCTGTATACGTTTAGCAGACAAATACTACTCTTTCAGGTTCGGTTAGGAATTATTTCTGTGTCACTAGTCCCGTAACTAATCCCTAAGCCTTGGAATCACCGGGCTGATTCTAAGTGTTGATGTATCACCCCCCCCCCCCTAAACACACGACGAAAGAATGAATAATTTAGAATTGGTTCTTATGATGCGCCAGTCAATGCCAGCTGTGGTCCAAAAAAACGAGGCAAAGCTGACAGTTCATAACAAAACAAAAATATATATTCTAAAATACGGAAACAAACAACACACAAACATGCACACACAACCACTATCCAACACAAAACGTAACCCCCTCAAAATACTCCAATAAATTCAAAACAACGGGTACAAACAACAAGATACACTCAAAACAACAGGCACAAACAACACTCGCTATAATGCAATCTCATGCACTTACTACAGATTAAAATGTTCGTCAAACGAATTTAGTCCAAAGTATTTAGAACAAAGCTTGAATGCTTCTCTTCAAGGAAAAACTCACTCAAAGTGTAGCGCCAGTTCTCATCCCGCTGGGTCCGAAGTTTCCCTTCCAGGAAACTCAGGAAACTCTCGCGTCGTCAAATATCTGCACTAAAATAACAAAACTACGTTGCCGGTACCACGTCGGCCACTCAAGCGCTGCAGCTGCAGAATACTTCTTCGTCCACTGGCGGTAAACACACACTCTTCTCCTGCTTGTAAGACAAGCCTTCACTCGCAGGTGGCAAACACACTTCTTCCCCTCTGCTTGGTCCCCACTGCTTTAAAAAAGTTTTTAGAAAACTCTCTTCATCTCCTGATGTGACTCCCTCCGCTTCTGGCTTATATGCACTAGCCACTGGGTTCCTGAAATTTCTAAAAGTTTCATTGGCACACCACACAGCCAACGCTGCAGAAAGGATGGGACCTATCTCGTAACGTGGCGCAACTGTGCAGCACGACGCCCCTTTCCTTCAAGATGTTTTCAGAGATTGCTCAGCGATAGATGCGAGAAGGTTTGACAGTGTAGCAACGGCGTTTTCGAGAAGAAAAGGTGTGCGAACACCATCTTTTTGATGTTTATTTCTTTGCGCCGGCTTTTGTCGGGTCTGTCCGGTGCCTCGATTTCATGTAGCGGTTAAAATTCGAAGGTGCGCGCTTTGTTGAGCGCTCGTTTATGGCGCTCTGTCATAATATGCTCAGCTTGTGAACCTTTGATCTTTTAGGGGTACGAGGCCCTTTCTGACAAGCGTTTCATTGCCTCTGTATTTCCGACATTTATGGATGAGGGCATGGTAGCCCAAGATGTTGGGGGACGTGTTGACGGTTTCTTGTAGCATTACAGAATAGGTTTAGGTTGGACGTTTCACACAGTTTCTTGTAGGACCAATTTTATTCCCTGGCTAGACCTCCGCTATTCCACTGGTAGACCAAGAGATACTTATCGTGCCCTCTTGTGGTGGTAAAAAAAGAGCTGTTGAGAAACTAGAGCCACGCGCGGAGCGTTTATCCATCATAAAAGAGTTCGGAATTAGGACGTGATTCATGCTGTGAAAAGTCGCATCCATCTATGGAGGTAGTGAAAGGGTCAATGCCCACATCGAACATTCTTTGAGCTTTGCTACCATAGCTGTGAGACCAGACAAGGCTAAAGACAGGTTTCCCACTGCGTTTTGCAGTTCGATGAGTGTGCCTTTAATTTCAGACCTTCACTGGCTAGTTTTGTGCCTTTGAACAGCTCGTTTTTTAGCAGGTAAGATAGCAGCGTCCTGATCCTCCCCATTGTTGCGAGGAGCAGGCGTGCTAAAGAGAGTAAGTCTAAGGGTTTGGGTGGGTGTGACTACCTTTTTCAATTCACAAACTTTTTGAGTAAAACTTGTTGCTGGGCAAGCTGATCAAAAAAGGTACTTACACAAAATTTCACAACTGAGATACCCTGCACGGTCAATCCCCGTGAACATTCATATACTGTTGAGCCCACATATAACAGCCCCACTTAAAACCAACTTACGCTTAAAGCGAACAATATCCACATGACCGTGAGAATATACATTGGTTCAATGGCACAAAATCGCACTTACAGCGAATGTCTCGGAGCGCCGCTTATCAGTTACAGCTAATGAAATCAGCGGTTTGCCGACTTCCCGAGAAACCAATTTTGACCACAGATCAGGGCGGGCGAGGTGCCTATACATTCTATTGTTAAACGCCGACCCTGATTCCGCGACCCTCTTGTTGCCGCCCTCCCCAACCGATGGAGGAAGGATGTAGGAAAGAAAGTTGTTTCCTTTCTCCATGCCCCGACTGCTTTTTGTTACGCACCCCTCCGTCCTTTTCTGAGCACCCCGCATCTCTAGACAAGGCCCGTGTTTTCACACTGCCACTGATCTTTTGAAGACCGGTCGGCCATCTACCCTGTTTTTGATCGCTGGTTGGCGGCGCCGGCCTGGAGTGACCAGAGCATTTGCCAACATCGTCGGTCACCAACTGGACTGTATACGATAGTCTGCGCCTAGTGCATGCGCGTACGCTACCCCACCGACTTTGTGATTCGTTTCGTGTTTAGGACTTGTTCTCCCTCACTTTGCAATCGACTCGGCATGCCTTCCGCGCGCGTGCAAGTGCAAAAATGGATGTTATTTGCGCAGAACGAATCGCAAAATAACGAAGTTCGTGAGGCCACGCAAGCTGACCAGCACAACAAAAATATTCTTTTACTACAGCCGCCTATTCTTCGAACACTGCCGCGCGCACCGATGCAGGTGGCCATGCTTCAACTTTTGCGCTCGTAGGCATTCTTTCCAAGTTTTTTTACGTGCAAGTTCCGTGGACCTTTCAAGCAAGCTACCCAGCCTGCCTCCTTTCCGTCACGTTTTGGTTTTCAAGCTCGCCCACCCGCCGCATCCTCCTCTCTCTTTATCGGAACTCCTTGCCCTTCCCTCGCAAGTCTGCTCTCCTCTCTTTATATCAACCCCTTCGCCCACACAGGAAGGTTCCTCTGTGCCTTCGCCCGTCTCCACCGCTCCGGGACGCCCGCTACGCTGGCTCAAATTCGTTTCGTTTTCTGACTGTATACGGGCCCAGAGCTGTTCCACATGTTCTGGCCTGTGTGTCGCGTGTGCACGTTTCTCGCTCTTGGTGTGCGTGTGTAGTCAGGATGACAGACGGGAGGACAAGCACGCTTTTTTCTGCCGCTCAACAAAATGTCGAAAGTGTGACCACTTGGCTTGAGCGTAGTCCGCGCGTTAGGTGCCGCGTTGTGGAGCGCTTGCTCATAGCTGTTGACCACCTGGCAGCCAACTTGCCTCTTCAAGCGTCCCGGTATTCAGCTGTGGAGATGGTGAACATTTCGTGCGCGGCGGTGACGGCTACTTGCGCGCGAAACTGTCGCGAGGCCGACTTCGTCAAGTCGGCCTCGATGCCGAGCCCGACGCTTCCTAACAGGACCACTGCGGCAGTGATTTGTGGCAGCGCATTGTCGACTCCGACCTGCTAGAGCGGGTGGGACATCTGTTGCGATAGTTCAATTACGGTTGATGATGATGCCGACACTGCGGAACCGTGCTCGGATTGGGGCATTGTGAATGAATTACGTGGCGAGAGCGATTTGGAGAAATCGGATTGCGAGAACAACGAAACTTTGGAGCCAGTGCCTCATGCAGCTTATGACACAAGCCTCGGCGAACGAGCACCCTGCCGTTTTAAACTAACTCGAGACCCCCCTTAACGCTTCTGCTCTTTGAAACACATGCATCACGGACATTTGGTGCAAAAAAAATTGCATTTCCACTCGCAACTTTTTTTTTAAAAGATGTGTTTCATTTACTCTGAACTTTGGGATACAGCGAACGAATGCAGCGTCACGCTCAGGTTCGTTATAAGTGGGCTCGACTATATAATCTGCAAAATATCAACAGCAAATATAGCTTGCAAGGCATTTTAAATTAATTTTCAAGTTTGTGTGAGCGCTCGACTCCACCGTGCCATTGACACTATAGAAGGGGGCCCTTTGGGGACCCTACTTCCCTCACGTCACCACGCTGCAGCAAATAAAACAAGTTATCATGACTTCTAAGCCGTCATTTTTCTTTTAATGCGTTTGTTCCCACAGTCTAAAATTTTCGAAGGCTGGTCGCGAGTACGTGGTTGTGGCCCATGATTTCAAAGTTTAGTGTTTGGAGAAACTGCAGTCCCCTTTCCTACCCGAAAGTAATTCTTGATGCGGACCATGCGGAGGTGTGTCACAGTTCTGT
Source organism: Rhipicephalus microplus (assembly GCF_043290135.1). Lineage (NCBI taxonomy): Eukaryota > Metazoa > Arthropoda > Arachnida > Ixodida > Ixodidae > Rhipicephalus > Rhipicephalus microplus. The sequence goes on from NC_134703.1 coordinate 214,044,366, forward strand.
GTGCTGATATGGTCTAGAAGTGTACACGCGAGCTGGCAATAGTTGCACCCGGTGGCTTTTCCGAAACTGGTCGATAATTAGGGGCCTGTAGTTGATTACCTGTCACGTGCTGCAGCAAACAATGTGTCGTTTTATGACTAACAAAAACACATTGCAGCAAAAAAACACGAGGACAAAGTTTTTACGTCAGTACCTTTAACGTCAATGGGGTAGCACAAACTTGGAAAACATAGATCAGAGAAAAGTAGTAGGAGGAAGTAGGAAGGTCAGGCGCAAAACTTTCACTTCAACTGTTTATTCGAAAGAACAGGACCCCAGATTACAGCTCTCTGCACATGCGTGCATCAATATCGGAAAACACTGATCACACTCGCTTACAAGAAGCTACAGCTCATTTTGGTAAAGTGAAACAGTTGTATCACTAATGCAGCTCGTGCCTCTCTTCTTAATACAAAACACTTTTGAAAATTCTCTCACTAATGTGTCGTTGCTTCTGCCTATTATCTTAATCTCAAGTTTAGCCTCCGACCTTACTGCTCTTTCCTACTTCTTTTCTCCGATCTGTGTTTTTCGAGTTTGCGCTCCCATGTACCCCTCTTGATTAATCTGTACTGCTAGGCTCCCGAGCATAACATTCTCGCGTTTGATTTCTGCTACCTCATTATCGGCGGCTTTGGTTACTCGTGGTTCTGAGGCTGTTTCCTCGGTCACTCTACGCTTTGGCAGACCTCTGATCTTGTCTGCGCCGCTCGCTGTTTCAGGGAGGGCCTCATCTTCCTGGGTGTTTTGGTGGCGTCGTATAAAGCGCTACGCAGCGTAGCCCAGTGCCTAAGTGCTATTGCGGCTCCGTCTTGCACGAAACGAAGTTCTAAGGAAACAACAGTAGCTAGTTGCTTTTGGGAGAAATGAAAGAACGCCACCATTCCATCCAGGATCAGTGAAACTGTAACGGTAATTAATGGCTTACATCTACAACAAAATGGCAGCTGAAATTGCATTACTTTTCTAAACGCTCCACGGTATTTAAGAAGCACTTGGATGCATGAAGCACATCGTGCAGAAGAAGCTCGTCGTTGGGGCGCGTCCACTTGACGCTCTCCGCTTGTTCGCATCGCCAGTGTCTTAGTCCTTGTCTCCATTTTCGGCCTCGCTAAGTGTTGCTCATTAAGGACTCCCCAAAAAATGTGTCCACTCGGCTGACTGGTGTGGGCTGCTCTCTTCCTAATGCGATGTGGGGAAGCTGCAAGACCGCCAGGAACTGCAAGTCCGGGAAGTCTCACTCGAGACCATTTCCGAGATCGACGGCCACTTCCCGAGCTCTTCGTGCCAACATCCTGAAAACTGGGCGGTCATGCTGCTCTCGTGGCAGTAGGGACGCTCGTTTCCCACGTCTTCGCAGCTCGGCGTCCCAACACACAGCGCCAGCTCATACTTTTTGCTCTCTTCTTGTCTCTTAAGGTTACACCTAACCCTTTCGTTTGCATTGCTCGCTGCGTTGTCTTCAATTTAAGCTGAACCCTCTTTCTAAGCCTCCGGTTTTCTGCTTCGTAGGTAAGTACCGACAAGATGCAGCTCTTATATGCCTTCTTCTTGAGGGTTAGTGGCAAATTACCATTCATGATTTGAAAATGCTTGCCATATGTGGTCTACCCCATCTTTATTTTTCTAGTTATTTCAATCATGGTACAGCTTCACGGTTACTATCTGTCCTAAGTAGACATATTCCCTTAGAACTTCTAGCATCTCTTCACTTATTGCAAAGTGCTGTTTTCTGCCGAGACTGTTGCTGGACTCTAATATGCCAACAAAATAGGACACAGCCTTAAAGTTAGAACCAGTCTATTCTTTAGCAGTTGGAAACTTTTCTTGTTTACTTTTCGTGCAACCCAACTGCCCACGGCGTATACACTCGACGTAACAATCACATAGAAGTAGCTGATTAGCTCGAAAACAAGAACGCGCAACTCGTCAGTTGACAGGAACCGTCAAAGTAGGTGTGCGACAACTCAAAATGAGCAAAATGCCAGCGTTTCGGACACTTTGAAGATAACAATGTCTAAATTGAGAGAGACAGGAAGAAATTTGGAGAGAATAAACACGTGAAAAGAAGGGTTATTCAGGGTGTTAAGCCACAAAATTCAAAGCATTAGTTCGCAAGGTCAGAAGTTCGAAACTGTGCCGCTTTTTCAATTGACTTTGAAACAGTTAAAAAAAAAGCCAGGCGATCTGCAACTCATGTGAAGTTGACAGCTGCTAGGCTGTCGTGGTATTATGCAGTGCTAAGAAAGTGCAACAGAGCCCTTTCCATAAGATAGCCCTACAGCCTAGAATACAATGACAAAATTCAGTCTGAACGCAGATGCCAAACCATTTCCAATGATATATTTACTTAAAGCACGTGAAAAATAAATCGTTAAAAAGAAAAAAAAGAGGTCTGGGGTGCGGCCTCACTGGCGACCACCTGCCGGCAGTGCACTCCCTCACCAGAGCAGGATTGGCCACCCTTGTGCAGTACCTGACCACAACCTCCCAAGAACACCGCAATTAATCCTTGGCCCTCAGACCCTAGCAGCAGCGAAGCAACTGTGCAAGGCGGCGGTCAGACCTGTGACGCAGCGGAGAGTGCTAAGAATCCCTAGGTCGGGACAGGTCGCCATTGGAATCTGAACTTGGCTACCTTCAACACTAGAACGCTATGTGGTGAGGTTAGTCTAGCTGTGCTATTTGGGGAATGAAAGGGTGTAAAACGGCAGGTGATAGAGCTCAGCGAATTTAGGAAAATGAGCGAGGCTTTTATAGTGCTGAAAAACGAACATGTCCTATGCTACAATAGATTAGTTGACAGAAAAGAACTAGGGGGTGGGGTTTCTTTTACACAAGAATATTGCTGGCAACATAGAGAAATACCATAGCATCAGTGAGAGGGTTGCAAGTATCACAATTAAGCTTAACAAAAGGTACAAGATGAAGGTGGTACAAGCCTATGCGCCTGCATTGAGCCATGATGATTATTTGCTTGAACACTTCTATGAAGACGTAGAGTCAGCCATTAGTAAAGTAAAGCCCAGTATACTATTCTGGTATGCGACTTTGCCAAAGTAGGCAAGAAACTGGCTGGAGATCATGCAGTGGGGTAGATGGCATCTGCTCTAGAAAAGCCAGAGGGGAGTTATTAGTAGAGTTTGCAGAACGTAATAATTTACGGGTCTTAAATACTATCTTCAGAAGTCTTCTCAAAACGTTTCCTAAAAGTTATTTTTTAGAACTTTTGGTAGAATTCGCGAATGAAGTCCTGATTGTCCATGCAATATATGCAGGGTGTTTTCTAAGTTTCTTTCTTTTTTTTTTAATCAAAATAATATTCGCTTTACATATTTATGTAGTATATATTTTTACATACTTTTTACCTATATCAATGTAGCAATTGAGCTCTCTAGTCAGCATTAAGAAATTAAGACGCGCAAATGCGTTGTGCGCCTGCACGGCTAGAAAAATTTTACTTGTCTGGACGAGCTCAGTCGCCTCTCGAAAGAGCGGATTCGGGTCAATTTCTCTCGTGTTTTAAAAGTGTGCTTGTGCTTTGTGTTCGTGTTTTGTGTTCCACCAGTGCTGCTGACTACGAAGATGCGCTATACTCAAGCAAAGGCGTGTGAGTTCGTATCGTGGAGCACTCGGCAAGTATGTACAACACTGCTGCTGTCGGCGCTTTGTTATCACTGCGTTCACCACATTTTTCCTACCATGTGCACGATAAGTGAGCTTTTGTTTACGTGGAGACACAGCTTTTCTGTAGTACTTCAGCAGTGTAAAGGCAAAGTTTTGCGAAGATAAGCACGGACAAGTTTTTTCTTTTGTGTGGAGTGTGAAACATGCACGCGTAGCGGGAATTCGGCGGCAGATTCGAGCAGAGTTGTGGCGGATGTCAGCCTCTGTTGGCAGTGGTGTTAAAGGGGGCATTGCTCGCAAGTGACCACTATTTTTGTTTATTTATTCTGGGGCATTTGTTAGGTGTAGGCGTTGATGCCTGTTCATATTGTGCGCTATTGAAGTGAACGTGTCTGAGGCAGTTTCATCTGCTGTACGTTCCATTTTAAACAGCTACAGTATCGTTATACGTTATGACTACTATCAGAGAAGTTTTTTCTTTGAGAGTGGCCGAATGTATGCCGGTGTGTGCATCCGCACTGGCACACGTCTCTATAAACTACCGTGATACTCGAGTTGATGCGTGTTCGTGTGCAGCGTGTTGAATTGTGTTAGGTAGGGCTCGCGAAAATTGCACTTACACTTAAGACTTCATGTAGCTCGCTTAGTAAAATTCCAACTTTAGGTATACATAAGATACCTAAAGTTGGAATGATACCTAAAGTAAATGAAATATTCAGAAACTCAAATATTACTCAGTGGTTCATTTCTTACCTCCATTCTCGTACACAGTACGTAGAAATAAATAAAATTAAATCGAAGTCCAGACCCGTTATATCCGGTGTGCCTCAAGGCAGTGTTCTGGGGCCTCTTTTATTTCTTATTTTTATAAATGACCTGCCCTCAGATTTGTCTGTTCCCGTGAGATTGTTTGCAGATGACTGCGTTATATATAACAAGATCACATCCCTGAGAGACCAGGTAGACCTGAACAACAACTTAAACAAAATTTTACTATGGTGTAATGAATGGCAGATGGTTCTAAACCCCGTAAAATCAGTTTGCATGAGCATAACAAGAAAAAAGGTACCTCTCAAATATAATTACAATATTGGTTCCCACGATCTAAAAAGGGTAACAGAATATAAATATTTAGGGCTAATATTCACTCCAGATTTGAGGTGGAATACTCACGTAGACGTCACCTGTAGAAAGGCAAACAAAGCTCTATGGGGTCTGAGGCGAAGGTTACATGACGCAACACCCGAGGTAAAAAGTCTTGCGTACAAAATGCTAGTACGCCCAATAATTGAATATTGTAAAATAGTATGGGACCCTCATACCACCACTAACCTACATAAACTGGAGAAAGTTCAAAGAATGGCTGCCAGGTTTATATTCAATAAATATCAACGCATGCACTCTGCTTCCGATCTTTGCAACCGTGCAAACCTACAAGCCTTAGAACTTAGAACTAAGTATGACCGTTTGAAATTCCTATTCCTCATTATTCGTAGTCAGGTTAAAATCAACTCATTAGATTTCTTTGAAATTTCTCCAGATCCGCGCTCTAGACACAAACACACTTTATATATACAGCCACCAGCCACCCGAAACGACGCATTTAAATACAGCTTCTTTCCGAGGGCAATTAAAGAATGGAATGAACTACCAAACAAAGTCGCGATGTCTTCCTCTATCACGGCGTTTTCTGCAGCTTTAGAATCGCTTATTTTCTCCGAAATAGATGCGTCATAATTCACGATGTCAATGTATATTGCCTCTCGCTTTGTTAATTGTTGTTTTCTATGTGCAGAATGCAAGTGCACATGCCTGTGTTTAACTTTGTCTTTTAGTGTAAATACCTGTGTTCGCTGTATGTCTCTATTTTGTAACGTATTTCATGACCATTTCTTTCATTTGTTTTCCACTCCTGTAAAAACCCCAGCTGGGGTTGACAGTATTAATAAACAAACAAACAAACAGCAGCAACATAGGTTGCCTCATGCGGCCTGAATCCATGCATTTTAAGCCACTAGTTTATCATGAACTGTATTTTAGAACAAATATTTCATGGCTAAATGTGGCCAAATTGCTGTACTTTACTGTGCGAGAACAAATTCAGCCATTAGTCCACATGTTCGAACACCATCAATTTTACTCTGCTTCTTTCCACTATGTTCATATTTTGTTTTGGTTTATTAAGTATTTTATGCACCTCGCCCAACCTTGGTGTTGAAACTTTGATAAACACATTTATGTGTACGATCATTAGGAATAGTTTATAGCGCCACCTCCAATGAAACTTTTGATTATAGACAAGCTTAACAGTATACTGGATAAAGTAAACTTTCTAGACATGCACTACAGATGTTGACGGAATCTGTGGTATGTCACTCAAAACTCGCGATAATGTTATAAATCACGGTAAGCATGCATAAGTCATGGACGTATTGCTGTTGAAATGTAAAATTCGACACCGCACTTATTTGAGAGTAATAGATATAGACTGCAAGTTTTCAAGCTATTGTACTGAAAGAATTATACAAATTTGGAAATCAGCTTCATCAAATCTTATTGCTAAATTGCGGTCAATAGCTTGCGAGATTTTGGTTCCCGGAGATTGTTGCAGAAGCTCGCATGCTTTATTGGGATGGTGTGTGGTTCAAAGCGGGGGCCTCATATGTTTTTTTTTTTTTTTTCATTAGACAACCTGTGATGCTTGAGTGAGGGGTACTGCCTTTTAGCCAATCAAAATTATTGAAACTGATGACCATAATTTGGCAGCACACAATAGTAATTTAGTGACACCAATTTCTGACATTATAGGTATAATCTTCCCAGTGTGAGCAGCCTGAAAAAAGCTACATTAGATGTATTTGAAATCAAATTCATGTTCAATATTATTGGTTACCTGCAATGAATATTTGATTAAGTGCATACCATCATGTATGTGTTGTGGTATCATATAATTTGCTTTCAATGCACTATGCACGAGCGCAATTCAAGCATGGTTTTGACACATCTACAATGCGGAAATTGCATTTTCTTTCATAAGGCTGCAACTCTGTTTGCCAAGAACATCAAAAAAGTTTTGCTTGTAACATCTCTAGCTTGTGTACATCCTGCTTGTTTTAAGACACATTGTTCGAAATCATTTTAAATATACTGACAAACCCAGTTTTCCTAAGAGACACATGTCACTCACGTCACTAAATTGTTTTTTCGCTGTTTCCATCGCAGCCTATGCATGCACCTCGTACGAACTGAGTGTGAAAGAATTCCAGACAAGCCTTTCATCAATGGTGGCTTGTGAAAAAGTTGGCTACTGAATGCACAGCAGCTGCGAAAGGCTTCTGTTTCCTATGGAAAGGGAACTTCACTGAGCCACCTTGTTGCTGTATTCAAGTAGCGCGCACGTTCAGACGTCCAATATTAAGCCTTTTGTTTTTCTTTAATAAAGTCAGTGCTGTAAGTTGTGTGAGTAAAAGCCACTTTTGCAGATAGCTAAGTGTTCAGGGGAACACAATGTGCAAGAATAATTATCACTGTCAGCCGTGCCCTCGAATAAGATTCAATAATGAACTTATTGGTGATTGCAGCAGGCAGCCACGCATGTATTAAAAATTTGTACCAGTCACATTTCTACATAGGTCCACAAAATTCTGGCATGCCTGTGCTCAGATATCCCGCTGAAAAGTTTAGTTGAGGGTTGCATCATCATGCGCGCAGGACAGTGAGCACTAGCACACAGCTACTACTCCCTGAGGTGCCGCATATAATCTGACCATGGGTCAAAGCCATAGACAAGCATTATAATGGTTACCTTTTTACTACCGGCTGGTGATAGCAAGCACTGACTGCTCGTCCCACCAAGCAGTAATGTTTTGCTGATCCTCACTGCCTTGAATGCGTAATCATGAAAAGCACAGTAAACTTCCGCGTGAAATACCTCAGAGCATCGACATGCTC